>NW_004443945.1:11013962-11049369 GCF_000243295.1 Trichechus manatus latirostris
ATAGGGTTTCCAAGGAGCAGCTGGTAGATACAAACTGCTGACCTTTTGGTTAGCCGCTGAGCTCTTAACCACTGCACCACCAGGACTCTGGTATACATATAGTCATTAAGAAAGTCTTAACATTATTGGAAAAAGGATAAGAAGTGCAAGTAAGCACAAAAATCCTTCAAATGAAGTAAACAATTAAAAAGAAAAAGAAACAGGTATCAAGATATTTAACTTTCAAAACCTGAAGCTATAATCAGCTATATATAGATAGATAGATACACACACACATATATATCTTTGTCGGCAGCACAAACTGCACACAACTAAAGGCTAGTGGTTCAAACCCACCTAGATGCACCACAGAAGAAAGGCCTGGCAATCTTTGTCCATAAAGATTACAGCCAAGAGAACCTTATGGAGAAGTTTATTTTGTAATATATGGGGTCACCATGAGTTTGAATTAACTCAACAGCAGTGGATTTTTTTTTGGTTATATATATATATACATACATACACACACACATACACACCCACACATATATATGCACACACACACAATCCAGGCATGTAGAAGCGTAATGCATTGCAGAATTTTTTTTAAAAAAGTAGCTAAGACTCTCCGCCTAACATATTTTCTCTCTTTTTGACACACACACACACGTATACACCAAAATCTTTGCCTTCAAAATGCTGATTCTGCTGATAAAGCTTAATGTCCCATATTTAATCTGATGGTGCTTTGAGTTCCTAAGATAAATGTGATAATTTAAACCAGAGGGATTTACTCTTAAACTTTGATACGAAAGTGGGAGCAAAGAAAAAAACATTTATATTTCTGCAAGTTCAAGCCAAGTTATTCATATATTAGGGTCTTCACCTTTTTTCTGTGAGGTCAGTGACATTGGTCTCACCAATGGCAGCCAACATTTCTGGAGCCACAGCTAAATCATCACTTTACCAGGCTTCAACTGCGTCACAATGACTATGATCCTTATTTTCATTTAAAAGATGCACGTAGACTATTTAAAACTTACACGATTTCATATTAAGTTGAAATGAAATATGTCTAATGCAAGATAGACTAAATTTCTTTTGCAAAATCCTTATTCAATTAATTTTTAAATATACGAAAAGGGCCAGGGAACAAAGTCACTAAGGAAAGTCTTAACATCATTGAAAAAAGGATAAGAAATGCAAGTAAGCACAAAAATCCTTCAAACGAAGGAAACAATTAAAAAGAAAAACAGACATCAAGATAAGTAACTTTCAAAACCTGAAACCACAGTCAGCTAGAAGACGTAAAATATAAACCAGAACATTAAGAAAACAAGAGAAATCATTTGTTAAATGTGAAAAGAAACCACTAACAAATGGAAGAAGGAAGAGCTTAATGATATTTAAAGTACAGGGTGGAGGCTGAGGCCAGTGAAATAAATGACATATGCTTCAACAGAGAAATTTAATAGTAATAATACAAGTCTTTGTACTTAAATGTAAAGCAAATTAACAAGAGTGATGCCGAAAAGAATCGGATAGTGTTACAATAAGAGGATAAATAAAATTATGAAACATCAAATTAATGCCATTTAGAGGCTCCAGCTTAAATTTATACTCAGATCACCAGCCGGGATTAAAGCATGCTTGGGTATGAAGGCAGAACTTGTAGGATGGGCCCACCAGGAAGCTATTCATCTGATGGAGAAAAGGTGCTACTTGATAAAGTTCTTATTCTAAAGAAGAAACAGTCAGGTATTTGAAATTGGCCAATAACAACACGTCAGTCATCTTGATGGACAGGCCTCTGAAAACAGCACTGTATCTCTTCTTTAACATCCACCATGTACTGAAAACTCCCACAAATAACCTCGCAGTTGAGGCTCAACCTCCACTCATGTTCCTCTTCTCTGCCCCTTCCAACCTTCTTCGTGCAAGTGTGTTTCAGGCTTTGGCAAGGAGCTTCTTCATGTTAAAAACAATTAACAAACAAAACAAGATTCAACAGATGTTTGATACCCAAATCCTTGTGAGATCTCTTTGTTTTGCTACCAGAGTAACATAAAGAAGGCAGAAAGAGAAGTTTCCCCCTTTGGCAGATAACACATCATGGCTCCTGCATACCTGGCTCTCTAGAGGACACAGCCTGTCATTGGCTCAAGAAAAATGTTAGAGGGGCTTGTAGAACCACAGCAACCCTGACTGTGGCATGAACATCAGCACCCTGTGCGGTATACACGCCCAGCACTGGCACAGTGAGTTGCTCTCATGAGGGTTCGTAGGTATGTCAGGCCTGGAAAAGGCAGAGTGTCCAGGAAGGAAAATGGTACTTGCCAGATGATAGCAGAGGTAGGCACATATGAGATATCCCCAGGGGCCTTCCAGAAATAGTTAGATGAAAGAGAAGGTGAATTTCCATGATGTATGTTGGTGGGGACTAAAGCCAGAGAAAAAAATGTTTGTCACAAAATTTGTATTCCTGCATTGGTTTGAAACTAGAATGGTCTATAAAACCTGGCCTATGTTCAAAATTATAAAAGGCATAGCACTGCTTGCATAATGATGCAAAACTATTTATCAGTTTCATATAAAATATTCTATCTAGGACTAGATTTCCTCCCAAATTAGAACTCTGAAGTCTACCTTCTGCAGTGAAGACCTTAGTCCGAAGATCAAGAGATCTTTTCTAAAACCGTAAGGAATGACCCTACTCCCTATTGTCCAGGACTCCAATCATCACAGGTTTTCCTGACCCACATGTCTATGGAAAATCCCTTCAAAGTTAGTGACTTATGAGTGGTTTAGTCCATTGCAACCACCACTGGTAGTGATAAAGGGCCAGGGCTCCAACATGTCTGCCTGTGTTCACATAACACTTTCGCCATTTGCTAATTTAAATTCTCCAACCCCAGTATTCTTATCCTCTAATCAGGCTTCTTAGAACAGTGCCTGAGCTCATAGCAGAAGTGAATGAACCTTAATGACATACTGAATTAATGTTTTATTTAATTAGGTATTAAGTTAAGCATTTTTATGAAAGGTATTGATTCTCTTGACTAAGCTGATCATGTGAAATGTCATGCAACTTACACAAATCCATTTTCAAGTTGCTATCACAGTAACTACTAAGTCATTCTCTGATAGATATTAGAAAGTTTTTTCAAGTCTTCAAGGTTATTACATTACCATTCATTCCATCAACAAATATTTATCAACTGTCTACTTTTTGTCAGGTATGGTTCTAGAGCTATAAACCATACCAAAAACCAAACCCACTGCCTTCAAGTCAATTACGACTCATAGCCACGCTATAGGATAGAGTAGAACTGCCCCATAGGGTTTCCAAGGCAGTAATTCTTCATGGAAGCAGACTGCAACACCTTTTTTCCCACAGAGTTGCCAGTGGGTTCGAACCACCAATCTTTCGGTTAGTAGTCAAGCACTTTAACCACTGCACCATCAGGGCTCCTAGAGCTATAGACACAGTGATAAACAACACAAACCAAATTTTTGCCCTCCTGGCATTTATGTTCTAATAGGGGAGACAGACAATAAACAAATAAAGACATAAAAATCTAATATTATATGAAGAAAAATAAGGCAGGATAAAATATGAAGGCATGAGAGAGTGTTATTTTCAATAGTTGGTCAGGAAAAGTATCTCTGAGGAGGTGCTATTGAGGAAGTCACAGAATAAAGGGAGGCGGTAAGTCTTGAGAAGATGTGAAGAAAGGTTATTGCAGGCAGAGGCAACAATAAGTGCAAATGCCCTGAATCAGAAACAAACCGGGCATGTTCCAAAAAGAGAAAGGACGATGTGGTGGAGCTGAATGAGCAGAGGAGAGGATAGTAAAAGATAAGGTCAGACAGATACGCAGGAGTCACATCATGCAGCACCTTACAGGACATGGTACCTACAATGAAAATACAGAATTTAGGGTTATTTTTTCTTATGATAAGAACCCCAGAGCTAAACCGCAAATACAGAACGAATATATCATTGTCTCAGTAAACAGAAGGAAGCCAGGAAGGCTTTTAATCACCTCATGGTATGTGGAGGAGAAAATGACTATATAAATAAAGGACACTGAGGCTCCAAACATCAGAAGAGAGGGAATCATGATGTAACAAAATGTTTAGGGGCCATTGGTTGGGGGATGTGAGAAGAGGAATCCAAACCCAGAAGGGGCCATATGACTCATATTTTCACTAGTCTAGGCTTCCAGCGTGTTAGGTTCTTAGGAGAGAGGAAGGGTAAAATAATGAGCTAGTTTACCAGAAGAATCTTAAAAACACAAGGTTTGTTTGGTTTAATACTATACTTAATATGGGAAGTTAAAAATGAATGAACCAGCTTTGACTTATATTTCTAACAATATGGCAGACTACACAGCCACAGACACTCCTCCTGATACAGAAAAATTGAAAATGATGAAATAAGGGGACCCCTCTGAAAAGGTAATGTCGTCAGAGGATGGATTTTAAAAACAAACAAACATAGAAAGACAGTACAGAAACATGCCTATCTTGGCTTCGGCTCTGGGTGAAACTGGGGGAAAAAAGTCTCTTCTGAGAATTAATAGTCTCAATCCCACAGTCACATGGTTTTGGTGTGGGAATTCACACTAACAACGTAACACACATACACACAAACCACTAAGCCCCACAAAAGCAATTACAAATACTATCTACAGCAATGTACTTTAAAGTCAGATTCCACAGAATTTCCACATATAAAGTTTAAAGGAATATATGAGTTTACAATAAAAATTACGAAACATTTTTTAAAAAAAGGTCACAGTTACAGCCAGCAGAAGCACAAACTGCAGATTAAAACTTGCAAGAAGTAGCAAAATCATTAGATACAATATATTAGTTTATTTGACATGTTTAAAAGTAAAAGAAATTTGATAAATGAGAATAAACTATGAACTTGAACATATTTGAAATAGAACCGATTAGAACTTTGTATTAAAAACAAAACAGTGGAGATAAAAAATTCAATAGTTAGGTTAACTAGCAATTTAGATAAATCTATTGGGAGACTAAGTGAATTGGAAGATAGATCTGAAGAAATTACCCAGAATTTAGCACAGAGGGACAGAAAAGATAAAAACTGTGAAACAGAATGTAAGTGACATGAAGGGTAGACTGGAGAGATGAAGTAAGACGAGTTGCAGGGCGAGGAAAGAGAATGGAGAATAAGCAATATTTGAAGATATGTTGATTTAGAATATGCAGACTAAAGAAAGACATCAATTCTTGGACTTCAAGACCAATGAATCCTAAGAATAATAATTAAAAAGAAATTTATACCTAAACATAGTCAAAATGCAGTACACCAAAGACTAAGAGAAAATCTTAAAAGAAGTCAAGGAGGAAAAACAGATTACAAAAAAAAAAAAAAAATCATTGACTAAACCGACAGCTGGCTTCTCAACATCAACAATGAAATCGAAAAGACAATAAAATAACACATTTCAAAGTGCAGAGGAAAAACATAATGGCCATTGAGAATTCTATATCCAGATAAACTATCTTTCAAGAATGAGGTCATAATAAAAACATCTTCAGAAAACAAAGATTGAGAGGTTTCAGAACTCAAAGATCCTCATTAAAGCAGCTTGTAAATGATGTCCTTAAAGACAAAGATCTGAGATATAAGAAGAATGATGAGCAAACAAAATTGTGAATATGTGGATAAAAGGAATTTAACAGACATTTGTGAAAAATTAACGAAGATGACTAATTTATGGAATAAAAAATTTAATACTGAATTGATTGAAGCATATGTTTTACCAAAATTTGGTGATTGAAGTTAAAACACTCTAATGTGTTTGTATTATTCAGGAGAAGAACAAAGGTTATTTACTAACTCTAAATTTTATTAGGTTACTTATGTATTTAAAATTTCTAGAGTAACCACTGAAATGATTAAAAACATAGTTTATATTTTCCAAACTACCAGAGAAAATATAAAATTAATCCAAATATATCTATAATCAGAATAAACATAAATGAAATATATTTTTGCTTAAAAAGCAAAGACTGTCAAACTGGGTAATAAGACAAAATCCAATTTTGTATTGTTTACAAGAGACATACAAAGGTTATAAGTTTTTAAAAGGAAAAATCATGCTATTTAAATATAAATCAAAACAAGGCTAGTTTAGCTATATTTATAACTAAAAAAAGCAATTTTAATGCAAAAAAACAATATTAGTGACAAAGGGAGTGATCAGACATTGATAAATGCTTTAATTTGTCAAGATGATGTAACCATTCTAAACTTGAATGCTCTTATGAAGAAACTTTCAAAATATAAAAAACATTGATTTATCTACATAAGAAATTAACAAATCAACTATGAATGTTGGACATCCTCTCTCAATATTCGTATATCAAGCAGACAAAAGAAATCAATTTGACCCTAGATAATCTGAACAATACAATTAATAAGATTGATTTAAAGGACATATGCAGAATACTATACCTAACCATTGCAAAATACATATTCTTTGCAAATATAAATAAAACATACATAAAAATTTACCATGTACAAGCACATACAGAATCTCACAATACATTTCAAACATCTTTATGTATAGACATATTTATCTATCCAAAATCCAGGTGTTAGAAATTAAAACCAAGAAGATAATTTTTTTATATGAATATACATGTCAAGAGTATATAGAAGTGAAAGTTAGAAAATACTTAGAACTGGGCATTATTTCATTGGAACCTTGTGGATTATAACCAAAGCAACATAAAGGAAAACTCAGAGTCAAACTTGCTCATATTAAAAAGAAGGATGAAAATAAATGTGATCATCAGATTAAGAAATTCTTTTTAAAAAGCACAATAAATCCAAAGAAAAAAGAAGGGAGGGCATTATAAGAGTAGAAGCTAATAAAATAAAGATAAATAATAAACAAAATTAAAAAATGTTTCATTTATGGTCTAATATAATAAATGTTTAGGAAGATTTATCAAGAAAAAAAGACAAACTTTAAAAAATAGTAATGCTAAAGGAGGCACAATTAGCAATGTATTAAAGGCATAAAAGATAATATTATAAACAACTTCTAGGCAATATGTTGAAAATTTAGGTGAAATGACATATAATAAGCACCAAAATTGTCAAAAAAGAAATAGAACCCTGAGTAATCCTAAAACAATTTAAAAATTCCCACTAGTACTTTAAATTTTTCTTACAAACAGCATCTCATAGCCTTGAAATTTTGGATCATCTTATCAGCCAAAAAAAAAAACCTTTTGGTTTACATAACCTATACAACGAAAATACAAATAAAATGCCTACATATTAGAAAGAAATAATACCGTCATTATTTTCAGATTCTGTGATTGTCTACATGTTCATGCTATGTGCCCTCAAGTCTATAGAAAACCCAAAATTCTAAGTGAGTAAATTATTATTAGAATTAATTGCAGATTTTAGCAAGGTTGATATATATAATAATATTAATACACAAGAGTCCTTTGCATTTCTTTACCTAGAGAGAAAACGTTAGACAAGAACATTCTTCAAAAACCATTTACAACAGCAACTAAACATATAAACTACCTAGGAATAAATCTAGCAAATGATGTACAACACTATCTGGGAGAAATTCATTAAACTTTAAAGAAGATTTTAAGTAAGGCCTATACGGCGGAGTGGTTAAGGGCTTGGCTGCTAACCAGAAAAGGTCTGCAGTTTGAAGCCATCGGCCGCTCCTTGGAAACCCTATGGGGGCAGTTTCACCCTGTCCATAGGATCCCTATCAGTCGGAATCAACTGGAAGGCAACAGGTTTTTTTTTTTTTTTGGTGGAGGGGGGGGGAGTGGGTATATAAACAGAAAGATACAACATAGTCATTGATTAGGATACATTAATTTAAAGACATCAAATTCTATTTAAATTGACCTATAAATTCAAGTAAAATTTAATTAAAATCCCAACAGGACTTTTTTTTTTTTTTATGAATGTGAAATTTCTATGAATGGTCAAAAGGCAAGAAGAGCTAAAACACTCCTGAATAATTACCTAGTGGGAAACGACTTAAGAGGTATCAAAAAATTTTTTAAAGCTATAGTGGACATGAGGGAGAGAGTGCAGCAGAGCACTGGACACATTTTCTAACGGTACAGAAGAGAGAAATGACCCAAAACAGGGAAACAGATGCAAGGCAGAGATGCCTGGCAGAAAACGGGGAAGAAAGGATTTGTTGTTTGGTGCTGTTGAGCTGGTTCCTACTCATAGCGACCCAGTTACAGCAGAATGAAACACTGCCAGGTCCTGTGCCATCCTCACAACCATTGCCATGTTTGAGCCCATTGTCACAGCGCTGTGTCAATTCATCTCGTTGAGGGTCTTCCTCTTTTTCACTGACCCTCTTTACCAAGCATGATGTCCTTCTCCAGGAACTGGTCTCTCCTAATAACATTTGCAAAATATCTGAGAGTAAGTCTCTTCATCCTCGCTTCTAAAGAGCATTGCGGCTGTACTCCTTGCAAGACAGATTTGTTCATTCTTTTGGCAGTCCACGGTATATTCAACGTTCTTCGCCAACACCATAATTCAAAGGGGTCAATTCTTCTTTTGTCTTCCTTATTCATCGCCTGGCTTTCACATGCATATAAGGTGATTGAAAATATCATAGCTTGGGTCAAGGGCACCATAGTCCTCAGACATCTTCGCTTTTTAACACTTTAAAGTGGCCTTTTCAGCAGGTTTGCCCAATGCAATGCATCTTTGGATTTCTTGACCGCTGCTTCCACAGGTGTTGATTGCGGATCCAAGTAAAATGAAATCCTTGACAACTTCAGTCTTTTCTCTGTTTATCATGATGTTGGTTATTGGTTCAGTTATGAGGATTTGTGTTTTCTTTATGTTGAGGTGCTATCCATACTGAAGGCGGTAGTCTTTGATTTTCATCACTGAGTGCTTCAAGTCTTCTTCACTTTCTGCAAGCAAGGCTGTGTCATCTGCATATTGCAGGTTGTTAATGAGTCTTCCTCCAATCCTAATGCCACATTCTTCTCCATATAGTCCAGCTTTTCAGATTATTTGCTCAGCATCCAGATTGAATAAGTATGGTGAAAGGATACAACCCTAACACACACGTTTCCTGATTTTAAACCACGCAGCATCCCCTTGTTCTGTTTGAACAACTGCCTCCTTGGTCTATGTACAGGTTTCTCATGAGCACAATTAAGTGTTCTGGAATTCCCATTCTTCACAATGTTATCCATAATTTGTTATGATCCACATAGTCGAAGGTCTTTGCATAGTCAATAAAACACAGGTAAACATCTCAATAAATGGCACTGAGAAATGGAATATCCAATTTGGGGAAATGGAAATGGATTTCTACCTCATAATATGCACAAAAGCAATTCCATATGGATGAAGGACTTCAATTTGGAAGACAAAACTTTAAAACTTTCAGAACAATATATAGAACAATAACTTTATAACCTTGCAGTTAGGAAAAATTTTCTTAAACGAGACCGTAAATATGCAAATTGTAAAACACTTCTATAGGTATATAAGAAAACGAAAACTGAAAAGAAAAATAAGCAAAGACATGGACAGGTATTTCACTAAAAAGGAAATGTAAATAATCAAGAAAAAGATGAAAAAATACTTAGCTTTGCTAAAGATGGGATAACATTTTGCACTAAAACAAAATGGGGAAAACTAAGCATTGCTTAAACTAGAGGAAACTGTTTTAGACCCTTCAGGTTTCAATGCTATTGCTGGAAAGGAGCTATAGCCAGAAACTATTATTTTATTATTGTTTTGTTTGTTTTTATTCTGCAGTGTACAATAAGCCATTGCAGGCTGAAGAAACGTAAGATAAATGTGCAATTGTAGTCAAATTAAGCATAAATATTTTCCACATTGAGTTACATAACTCTTCCAGGTTTTCTGAATCACTAGGTTCTGCATCCTTTCAAGTAAACTTCACAAGACAACCAGTATTTGAAGAAATAAAATGTATAGATCACTTCGAATGTTGCTATTCTTGTACAGATTCAAAATTAACAATGCATTGCATTGCTTCTTAAGAATAATCTGAAAGTATTAATTCCCCAAGCAGCTGAACTTCTTCCATAAAGGCTCAATCTCAGAAGAGTAAAGTTTTTTTCATGTTTCTTCTATAACAGCAGTAAAATGGACTAGCATTTCCCACCTTCCTCAAGAAATGGTAGGAATTGATTGCTGGGATACTTAAAAAGAACTATTTGGGACTTTGGAATAAAGGACAAGCAAAGTACTGTTACATTTGAACATTTTTTTCCTCTAATGACCTCTTCAGATTTTTTTGTTTGGTATCATTCCAAATTTATAAATTAGGAAGAAATGTGTGTTCTCTCCCATAGGGCAGCTGAACTTTGGGCAGAATGCTTAAAAAAACATCTGGTGGGTTGTTTGCCGATGAAGCTATGTCAACTCATCTTCAAAATTCCTCTTCTAGAACAGTACAACAGTTGCAAGTCCAAATGCCATGAATATTTTAGTATCACTGAGATCTTGTCTCTTACTGGCTACAGAGCAATTCTAACCAGCTACTGCTAGAGGCCTAGACATGTTTATTCAAAAGGAAAGTGAAGGTTAAAGGAGAACATAAAACTGTAAGACGTAAGGTTAGCACAGGAACTAAACACGAGAGACATCTACAGCAAACAAGAAAATATGTATATATGTGTGTATATGTATGTATATATACTTATATATACTTGTATATACATGTATACACATGTATGTATATAAAATATTCCTCCATAGAGAAGCATTTTAAACACTAAACAGCTGATAAATAAAAATGTCTTAAAAGATTTTTATGGAAAAGTGCTGAGCCACAGAATATGATATTTATCAGTTACTTGGCCCATAGACTTATCCCCGTTTCCTCACGTTTTGTCCCCCTGCAGGCTTGTAGCACCAGGCATCTTTCTGATAGAGGGATTCAGAGGCAGGGACAAAGGTCATGAATGTGTTACTCTGCAAAGAAAGGAATTCAAAAGGAGATTACTCAGTTCTTCTGTGCTTTTGATCTCTTAATGAAATTTTATGTAAAAAGTTGCATGGTTTCAGGCATTCTAAAAATTGTCATGACTTATTTTCCCTAATTAAATTAATTTCAGCAAATACCATTGAGCAAGTCTTCAACTGTAGGCTAACCACAATCTCAGAATATCATCATATTAAAATATAACAGAAAACTGAAATTATTTATTTATTCATAAATATGTATTGATCACCTACTATGTGTTCGACATTGGAGTGAGTAGTGGGGGATACAGTCATTAACACAATAGACAGTTATTGCACACAAGAAATTTACAATCTAGTGGGAAGAGCTGTTATTACAACCTCATACAAATGTATAATTAATAACTACAAGTGCTGTGAAAGGGCACTACCATAAAAATATATAGCAGGTAGATCTTGATGCAAACTGAGTATCAGAGAAACCTTCCAAAATGAAGTCATAGTTGAGCTGAGGTTCAAAGGATGATGAGAACAGAAGTTAACTTGGCAAAGATTGAAGATGAAGGGAGGCATGAAGCTGGTTCCAAGTATTCTAATATTTTTCAAAATTCAAAAACAGAACAGACTTTTTCAGGAGAATCTTAAAATATCTTCACCAACCAGAGTCACTCATTATTACAAACTAATTTGGATGTGCTCTGGGATGAGAAAGGCTGATGGCAGAATCCCTAAGTAGTGATGTCTGAGGTCCAGACACACTTGTAGGCAAGGCCCGTGGTCAGCTGCATGCAGTTATTTGTGAAACTTTGCAAGACCCAGGTTCCCTCAAAAATCCTGACATGTTGTTGCCTTCCCATTCCAGATTTCTAAGGCTCAGAAAGTTCTATCATTAATTTCATTCTTTTTGATTACACAATCTCAGGAAGTGTAGGGCCCTATCTCTGTAAAACCACATAGACTTGCCATGACATTTCAAGACCCTGCATGATCTGGCTTCTTATCTCTATCCCCTCTTCCCTGCCAGCTTCATCTCTTCTTCCTCTCCTCCGAGCTCAGTATGGCCCAGCTACACTAGCCTCTCAGTTCTTCTAATGCACCATGTTTCTGCCCACGTCAGAGTCTTCACAGGCACTCCTCTCTCTTCTTGGTGTGCTCTTCATTCCCTTCTTGTTCTAGTTACTATTTTTCTATTAGATATCAATAAATTTCTAATATTTTCCTCAGGAAAACCTTCCCTGGCTCTCCAGACCAGGCCATTTTCTCACGAAACACTGTGTTTAACATCCAGTACTTCTGCTTATCAACATTTATCACAATTAAATTTAACTAATAAACAGATTAATTAATTGATGTCTATATTCCTTGTTAGTATACTAAGCTTCATAGAATGAACGTTATATCTGTCTTATTCCTGACTGTATTTCCAGTAACTAGCATATAGTAGACACGCAATATTGAACTACTGAAGGAAGGTAAGAAAAGAAAACAGAGGGTGGCTGAGAGAGAAAACACACATTGCTCAGGAGATTTGTCTGCCCAGCAACCTTCCTTTAAAAACCACCCCTCACCATTCCTGGTGGTTTAGGTGGGACTTATAGTTCGAATCCACCAGCTGTTCCTTGGAAACTTTATGGGGCAGTTCTACTTTGTCCTATAGTGTTGCTATGAGTCGGAATCAACTCAGTGGTAATGGGTTTGGTTTTGGGTTTGGGATTCCATCCCAAGGCGTGTGGTCCAAGTCTATTCTTACCCCAGTCACCAAGATTCATTCAGGGATGGGCACGTGACTCAAACTTGGGCCAGTTAATTCTATTCCCTAGATTCTTCTTCAAAAGCTTTTGGAAGAGATGTTCTCGCTTCTTCTTAAACCAAAAGATGAAAGGAAAATACAAATGAAGAGATTTGCGGTGATTTTCATTGGCCACGTGGAAGAAGTAGTCAGGAACAGGAAAGAATCAGGTCAAAACTCACAATGTAGCAAACTGAGGCATGGAGCCAGTGTGTGGAAACAGAGTGCAGGAGCAAAAGAGGTAGATTTTATGATGACATCCTTTTGGCCCCAGATGGAAGGCTTGGTTCCATATCCATAGAGTTTTCTGTTACAAAGCAATACATTTGTTTTTAAATTTAGGTTAATTTATATTGTGGGCAAAAGAATTAACTTTACCCAAAGAATTTGAACTTTGTCCTTGGCTTAGCACCTCAATGCCTCAGTTTCCTCATCTGTAAAATAGGGATCAGAATAGTTAGCTACCTCATGGGATTGATGGAAGGATTAAATAAATTAATATATGTAAAGCTTAGGATAGTATCTAGCATAGAGTTAGCATATTCTGTCCTACATTTGAATCACTTAAGAATATCCAATTATTAAATTTATAAGTACAAATAAAATATCTAACGGAATTTGACTAAATTTTAAATGGCATTAATTATTTAAGATATTCTGGTTTGTTCAAATTGAGTTAATTGACCACAATTTTGAAACAGAGAGAAGTGATTTTGTTTTTTATATTTTACAGCAGACTTATGGATAGAATTCAAGAAATGTATGTTGAACTAAAAGGCTGAAAGAGAGCTAATTTTTTTATCTGTTAAATTGAACAAATTGAATATCTGTTCAGATTCCAAGTAATTGCAAAGAGTTACTTTTGCCCACAAGTTATATCTAGCACCAACATTAAAAGAAAATTCACACTGGTCAGCACCAGTTTCTACTAGCATGAAGATAAAATAGAATACCGTATTTTAGCATTTCTCAAACTGTTTTCCAATATATGTTAGGAAAGTACATATACTATAAAACAAAAACAAAATCCCATTGCTGTCGAGTCGATTCCGACTCATCGTGACCCTATAGGACAGAGTAGAACTGCCCTATAGGGTTTCCAAGGAGCTTCTTATGGATTCGAACCACTGACCTTTCGGTTAGCAGCTGAGCTCTTAACCACTGCACCACCAGGGCTCCGCATAAGCTATTGTCCCCTCTTAAAGAATCACAGTGCTGTTAACATGTTGATAAATCCATTTAATCATCCCAGATTTCCGAAAATTATTTTATTATGGAAGTTTTTTTTTGTTCACATCTATTTTTGGAGCCCTGGTGGCACCGTGGGTAAGCGCTCGGCTGCTAACCAAAACGTCAGCAATTCGAATCTACCAGCCCCTCCACGGGAGAAAGATGTGGCAGTTTGCTTCTGTAAAGATTTACAGCCTAGGAAACACTATGAGTCAGTTCTACTCTGTCCTACAGGGTCACTATGAGTAGGAATCAACTCGATGGCAGTGAGTTTGGGTTTATTATCCCTTGGGGACAGGCTTGTATATGTGAAAGCACTTTGTGAACTTTAATCCCTAGTCGGACAAGTTCCTAAAGGGCTGAAGGTGAGCCCTGAGAGACAGTGATAGAAGAACTGCAGATCAAGGGGAAAATCAAAGGGAGAGAAGAGCACTGAGACACGTTTTGCTTACGGCCCCTGTGTGGGACCATTTCTGCTTGAGACCGTGAACACTCCCACGGACAAGATGACATAGCTCCATCCCTCCCCAAGTCCCCATTCAAATTTATGTTACTTCTGAGGGACAAAAAAATCTAAAAAATTTTATTGATAGTTTTTGTCTGTTTTTTAACTAACAGTTTTAACAATGTGCCATTTGAGTGGTTGGCGTATGGAGAAGGTAAATGATGGATATGGGAGAGAGGAGAGAGGAACAGGAGCCAAAAACATACAAACAAACAAAAAAGAATGCTAGGGGAGCTTGCCATTGGAGTGGAGAGATGAGAGACTACGCAATGGAGAAAAACAAAAAGGGGAAGAGGAAGAAAGGGAAAAGAATGAATAAATTAAAATCAGAAAGGGAAAAGAACAGCAAAGTTCCCAGGGATCCCATTGATGTGGCTATGAGGTCTGGGTAAGTTGTTCTCAGGTGTTGCAGTACGGCCTGGCTAGGAGGTGTAGAGCTGTACAACACCAGGTATTCAGGGAACAGAATGAGAAGGACAATATAGAGAGACGGGAAACTGTGTAATGAAGAAAGACAAAAAGGGAAAAAGAGGGAAAGGAAAACAAAACAAATTTTTTAAAAAAGAACAAGAAAAGCCCCCCAAAAAACAGAAAAAAAAACCAACAACAACAATGTCTGTGCAAGCTGAGGGGGTAGGTTCCATGCCACGCAGCACCGCCTGGCTAGAAGGGGCTCCCAACTCAAGAAAAGGAAAAGAAAACAAACGAACAAAAGCCCCGGGATCCCACCAGCGTGGCAACCCAGACCGGGAAGCAGTTCCACACTCGAACGGAGCTCCACAGCCCCTCAGGAAAAAGCAAAGATGGTGCACAGAGCCAGGTATTTGAGCAAAAGGAGGGGGAGGTGGTGAGAGGTAAGGAAGAAATCAAAAGAAGTGGAAAAAAGCAACACCAGCAGCCAACAAATGGCACTCAGAGAGCCAGCCCATTCAGGTGGGTGGAATCCGGGAAGCTCGTGCTTCCCGGACAAGAGATTGTGGCTACAGGAAGCAGAGGAGGCCGAATGGGGGTGAAGAAGGGTGGGGGGTGGGAAAGCGTATATTGCAAATTACCGGTTGTTTTGTCTCCCGCTGGAAGCTCCGTGAAGCTGCTTTCTCGTACCCCCTGTTTGCTGGTCTCCGATAGGAGTCCAAGATGGCGGATCTGCACTGTTTTAGCTGGTAGGGGACTTCTGCACAAATCTCTCCTCACTCTCCGTTCTCTGTTAGTTTTCTCACTCCATTTGGTGCTTGGCTGAGTTCTTTATCTCTTCGTTTGGTGTTTTAGGGTTTTAGCATTGTTTTCTCTGTTCGGCTTAGTTTTTCAGATCTTTGCTGTGGAGGGACGGCATAGTGCTTCTGCCTAGAGTGCCATTTTCGGAGCTGGTAAATCTTTTGTCTGATGCTTCCAAATTCCAACGCGTGTGAGTCAGACTGCCATGGTAGAACCTGAGGAAGCCTTTCTTTCGACTTCCTCCATGCATCTCTGATGCTCCTGCTTTTGAAATATGTGGCGTTCATCTTTTGAAATTCATGGCTCCATAGGCAGTTGGTCGATGCCCCTCAGCTGCATGCTAGTTTTCCTAACAAAGGATCTGAAGCCCTTTGCTCCTGAACACGTCCAGGGAAGGGAAGACATTTTTCCATTTACTTCAAGTCCTGAACCCATTTCCTTGCAGATCTCTTCCACTGTACCTTTTGCAGACCCGGGAGTTGTCACTTTCATTCCTCTGGAAGCTTCATCCCCCAGCCAACCTGTACTCTCTCTCATAAGGAGGCTCCCAGGGGGCATACTTGTGGGTATGCTATTTTCTGAAGCATCACATTTTACATAACAATTTTGGCCACAGCTTGTGTTTGCCAAATAAAACTATGGTTCTGTGAGTGTGTGTGTGTGTGTGTGTTTTAAAGCTGTTCTAACAGCCTGTTAGAAGAGTGATTTGGGAGAGTTGAGGTTAGCCAGAGGAAATTTATGGCAATAAAGGACTGTCTGTTTGAAGAATTTTTATTCCCTGTTTTTTTAAATTATTAAGTAAGATATTATGAAAACAAAGATGAGATTCTGTTCAAAATTCTGAGAAATAAGAGGCAGTCAAGCTCTTCATCAGAGAATTACACTTCAGGAATTGAATAAGGCTTCTACTAGGAATCTGAACAAAACATCTGCTTAAAATGGCTGTTTAGGGTCATGTTAAGGGGATTGATATCAGTAAATACATGCCCTGCAATTTAGATGCTTGAGGCATGTAAACAAGACAAATATAGATTCCTGTATACAATTATGCTGTGTACCAAGCAATCTAAAAGACAAAACTTTTGCACCACCATCTACCACTGACCTGCTTCACCTTAATTACGCATGCTCAGTGGGGACTACATCAACCTCATGGGGCAAAAATTGATTTTTGCTGGGTGAAAAAAAATCCTAGATATTACAATGGTTTGTGGTTGTGTATAAACATACACACTATATCTGTAGAACTAAATTTTCGTGGGGAGAAGGAGAGGCAATTAGGAAAAAAATTTAAAATTCTCTTTGGCAGGGGAGTGATAATGAAAATAAAGTTGAGACACACTGATCTAAATTAAGACTTGTGATGAATTGGTGGAATTATTGAAAGTTCATTTCTCCTTCATTTATCAGTCTTTGTTCTGAAGTTTAAACTTCACAAACAGAATCAATCCATTGCCTGTGTGGGTCATGCTGCTTTGATGTTGAAAAGTTGTGTCATTTTTCACAGCCCTGTAATTTTTGGTGTTTCTTAGATAGCAGGTTGGGAGGCCATATATGCAAAACTCAAAATGACGTTTTCCAACGGTTCATTCGACTGAACCAAATGTGACCTTTGTATTGGCCTAAGAAAACCTTAAATAATGAGACTACATTGCCACATGTCACCACTTATAATTTGTAAGCACTCATAATTTCCATGCCTACTCAAGTCTCCAAGATCCAATTCAAGTATCATCTTTTTTGTGAAGCCCAAATAGAGCTTCAAGGTCCAGAGGATAATTAGTCCTTCTGAGCTGAAAGTATACAGTACATATGTCAATTATTACACTAACCACATTGCATTATAATTATTTATTTCTGTATCCATCTCACCTTCTATACTGAGAGCTCCTGGGGGGAGGTGGGGCGGAGAGCAGTGTCTCAACCATCTCTAAATCCCTAGCTCCTGCATGATAACTGTTGTCATTAGCTGACATTGAGTTAGTCCCCAACTCATTGCAACCCCATGCATAATGGAATGAAACACTGTGCCATCGCCATGATGGTTTCAGGTTTGGACCATTGTGATCCATAAGGTAAGTGTGTGAGTCAGACTACCATGGTGGAAGGTATTCATTGGCTGATTTTTGAGAGTAGATCACCAGGCCTTTCTTCCTAGTCTTTCTTAGTCCAGAAGTTTGATGAAACCTGTTCAGCATCATAGCAACTTACAAGCCTCTACTGACAGATGGGTGGTGGCTATGCATGAAGTGCTTTGGCTGGGACTCAAACCCAGGTCTCTTACATGGAGGGTGAGAATTTGGTGCATAAATGATGAGTGATGGTTTTGCAGTTCAGTAAAACTTGGAGTGCAATGTGCACAAGGAGCTGCAGTCCAAGATGTGACAAGAAGTATGGTCAAGGATCCCTTTTGGCTTTTGCAGCACTATTACAGGAAAGATTCCTCAAACTACCTCAGTGTTCAAACTGCAATGATCATAACCCTGCAAGTGGCATTGTTATTTTGTTCATACTGCAAATGTTCAAAATCAAATTCACTTTCTCTTTCCCTTCTCTCTTCTGCTCTTATTCCTTTTTCTCCATTTATAACATGGCAGCAGAATTCACCAGTTGCCTAACCCAGAAACCTGGAAGTTGAATTCTCCTCTACCTAATCTCCACACCCCAAATCTCTCTTCTATACCTCTTTAATATTTCTTCAATCCTTCTTCAACTTCCAAGGTGATACACATACCTTTGTATAAGTGTACACCTTCATTAATTTAAGTTTTAAGTTTGCTAAGGTGCAGGGAAAAAAAGAAAAAAAGCTGTTGCTGTCCAGTCGATTCTGATATATGGCGACCCATATGTTACAGAGTAGAACTGCTCCATAGATTTTCTCAGCTGTAATCTATGGAAGCAGATCACTAGGGCTTTCTTCTGTGGTACCGCTGGATGGGTTTGAACCACCAACCTTTATATCAGTAGTCTGGTGCAAACTGTCTGCGCCACCCACGAGTCTTCTTAAGGTGCAGAGGCGTTGTTTATTTCAAGCTTTGCAGTGGGGAGAGTGATGGTGACTTGTAGTGTTGAAGTTCAGTAATGTTTAGAAAAGAATGGAGAATGATTTCAGAATCATTTTTATGCACATGGAAAGGGAGGCAGCAGGAGAAGAAGGCACATTTTCTAGACACTTCTGTAGTAATAAAGCAGTTTTTAATTGAAGGGCCACTCACTCTTTGTCTATTCCTAAGATTTCTTCAAGGAGCCTTGGTGGCACAATGGTTAAGCACTTGGCTGCTAACAAAAAGTTTGGCGGTTCAAACCCACCCAGTGGCTCAGTAGAAGAAAGACCTGGAGATCTGCTTTGGTAAACGTTATAGCCAGGAAAACCCTATGGGGCAGTTCTACTCTGTCACATGGGGTCATCATGAGTCAGGGTTGACTCAACGGCACACGATAACAACAAGATTTCTTCAGAGTCCCTGGGTGGCACAAAGGGTTAAGCACTAGACTACTAGTCAAAAAGTTCATGGTTTGAACTTACCTGGAAGCACCTCAGAAGACAGGTCTGGTTATCTGCTTCCTAAAGGTCACAGCCTCGAAAACCCTGCGGAGCAGCTCTACCCTGCACACATGGGGTCACCATGAGACAGAATCTACTCGAAGCAGCTAACAACAACCAGACTTTTTCATAAAACACAGCTCTGTAAGAGGAAAAACAAAACAAAACTGGAACAACTATTGTTTACCTGATTACAATATTAGTACATGGTCATTATCCAAAAATCACAAAAAAGGAAAATAAAAAGCACCCAGAATAAATGACAATGGTAGTGTATAACGTTACACACACGATTATTTAATATGCTAATGGTCATATTACTTGTTTATATCTATTTTCACAAAGAGTAGTTTCACACTGAACATAACTTTTTAAAACTACTTTTTCCATTTTGAAGTAATTATAAACATTTTCTGATATCTGTAGCCTTACAGCACACTATTTTAAAATGAATCTATCTTGTTCTACAGAACCCTATTGTTGAAGTGGTTAAGTGCTCAGCTGCTAACCAAAAAGGTTGGCAGTTCAAACCCACCAGCCGATGTGCCTGAGAAAGATGTGGCAGTGTGCTTCCGTGAAGATTTACAGCCTTGGAAACCCTATGGGGCAGTTCTACCCTGTCCTACAGGGACACTATGAGTCAGAATTGACTCTACAGCAACAGGTTTGAGTATATCCTGTTCTACTGTAAGTAATTTCTATGAGCAATCTTTCCTTGTACAGCACAAAAGTTTTCAAATTTTTAATTATACATAACACTTTGAAGAACAACTCTATGCATAAATCCTAATACGCATCACTGATTTTGTGTGTGTGTTAGATAAATTCCAGGAAGTCAGACTGCTGAGTCATAGAGTGTGGGCATTTTTAAGTCTTTTAATAGATACTGTTGCATTTCCTTCCTGAAGGGTTGCATCAATGCACATACAAAAATAATAATAATTAAAGACAGTGTTTTAAAACCACAGTGTGATCCACCTTCACAGCATGACACAGATGTGGGCTTCCAGGCAAAACCACAACAGATAGAATGGCTTGGTAGGTGGCAATAGGGAGATTCTCTTCATGGAAATGTTTGAGGCAAAGTTACCCATTGCCATTGCCATTGAGTTGATCCTGACACACAGCGACCCTATAGGACTGAGTAGAATTGCCCCATAGGGTTTCTAAGGCTGTAATCTTTACAGAAGCAGACTGCCATAAGGAGATCTGGGGACCTAACATTGTCAGCCATTGTTTTCCTCAGAGATGACATATAAAGAAAATACAAGCCCTGGACTTTATAGAGCCATTTCTTCCCAATGCTCCAATAGGTGTCAAATCCAGTGATTTATTAATGCTAAAAAATAATACTTTTACCTCCATAGTACAATTAGGACTACCTCATAACACAGGCGATCCTGTCTTTTTCCTTTACAGTAAAGTCAGAGTTTAGACAGAAACATGTTTTCCAATTCCTTCTTTGTTCTCATTGTTAACAATGAGGATAATGTCCAAAAGCAGAGACCTGACTTATGGGACAGTTAATGTCACCATCAACTCATGGTCCATGGGTCCTTGTTCCAGATACGGCAATATGGCGGAAAATGAGTAACATGACACCACCGGACCTCAGTCTACAGAATCCCTCAGCTCAGTCATCCTGCACAACTCAATTTATTCACAAAAGCCATAAAATTCTGCAGTCAGGAAAGGAAACTTCAGAGTTTTTATTTCTTCAAAGGATCAATTTTCACAATTAAGTCCCCAATTTAAGTCAGCAGAATCTATTTAGTGGAAATGCGGCCTGGTGATTATCTGTACCAAATAAGCAGCTCTCAACACAAAAAAGGAATTTGCACGTGCACGCCTCTATTTGTATAAGTAATCTTCTGCTTTGCACAGGAGGCCGTATATGGTGCAGACACCGTCCCTTAAAATGTTCTGGAGCCACTGTGATTTAGCTGGTTTGTATTCACCTAATGGCAGTAATTAGGGTACAAGTGCTGACCTAGAGGCAAATTCAAGTTTTATTGTCTTAGAGTTAAATATGTGGGTCTTAAAAACTAGGGTAATTTAAAAATTGATAGGTTTACAGTTAAAGTGTTCAAGGGAGAAATACTCAAGAAATCCAGCATCTCTAGTAATAAACTTTCCTGTGACTTGATTCTTTTTAAGTCTCCAATTTACAGACATCTAACCCTCAAATAACCTAAATCTATAAACAGTTGCTCCTTTATATCCTACTTCTGAAATATCTGTTATGAAAGCTTCTGTGAACACCTACCTAACGTTGATAGAAAATTTGTTGGTTCAAAACTGGAAGAAGAGAATAACGGATGAAAAGCGGAAATCAGGAAGAGTGGCTAATTTCAAAGAATGACTGTTAGTAGAATTGGCCTCCCTGCATGTGTGTTGATAAGAGTCTACTTCCTAAGTCTACCCAGCCGCTAACAGAAAGATTGGAGTTTCGAGTCCACCCAGAGGTGCCTTGGCAGAAAGTCTTGGTGATCCACTTCTGAAAAATCAGCCATTGAAAACCTATGGAGCACAGTTCTACTCTGACACACATGGGGTCGCCATGAGTAGGAATCAATGGCAACTGGGATAAACAAAAAAAAACGATAATCTACTCAGGCCACTGGACTACTTTTCACCTTTATTTTGTCACGTCACTTTACATTTCAAAAATTAGGGATATATTTTGAAAAGTCTCTTCATGGTAGCTCTGAGAATTTCCTTTCCTTAAAAAGTTCACACATTTTCGTAAGGATCACATATGATAAAATAAACAAAAGTGTGTTTTAAATGTACTACTCCTTCTATTGCCTAGAAAACCAAAGTTATTCGTTAGCCTCCTTCTTACAATGTGAGAAGTTTGTTTTACATGCAAAAATAATGTTTTAAGAATTACCCACACTTACAGTTAACTTCATTTCCCTACTGGAAACTTGGCAATATATATGCCAACTGTGCATACGTAGGGTGCTCTCTAAAAAATATCTATGGAAATAATGACTGATTAAAAGAACCAGTATAGCGTCTGAAACTTAGCTTATCAACAGTGAAGCAATGTGAATTAGAGGGCTGGAGGGATGGTGCAAGGGTATCATAAACTTTGTAAAACTTAAAATGGTTCTACAGTGAGAGTATATTTTCTTAGGAAACAGTTTTATTGAATAGTTTCTTGAAATTTTAGTGACATATCTGACTGTTCACAACGCAGATTAAAAAGTGATAAATGAGAAAAAGCAAAGATAATAGCCCCCAGAACAGGGCACTGATATTTATCATCAGCAATAAGTACAGTTCATGAATCAAGATGTTAATGGTCTCTATCAAATAGAAAACAAACAGTGTGACTTATCTATTAATTCTGACACAGAGCAAGAGAATTTCCCAAGGTATTTCTCATGTACTTTTCTTCTAAGTAGATAAGAACAAATCATATGGCAAATGGTTGAAACAATAATTTTATTGCCTAGAGTAAAATAAGTGTCCACGGGGTGACCAACAAATACCAAAAAAGGAAAGAAAATTTGCTGTTTATTAATTTATAAGGCAGAAAATGGTAGAAGTACAGAGAGACAGTCTTCATATAAACATAATCTAAGAACATATTTAGCTAAGGCTGGCTAACAACGAAACTGACTCCTTGTGAAGTAGCGTGTTTCTTGTCACAGAAGATGTTCTATGGACTTCTAGCAGAGTCTAGATGAAAGTCTGTTAAGAAAGTTGTCTGATGGAGTCTCATAATTCATTTTCTGTATATTTATTGAGTGCCTATTATAGGTCCCTGGGTGATGCAAACAGTTTGTGCTCAACTACTAACCTTAATGTTGGCTGTTTGAACCCACCCAGAGGTGCTGCAGAGAAAAGGCCTGGTGATCAGCTTCCATAAAGATTACAGCCAAGAAAACCCTCCTGCTCTGTAACACATGGGGTCGCCATGGTTGGAATCAACTTGACAACCACAAGTGTGTGCTATGAAAAAGGCAAATCCATTCTGCACCACACCTGTCACTGGTAAATGCAACAACCTCCCAGTATACTGGGAAAAGAGGCCAAGCTCAGGCTTGACCTCCGAAGCTCCTAAAGCAATCCTAGGGTGTCGTGCTGCCAATACAATACAGGGCAGCTCAAGACCTGTCTTTGGAGATACAATGTGATGGATGTCGTGCTGTTGGTAATCTGATGGGCTAAAACTCTGACTAGGTATAATCTCAAGATCATGTCTGTGTGTCTGTGCACTGGAACTAGTGTTGTTTATCACCTGTCCTTTCCCATCTGTCCTTGGTCTCACCTGCTTTAGAAATCTAATATCAGGGTGACCATATGTTTGCCTGGGAGAGTCTTGACTTATTCTGGTTGTCCCAGTGTAATAATTAATAGAGCCCACTCTCACCTCAAAATCATCCCGGTTTGAATAATAAATTATGTTGTCACCTACCTGTGACCCACAGTGTCTTGGCTTATTTTATAATACAAAATGTTATAATCCATTATGATAACCACAAAATAATTAACGATTGAAATATATTTTAAAACTATATTGTAGTTTAATTTTTTAAAACAAATTTTCAGCTGTATTATTTATTTATTTTACTGAATTTGTGGAGGGATTAGAATTAAATGTCAAGTATCAATATTAAATTTGACAAAAGTTACATGTCACCATATTTTAAAAACATAACTGAATGCACACATTATTCTTATTTTTACACTGTTAACAGACATTTAATTTTCTAAAATGTGATCCTATTTTAAAGCTACTAAAATTTCAACTAAATAATGCTATATCAGGATTTTTGAATGGAAAAATAAATGGATTCTTTGACCTGCAGTGTTAAATTGTGGGTTAACATTTATTCTGCTACCACAAGAGAAATAATATTCATTTTTGAATTTAGTGATAATTGTCATTAACAGGAGAATCTCATATATAACTGATTCTGCAAAGAGAGAGATGTTAGTCCTGAATCTATTGTGTAAGGCTCATAATTTTTATTCTTAAATGTATTTCATGCTCTTATTTATGAGCTTCTTATCATTGTGGCACTTTTATTTTAAATAAGACTTGTAATTTAAACTTCTCTAATCTAAATGTGACTATGCAGAATGGAGGCTACGTGATCAGAAACAGGCAAATGTCTGCTTCCTTAAAATTTCATCTACGAGTAAAAAGATATGTGTCAGTTATGAAACTTAGCCAAATTTCTGGGTAACGTTAAGTCTCAATTTATGTAGAGCTACTTCATTAGACAAGCAGACTTCTTAGAAGCCAGACCTCCCAAGCCAGCATTTCTAATAGAGAAAAAAGTGCCGTTAATCGTAATTCCCTCATTGTTGTTGGTAGAATTTCCTATTTATGTTGGTTTTTCTGTTTTTCATTGTTTTTTTTTTTTCCACAATATCCAGGGCCAGAAGATGTTTCTAATATTTAAATGGAGAGAAAAGCAATGTAAAAGTTGAGAGATGAGGGAAATCATCTAGTCCACCTTGTCCAAAACATCTTTCATCTTTGTATATAAGTCTGGGAATTAAATCTATCTGTCTGTCTATCTATCTACCTGTCTATCTAACTATTGCCTCATGTCTTTTCTTACTCATTATTATTCTGGATAAGAATGGCCCACAATGAAATGATGATGACGATAATGATGATGATGATGATGATACTCTAATAACCAAGTGTGTTTTAATAGTTTTGATGTTGGAATTGCTTAAAGAAAGAACTGAATATTGTAAGGCAGGTGAGGAGGTGAAGAATGGTGAAACAGCCCACCAATAACAAAGCTAGGAGTGTTAAATCTTGACCGGATAGTATGAGAGAGATTAAATCTATGTATAAAGTCAAGAGACAACCACTCACATTTCAGAAAAAAAGAAAAAAAAACAAGAAATGATTTTTATGTCAACAGTTTCTAATCCCTCCTTCCTAACAATGACTTCCAGAAAGCAGTTTCCTCCTGATACCATTTTTTTCCCAGTCATAATTTCTGCAATTCTGATTCTTATCTTTATGATGCTCTGTTCTAAAATACAATTATTGCTGGCCTAGTCTCGACAGTTGATAAAATAAAATTTTATTGTACTAAATTATATTACACTCTAATATATATTATTAGATGTGGGGAGGTACATTCTGAAAGTCTCTGGTTGGGAAGCCCCTCATACACTATTATCTCCTCTCCACAAGCTTGCTTCCACCAAATATACCCAAGGATGTAGAGAGGGCCTGCCTGGATCTTCATTTTTGAGAAGAGGTTGTGACTGAGTTGCTGCCTCGCAAGAGAGAGCTAACTCTCAGACTAAGGAAGAGGTTGTAATCCTTCACTGAAGGTTAAATGTCCCTGAAAATATAGGACTCCCAGTCATTGGATCTCAAGATACCAAAACATAAGGACCACAGAAGGCTGGCAACTCCAAGCACACACACCTTTATGAGTCTTTGTATTTGCACGTTCAAGTGTGTTATTCCTGAACCCACACACTGTGGAAGGTTCATGTGGAGTAATACAAGTTCACTTCACGAACTGTGACAGGTAAGACCAAGCTACCATGAAAAAAATATCTAAACGTGGACAGATAAAGGCAAGAAAAGGGGTTTACACTGCAGAATCTTAACACCTCTCTTGGAAACACCTTGATCTTGATTCAACATTAACAACAAAATTGTTCAATCAATAGGTCATTCAGAGATCCTTTAAATTGCTTTATATCAAAATATATCAAAGCTAGAAATCTAATTCACAACAATTTTAGATTGCTACTAAGTAAGAGAAAAAACTGGCTATGACATTCAAAATATCATTGCCTTTTTATAATAGATAAATGAATCAGCCTAAAGTTAATCTCTTAACCCTTCCAATTTTCTATATAAACCACAATTAAATCCCCTTAAGCTTAGTCACAACAAGGAAAAGCAAATAGCAAATTCACTAATTGAGAGCATCCCTTACCATCTGTTTCATAAAATATAAATTTACCTATTTATCATATTGTAAGAGCCTTGGTGGTGCAGTGGTTAAGTGCTTGGCTACTAACCTGAAAGTGGATGGTTCAAACCTATCAGCTGCTCTGTAGGAGAAAGATGTGGCAGTCTGCTTCCTTAAAGACTATAGCCTTGGATACCCTATGGGGAAGTTCTACTCTGTCCTAGTGGGTCGCTAAGAGTCGGAATGGACATGATAAGCCATGTTTATTTATTATTTTAATCATACGGTGCTCTGAATTAATTGCTTCATATTTTTTAAATCTTATTTCACTAGCAAACACTACATTTCGTGAGTGCGGGGATTACTGTATTTTTTCGCACTGTGTCCACGTAAATAACGCCCACACACACATAATGCATGGAAATGACAAAATTATTTTGCAAAGTTATGGCATAGTGTTCCCATGCATATACTGCCCGCGTCTCCTGACATTTCCAGAAGTGAGTTTTAGCCTCATTCATCCTCATTCAATTGTCTGAAAATGTTACTTCTGATCATATTGTATAATAAAGTTAGAGGCCATGGTTAAGAAGTCATGGATTGAGTTTGGTAATACTCCAGTAATTGGAAAATAAACAATTGAAACTGTGTGTTTGTTTCTATTAATTTAAGTTGACAATTATATTCCTGTCACTTTGAGTCATTAATTGAAACCCTGAACCTACTGAAGCCTGTCCATAATTTATGAGCTATCAATTGGAAAGTAAACAAAGCAAAGCGTGTAGTGGCATAAATGGCATAGAAAAAAATACAAACCCTTTGCCGTCAAGCGAATTCTGACTCATAGCGATCCTATAGGACAGAGTAGGACTGCCCCACAGGGTTTCCAAGGAGCAGCTGGTAGATTTGAACTACCAACCTTCTGGTTAGCAGCCAAGCTCTTAACCACTGCACCACAATGGCACAGAGTAGCTATCAACAGGAATCTCGATTCAATCTGCATTGATATAATTATCACAGTTGTCTTCCGATTCTGGCTTTTAATTGGAGGAGTAAACAAAGTAAAACTGATACACAACTGCTCTTGACTCAACAGTAGAATGCAAAAACCTTATCAGATCATCTTAAGTGAAACCATTAAGCTATGTTAGGTCTGCTTGTTTCATAGTCGGATTATGTCTTATTAGCACCAATGTCTTTGATCAATGATCATAAATCACCTTAGTCATATGCTTGCTAGCCTATAAAAAGACCCTTGCTCTTGTACACCTCACATTTGAATTTTGTGATCTCTTTACTAGAACCAGACCACTATCGATTATATTATACACATTTTTTCAGTTTATAAATCTAAATCTTAGAACCCTTTAGGATCAGGGCAGGAATTAAACTCAAGTCCTACACTGCTGACTTTAAAATGAAGTCCTTGCACGGGCAGAAGAAACAAGCAACAGAGTGGCAGCGAGAGAGTTGGAGGTTGGAGAACCATCCATTGATGAATGCAGAAAAGAGAAAAAGGAGCTGGAAAAAATAAATCCACAAAAACATGCATGTTGTGGACCCAAAAAGAAATAACCTGAGTTGGGCAATGACTTGAAAGAGCAGATTATTTCTCGAAGGGAACAAAATCAACCTGTCTGTACTGTCGCAATTCAGATCAAAACAAAAAGCTTCTGGCAAATGAAAGAGGAGTTCCAGATTTCCAGGCAGGTTTCGCCTAGATTTCTAAATTCATGGAAAGGAATGGCCTTTCTATGGGAATGAGAACTGCTGTATACCAACAACTTCCGGATGACTGGGAGCAAAAAGACGGTCAACTAGTGAATTCGTCACCAAAGAAATCTCTGAACTCGGTATCTCTGCAATGGATGTAACTAATATGGATGAGATTTTGATGATGTCTTTCAACATCTGGCCACCAGGACCGTAGCTGCTTCAGGTAGGAAAACGGTAGCCATTACCACTACTGGGCACGAGAGGGCTTGCTTCACTGTAGTTCTTGGTTGCACTGTGAGTGGGTGAAATTAAAGCTGATGGTAATTTTCAAGTGAGTTACCATACCCCTCAAAAAAACTGCCCACCAGTGTTATTGTTCATTGTAATAAGAAGGGTTGGATGGATCGTGATGTTATGAAAGTGTGGGCAGATAAATGTTATAGGGCCAGGCAAGAGGGATTCTTTTGGAAGAAGTCTTGACTAATTTTTGACGCCATGGCTGCTCACAAAGAAGAAAACATTCAAAATTATATTAACTCAACTGGTGCCCACATAGCAGTCACACCTGGTGGTCTTACCTGCTAGCTGCAACCAACCATTGAAGACTTTCATGAGAAGAGAGTGGGATGAATGACACAGTCTGGGATTCATGAGTTCACACCATCAGAACCACTGCAAGTAGGTGGCTTCTGCTTGGGGGAAAATAACCCCAGAAACCAGCCACAGTGGCTTCAGAAAGGCTGGGGTTGTGTACCAGCAGAATATCAATGACATAGATGAGGATGCTGAAGGCAGTGAAGATGATGGCATCAGTTGTGAAGCTACAGAAGAGCGTCTACAGGCAGCTCTGCGATATTTCAATGCTGTTAGTGATGAGGGATCAGACTTGAAGGATTCTAGGAGTCGATGACGATGATAACAATGATAAAGAGTGAATAACCTAAAATGGCCTATTTTAAGGTGAAAACACAGTTTCTTTTGGTGACTGTATTTGTTGGTTTCAAAGACATTGATTATCAAAAATTACGTTTCAGCCTTCAGACGAAACTGCAGACTCTGGGCCTCCACTTTGTTGCAGCCTTGTGAGAGACCATGAAGCAGAGGACCCAGCTAAGCCATGCCTGAATTTCTTACCCAAAGAATCTGTGATACAATAAATGTGCTAGTATAAACCAAAAAAAAAATTGTTTCAGTTTAAGATTTATGAAAACGAGGAAATATAAACAACATCTTGTACTTGTAGTTTTAGGCCTAGGATCATTTCTTACTTACTAATTTCTAGCTCTTCATGTATTCACTCTTTGGTTTCAACATGGCATCTCATTTCCATCACAAGCACGTTCAGTTTACCATCGGTTGTTCTTGATTTAGGAAAATACCTACCTTAAATGAAGTTTCCTTGAGATCGGTTTTATCCCAGCAATATTAAACCTGATGAATAGAAAAAAGAATTGAAATTGAAGTCAGCAACATGTAAAAAAGTACCGGTATAGCACACTTATTAAAATAACATGCAGGGGGTTGTACAGTCTGCAAAACAACATATAATGCAGGAGTTTTTTTGCATAAAAATCTGGTATGTCTTTTCTTCATTCAATAAACATGTATATTTCCCCCATGCCAAAATGAAAAGTGCAGAGTTTACAGATGGAACCCAATAAGTAATTAGTTAGAATTGCCAATATGACATTTTACTAGGCTCATACAAAACTATCAAGGACTGACATCTGTAATCAAGGTGTGGTATCTCACTTAAGGAAACACGTGATTATCCTTAATAATGCATAAATAAACCCTTAAGATAATGAGTGTTTTCATTATTCTTCCCTGCTGTGGCTGTACCTCCACCAAATGTTTCAAATATAAGTGTGAATATTTCTCAAAGTTAATGAGTGTCTTAGTTATCTAGTGCTGCTATAACAGAAATACCACAGATGGGTGGCTTTAACAAACAGAAATTTATTTTCTCACAGTTTAGGAGGCTAGAAGTCCAAATTCAGGATGCTGTCTCTAGAGGAAGACTGTCTCTCTCTGTGGGCCCTGGGGGAAGGTCTTTTGTCTTTTTTCAGCTTCTATTCCTTGGTGATTATGGTGATCTTCATGTGGCATGGCAGCTAATTCCCCCATCTCTGCTTCCCTACTTCATTGCTTGCTCAATCTGCTCATTTTATATCTCAAAAAAGATTCACTCAAGATACACTCTACACTGATACTGCCTCATGAACATAACAAGAAAAGTCATTCTCAAATGGGATTATAACCACAGGTACAGGGGCTAGGATTTACAACACATTTTTGGGGTATACAATTCAATCCATAACAGTGAGGACAAGTTTTTACTTCAATTTTCTTCCTAAAGCTCACAAATCACACACACCTTCACACAAAATTGGCTCTCAGGAATGGAAATTTCTCTGTGTCATAAAGAGAAAAACTGTTAATAAATTACTTCACTGCACACTTAGTTGCAAACAGCAGAGCATCTGACCAAAAGTGAATTGGCCAAAACTCTTGTTATTTTTAAAAACCAAATAACAATTATATTGAATTATAACCCAAACAATAATATAACTATCCAAGATTCCATACTGTTACAAGTAAATGATAAATAGACTCTTCCTTACAAAAGAATTCCAGTTAATAATTGTTGAAAGAATGAGGGATATAGAAACTCATTGTTAGAACACTACCATATTAATGCTGCAAGCAAGATCCACTGATCAATGCTAAATTGAAGAGAAATGATATCTGCATAGCTCAAAGTAGCCAAAATATTTATTAATTACTGGGGTAGTTTTAACATAGATCCACAAATTCTTTGACACCCTTTCCTCTAGGAGGTGAAGCCTAATTCCCCTCCCCTTGAGTGTAGGCTAGACTTAGTGATTCAATTCCAAAGAACAGAGTACAGAAAGGGAAAAAAATAGTAACTTTACAGTAAGCAAAACCTGGCAGGCACCATCATACCCAAGTGATGAAGGTTAATATCACCAGTAATAAAACATGTTGATATCATGAACCCCTCATGTGATATGAAAAGAATACATCATTTCTGTGTATTCTTCCCAAAAATCCACAACCTCAGTCTAACCATGTGAAAACATCAGACAAATCCAAGATGAGGGACGTACTACAAATTATCTGAAGAATACCCTTCAAACATTTGAAGGTCGTGAAAGACAAGAAAAAAGTGAGGGACTGTCACAGATTGCAGGAGTCTTAAGGAGACATGACAACTAAATGTAATGTGATATCCTGGCTTGGATACTGGAGAAGAAAAATGACATTAGTGAAAAACATGGGAAATATGAATAAAATCCATAGTTTAGTTAGTTGCATTATACTAATGTTAATTTCTTAGTTTTGATTATTTTACCACGCAAGATGTAAGATGTTAACCTTAGGGGAACTGGTGAATGATATGAGACAATTCTCTGTACAATCTTTATAACTTTTCTGTAAGTTTAAAATTATTTCAAAATAAAAGTTTTAAAAAAATTGGAAGGAATCTTAAGTGGAAAATTGGTGAAATAGTCACTTTGTGAACTAGAGTACGCCTGACTCAAGACTCGTATTTTCAATTGCTTCATATGCTTGTGAAAGCTAGACAATGAATAAGGAAGAACAAAGAAGAATTGATACATCTGAATTATGGTGTTGATGAAGAATATTGAATGTACCCTGGACTGCCAAAAGAATGAACAAATTTATCTCGGAAGAAGTACAGCCAGATCGCTCCTTAGAAGCAAGGTTGATGAGACTTTGTCTCAGGTGCTTTGGACATGTTATCAGGAGGGACTAGTCCCTAGAGAAGGACATCATGCTTAGTAAAGTAGAGGGTCAGCAAAAAAAGAGGAAGACTCTCAGTGAGATGGATTGACAGAGTGGCTGCAACAATGGGCTCCAACATAGTAAAAATTATGAGGATGGTGCAGGACTGGGCAGCGTTTACTTCTGTTGTACATATTGGTTGCTATCAGTTGGAACATACTTGATGGCACCTAACAACAACAACAAAGGAGTTTTTAAAAAATACATTTTAAAGAAATTGGACTTTTTAGACTTACATCTCAAAAGTAAAATAACAGCATAACAACAACAAACCCTATAGAGTGCTCTCATACTCTCCCTAGTTTTTTTAAAAAAATTATAAAATTCTCATACTTAATGAGCCATTTCTTAGCTTCCTGATTTTAGGGAGGTGAGATGAATTTACTGACAAGAAATCACACTGCACCTTGTTTCAAGATTCTTTAATCATGGCGCTACATATCACCTTCTGAAGATTTAATGAATAGTTACAGTGGCTTGGGGTAAGACAACAGTCAGTATGAAAAGTGATCTGGAACTCATTCCTGATCACCAGGAACTTGTTAAATGATGTACTCTGTGACTGATGGAGGGTTTTGAGTTAACACTCAGCAGGAAGCTGACAGGGCACAGGTTATACTCAGCTTTATCTTCAAACAGGTTTCAGAAGGAAGGGAAAAGAGGAGGGAGATTTCAAACACCTCTGGTGAGAATTCTTTAAATGTGAGAAAGTTTCACCCTGCTGTCAGAAAGCTTCATTTCTGACACTTTCCTCTATCTAAACAGAATCATCTTTGGAGTGTAAGAATGACAGGATATGGCTTTTCAGTCACACAAGGGGTAACTATTGGCAACTCAACTCCTATAATCAGATACAACAAGGAAAAACAAGAAACAAATATTCTGCTGTACATTCAAAATGTGCTATTTTGGAGCCAGCACACAAATAATGTGTCTGCTTTGCAACTGAATTGGCCAAAATAAATCTTTTTCTCTTCTGCTTCTTACCTCTCCAAAGTATACATAATTCTTGCTGAAAACCAAAGAGAACATACCATATGGATTTTTTTTGTGTGTGTGGCTAATCTCATAAAATTACATATAAAACTTTCACAGAATCCTAACATCTGTTAGAGCATTACCCTGGAGAAAAGTCATCTTTGCAGAATCACATAAAGACATATAGCTTAATGTTCAACTTGCCTTCCACATTTGGCATTCTCATCGTCTTTGAGAAGGCTTGGAGAACATCAGCAATAAATGCCAGATGAGGAAAATGGACTCTGAGCTTAATAAGGATTTTTCTTTATCTTACTGATAGTGTTATCAAAACTGAACTATAGTATTATTAATTTACTCATAAGAAAGAACCTATGGTAAGACTTTTTAATACACATTTTCTTTAAAAAAAAAAAAAAAAAGATTGAACGTGGACTAGAATGTCCAAAAGAGTTTGACCTTTGCTTTCAAACTGGAGCTAACAATAGTCTACTAATGGGTTGGAAATGAGCCTAGTGCATGCTCTGCCTCTCTTCTATCTCCAAGTCTACTTCTGCAAAGACAGATTATGCCTAAATATTTCTCAAATGTAACCACATCTTTCCAAACCCATTGTTACCACCCTGGTCCAGGCCATCATTTTTCTCCTTGTCTCCAGTCTTGCCTATATTCATCCAGTGGTGTCCTGGTAAACCAGCTTTCCAAAAACAAAAACAAAATCTGATTTGTAGTGTTTGCCAGCTTCCGTGATGTAAATACTCTCACTATGGCCAATTTTAAGCTACCAACTGTTTAACGATGCATTTGCAAAATTCCTGATTTTTAAAGAATTGACTCTCTTTCACCAGTGTAAACTGGCTCAAGAACACCACTGTTGCCAAGTGCTGTCCAATGCAGCCAGTCATCTTTAATCTCCATCCTTAAAAATCTTCAATAGCTTCCTGTTTCTCTTAAGTGTCAAATCTCTCAATAAGCTTACTAAACCCTCCACAGTCTGACCCATGCCCATCTCTCCAATCTCATTTCATGCCCCATTTTTATTCTTACACACCAACCATATTGAAATTTTTTCAGTTCCTATAACGTTGGAGCCATGGTGGCGTAGTGGTGAAGAGTTTTGCTGCTAACCAAAAGGTTGGCAGTTCAAATCCGCCAGCTGCTTCTTGGAAACCCTATGGGGCAGTTCTACTCTGTCCTATAGGGTCACTACGAGTCAGAATCAACTCGACTGCAATGGGTTTTCTTGGTTTTTAACATTGATGGTTTCTCCGGTCACTGGGCTGTCAAACATACTGATCTCTGCTCTGTTCACCTTGCTAACTCCTACTTCTTTAGGTCTCAGCTTAAACACTCATTGTCCAGAAAGACTCTGGATATCCTAAAACAAGTAGGAGTTTCTAAGATAATATTCCAGCAGCTTTTCTCATATCAGAAAACTTCTCAAAGTCTATCAGGATTACTTGCTTAACTGCTTTTTTACCTCCAAAGCTATAAGCTCTCTGAAGGCAGAAGCCATGTCTCTGAAGCCATCACTTTATTTCCAAAGCCTAGCAAAACAGCCTGAGACCTAGTAGGCCCTTAAATACTACTTTACAATAATGAGTAACGGGAGTTTTGTCTCACGTAGTGTATCCTTAGATATAGGGGTATATTTATTTAAAAAAATAAATTCATAATTATATTCATTGTTGCATTATAACTTTGACATTTAGAGTCAAATAAATTCCAAAAGAGAAAGTTCTTCTAATTCCAAAAAGAAAAATATGGATTAAAAACTAACATGCTCTGAAAGCTGAGGTATTATGAAATCAAGAGGCATGTAGTTTATGGTGATGACTGAGAAATGCCACCCTTAAAGAGGTATTAAAAGCATAAAACAGCAACACATTCTTTTCTACCCCAGGGCACACACTTCTGAATCTTGGTTCAGAGCCTGGAACTCAAAGATAGATTTTTATAAACTTGTCAGGGCTGATACACGGAAGAGCCACGCATTAAGTAAGAAGTCAGCCTAGATGATCTTCAAGTTTGCTTCCACTTCAAGTGTTCTAAGATTCCATAAAATAAATATGTGTAGTGAGGTGGTAGAATTATATAGTCCTCTTCTGCCTCCACTTAGCCTTTTGTCCTGGTGCCTTACCAGTGACCTTGAGAACAAGGAGAAAATAGTCCTACAAATGGGGAGACACTTCCACTGCACAGTACCCAGAAAGAAGTAGGTATGACAGTTAAAGCAATTTTGCTATACAAGCCATCAACTTCTCATTTAATCTTAGTGTTAAAAATAATTGTCTTCAAGAATTCAAGGGAGTAAGAATGTGTATAAAGACAAAATGCTTAAGATACTGTATATGTGTATTCTTAAAACTTATAGATTCCTAAATGTCTTCCACATAAATCAGCCAAAAATATTAGAGCAGTTTATAAAGAATGCTTTGTAAGTATTAAAATGTTCATTTAAAGCTCAGGGGGTTCCAGCAAAATGGCACTCTAGGCAGAAGCACCACGCCGTCCCTCCACAACAAAGATCCAAAAAACCAAGCCGAACAGAGAATACAACAATCCTAAAACCTTAAAACATCAAATGAAGAGATAAAGAACTCAGCCAAGCACCAAATAGAGGGAGAAAACTGACAGAGAATGGAGAGCAAGGAGAGATTCATGCAGAGGTCCCCTACCAGCTAACGCAGCGTGGATC
>NW_004443945.1:11050237-11051372 GCF_000243295.1 Trichechus manatus latirostris
CATCTCTCCACTCCAATGGCAAGCTCCAATAGCATTCTTTCTTGTTTGTTTGTATGTTTTTGGCCCCTGTTCCGCTCTCCTTTCTCCCATGTCCATTTTAGCTCCACACATAACAATCTCCCCACTACATCCTGCTGACCTGCACCGTGCACTTGACATCACACCACCAAGCAGCACAGGCATGGCCTACTGGAACCTGCCCTGCACTGATTAACAACCCACTCTGGTGGCTGTAATAAGCACAACAAACAACCCATCCCAGTAACTCCTCTTCAGCTAGACCTGCCCTGCCATACCATATCGGAGGGACTGACCCTGCCAATTGGAGAAGGAGGTGAAAAGTATTGTGCCCACACACGAACAAACAACAAAGAACACACAGTTTGCCTGCTCAGACATAGTCAAATTTTTTTTTTAAAAAAGGGACGAAACAAACAAATCTACAATCAATAAACGAGAAAAATAACTACTGAATGCCCCGAAGACAGCAGTCAATATCAAAACATTTACAAAAACAGAACAGGATGGTTCCAGTAGGCGCCAAAATAAAACACCAGATGACTCTCCAGTGGAAGAAAATGCACTAGAATTACCTGATAGGGAATTCAAATCTCTAATACTCAGAATTCTCCAAAAGCTGAAGCAAAAAGCTGAAAAACATGAGGAAAAAATAGACAAATTCATGGAAAATACAGACAAAACATTGGAAGAATTCAGGAAAATAATGCAGGAAAAAAATGCCAAAATAAATTCACAACTAGAAATTATACAAAAACAACAATTAGAAATCCAAAGGATAAACAACAAGATTTCAGAAATGGATGGTGTCACAGAAGGGCTGAGAAGCAGATTTGAAACGGTGGAAGACAGGATAAGTGGAATTGAAGACAAATGCTTGGATACAACTCTGTTTGAGGAAAACTCAGAAAAAGGAACAAAGAAAAATGAAGAGACCCTGAGAGTTATGTGGGATAATATCAAAAGCAAAAATTTTCGAGTGATTGGAATTCCAGAACAGGGGGAGAAAACAGAAAATACAGAGAGGATCATTGAACAACTGCTGACAAAAAACTTCCCCAATATAATGAAAGATGAAAAGCTGGCCATCCAAGAAGCTCAACGAACCCCATATAGG
>NW_004443945.1:11056397-11092095 GCF_000243295.1 Trichechus manatus latirostris
ACCAAAAAAATGGTTGAGAAGTTAGAGGGTTGACATGTTGTGGGGTTGTTAACCAATGTCATAAAACAATATGTGTACTACTGTTTCATGAGAAAGTATTTGTTCTGTAAGCCTTCACCTGAAGTACAATTTTTAAAAAAAGTAAGAAACAGTCCGTCAATTTTTCAGGACATAAATGTTGAATACCTTTTATTAGGAGCCTAAAATTAGCTCTGCAGGTGGTGTTGGGGGTGTATATCTAAATATAACGCTGTCTTTGCCCTCAGGATACTCACAGTGTAGTAGAAGAGACGAGTATATAGTAAATACTTGCAATTTTGAGTGCTGAGTACTATAATAAAGGTATATACAAAGTACTACCTGGGAAAGGGGTGGATGCCATATGTTTCCTTTTAATTATTTTTTGAAATGCCATTGAATATTTTTCAAATAGATCTTTGGTTATATTACACATTTCCTCCTCTAATGTTAACATTCCAGAAACCATATAAATTAAATATGCACATTAATTTTAAGTTGTATCCCACTTTCAGAAATGTGAAAAAAAGTTTGTACAGAGCAAATAAGATAACAGTCAAATTCCTCTTGAGTAGGTAATTATATTAATGGGCAAATATTATATTGCAGGGATATTTCATAAGTAATTGAGGTTAGAAAAGTACACTCTCCTCCAGGGCTTGGGTTCTGCCTGGGCAAAGTCTGGGGTTAGGTGTGGGAATAGGAACGGCTCTATATAATTTAAGGAGAGACTAAAAAGATTTTGATGTTTCCACTGGAAATCCATGAAGGAGTGAAGCCAGAATAGAAGAGGGAGAGAAGATAGAAAAAGTAGTGAAAACACTGCTGCAGAAATCCTGTGAGCCTCCTCCTCCAAAACTGAGGATATAGGAATTTTCATCTTGAATCCTGCGAGCACAGAAGAGGGGCTGTTATAAAGAAATGTGAGATACAGACAGAGCTGGGTCATGGATGTGCCATTTGTGCAGTTGCCTTGCACTTGGTTTTATACTGTACTGTTGCTGTCTTGAAATTCTTAATAATCTTTGAACATGTGTTTTGTAAGTGAAGTCTGATGGGATGACGGAGTATGTGCATAAGCAGAGGCGATAAGCAACCATATGTATGTCTGCCATTTCCAGCCTCCATTTACATTCTCGACGCCCCATGAGCACAGAAACCCCACAGACCTACAATGCCTGGGAGTTTGGCAAGACACAGAATGTGAACGAGGTAAGCATGCTATGTCTACTACTGAGTAGATGGGGTTGCTGGCAGCCCTTAGAAGCCACACTTTCCGTTTCAAACTAGAACTTCCTTCTTCGAATATAAAAAGAAGGCAATGGCACGCTAAGAAACACAAACGACCAAGAAGTCCTATAATATCTTTTCTTAGTTGCGTTAGTTCCCTGTATTAGCCAACCACTTATGCTAAAAATGTTAGCAGAGAAGGAAAGGAAAAAGAAAGCAACCCCTAGTTCATTTTCCTTCCAGTCCTTTATTACTTACTCATCAGTAATCCTAGGTAGAAAATGTTGACAGAAGGTGCAAATATTGAGAAATGAAATAAAAATAGTTCAGTTAGTTTTGTGCAGTATTTCCACTGTTCAGGGGTTAATTAAATATATATACATGTATGAGTTAAGAAACACAAATTGTGTAATTTTGATGATTCTACATATAGTTAAATGCTCTTATATTTGCAAGAAGTACAGCCAGAATGCTCCTCAGAAGCAAAGATAGCAAAACTTCATCTCATGTACTTTGGACATGTTATCAGGAGGGATCAGTCCCTGGAGAAGGACATCATGCCTGGTAAAGTAGAGGGTCAGCAAAAAAGACGAAGACCTTCAACAAGATGGACTGACACAGTGGCTGCAACAAAGGGCTCAAACAACAATTGTGAGAACGGCACAGGACTAGGCAGTGTTTTGTTCTGTTGTACGTAGGCACGATAGGAGACAGAACCAACTGGACAACACCTAACAACAACAACAACGTATTTGCATTCAAAATTGTCATTGCACAATATAAAGACGAACAGTAAAATTCATTCTAATTTAAAATTGAATTTTCTTTACTGAAAACAACAATAAATACCATAAAAATCCAAAACAAAACAAACAACAGCAACAAAACCAAAACACCATGACAAGTCAAGAGAGACTGCAAAGGAAAGGAAAAGGAGATATCTTTTAGTATCTTTTTAACAGCATTTTTTTTTTCCGGCCCATATTTCCAGTTTTCACTGGGTCCCACAAATTATGCAGCTGACCTTGGATATAAATCTACAATCATATATATGAGTGAAAGCAAGGCAGAGGAAAAGAATGGTGAGAAGGAGGCAGAGAGAATGAAAAAAAAAAAGTCTAGAAATCTCTTCTGTACACATATCCATAAGTAAAGCAAGGCTTGGAGGGTTATTTCCCAGGTCTTCAGATTACTATTCTTCTTGGAATGGTTTTCTTTTCTAAGCTCTGGGGTTAATGAAGTTCACTGCATATGATATAACATTCTTTACATGTTACATATTTGACACTGATGAACATTGTAAACTCATTATAGGCAGGAGCTATATTTTAATCTTCGTTTTTCTTGGTAGCAAAAAAATATTGGTTTGAAAATGTTGCCTTTGTTAGGGATTTTTAAACGTATTCAGTTGGTATCTGTTGAGTCTATCCTCCAAATATAACCAGAATCTGAACTTCCTCTCCACCTCCACCTTTACCTGGATCAAGCCACCATCTCTCACCTTGATTATCACCGTGGTGGTTTAACTGGTTTCCCTGATTCTGCCCTGCCCCACCACAGGACCATTTTAACACATTAGCCAGAAGGATCCTTGGAAAACTTAAGTCAGATCATTTTACTCCTTCCCTCAAAACTCTTAAATGGCTTCCCTCTGTGCAGAATAAAAGCCCAATCCTACATCAACTCCCAGGTTCTACAAGATCTGTCCCCTGCTATCTTTCTGACTCCATCTCCTATTATTCTGCCTACACTCCTCACCATTCAATTGACTTCCTTTTCCAACACACCAGTCACATTCCTGCTTGAGGACTTTCATGCTTGCTCTTCTCACCTCTTTAAATACTCTTACCCCAAATAATATCTGGATGGATTGTTCCCTCACTTCCTTCAGTTCTTTGATAAAGTATCCTATTTGTGAGGGTTTTCTCAGTTGTCCTTTTAAAAGTACGCTCTCACTCAAAGCTTTCCATTTCCCTCTTCCATGCAGTGTGATTTTCTACATATTTTGCTTATTTATATTGTAAGTTGTCTCCACAATGGAATGTAGTTTCCATGAGTGAAAGATTTCCTTCTGTTTTGTACAATGCTGTATCCCCAGTATTCAGAACAGTAATTGGCACTCCATGGGAACTCAATAAGTATTTGCTGAATGGATGAATGAAGTGAATATCGGATGATTTCTAACATATAGCATGCTTGTAGGTAATATTCTCTAAAAAGACTCTGAGCTCCTGGGTTTTGTGACTTTGGGGAAATGTTTAGTCTTGTATTACATCATTGTAATGTGTCTTTTTTCTTAATTTTTTTTTTTATCTAGCTTTGCTCCCTTTAATATTTTTGCTTTAATTATACCAAATATGTTGTCACCAGAGAGTGGTGAGGTGTAGAGTACGACACTGCAGATATTTCAGAGATTCTGGAGAAGCTGTCAGGGGCTTGTATCCAGCAGCTTAGTCAAGCACTTGCCCTGATTAACACCTTTGAATATTCTCAACATGTCTCTGGTTTTGGTTTTGGTGCTGGTGTTCACTTTTCTTGGGACTCTTAGGCCAGGTGGTCTCTTCTGTTCCTGAGGGACATTTGAATATAAGAATTAGTTAGCCAGCTCCAATATTAAGACACTTCCCTTAGTACAATCAAGTCTGTTTCCACTTTATAAGGTTCAGTCTTGCTATGAATGCCAGGGACCTAAAAAAATGGAAAAATATTAAATATTTTCAAATTTTCCAACATAAATTATTTTCAGAAAATTATAAACGCATAAAAGGGCTGATTAATATTGTTTTTTCTTTTAGACAGAGTAACTTTTAAAAACAAAAATGTGTATTTTTCAGAATTCTTTTCATTGCGAATAACAGAAAACTATCTCAAACCAGTTTAAGAATAAAGTAGAGAAGTCTAAGGATAAAGGTGGTTTCAAGAATAGCTGTATCCAGGGATTCAACTGATATCAAAAGACTCTCTCTCTCTTATTCCTTCCTGAGATAGTTTTTCATGTGGTGGGCAAGATATCTGATGATTCCCTGGACTCATATCTTGCCAACTTCTCCAGTCCAATGGAAAGAGATAGTTTCACAAACATTTAGACTGGAAAACCAGGGAAGAATTATCTTGGTTGAGGTCACATGCCCATCCCTTAACCAATCTCTTTGTCTAAGGGAAGAAGTAATCTGTTTAGTTGATTCTGAAGGTCATGCTCACCTGTATAATAGAAGAATGGAGTGAGTAGGGTTAAATCAACCACAGAACCACTGGAAAGAGTGTTCCTTACTCTGGAAAACTGCCATACCACTCAACATAAGCAATCACAAAGAATTCAATGGACTGTTATTCACAATAAATATTTTGGGGCCAGTTTTATGATTTTGGAGTCATGGTGGCACAGTGGTTAAGAGCTTGGCTGCTAACCAAAACGTCAGCAGTTTGAATCCACCAGCCACTTCTTGGAAACCATAAGGGGCAGTTCTACTTTGTCCTATAAGCTAGCTATGAGTTGGAATTGACTCGACAGCAATGGCCTTGGTTTTTGTTTTTTTATGATTTAGATCTCCACAAAGGGAGTGGCTTCCAGAAATAGGAAGGCATGATATGGTGGAGAGGTGAGTATCCAAAGTGTATTGGATGCCTTCTGTGGTAACATGCTATGCTCACTATGCCAAGTATTATCATCCCTGTTTCATTCTTTATCTTTAAACCAACCATATGAGGGAGATGTTAATCCTCATTTTATGGTGAGGAAACTAAAATTCATAATAAATTTCCTGTAGTCACAAGCTTGGTCACACAAGAATCAAACCCAAATTATGAACCCACATCTGACTCTGAAAACCATGATGTTTTCAACATATGGTAATGTTCTCGCTTAGAAATGTTGGTGCCTTGATCAAGTAGAGGCTTTTTTTGTTTTGTTTTCTTTCTTTCCTCTAAAAAAAAAAAAGGTTATGTTATCAGTTAGAGGCTAACTTTGGGAAATTAATCCATTCCTAAATGAAGACCTGTTGAGCATAGGTCCTAGAAGGGATGGGGGTTCATTAGCATTGAAAACAGCAAGAAGGTGGGAAAGATTTCAAATGGTGAGCTCAGTATGGAAGATTTTCTTTTCCTGTATGAACATAGCTTTAAAAAGTTGGAGATTTGCTGGGATTTCCATTTCCATATGTAATCAATAAATTTATTATTTTTCATGGATTTTATATTAATTAGTTGCTGTGGAAACTCTGACTGTGTTATTCATTCATGTAACATCTATATATTGAATTTTACTATAGGCTAAGCATTGAAAAAAAAAAGCCCATAACTCAATTAAAAAATGTGCAAAGGACTTCAATAAACATTTCCCCCAAATAAACAAATGGCCAATAAGTACATGAGAAGATGCTCAATATCATTAGTCATTATGGAAATGCAAATCAAAACCACAATGAGACACCACTTCATACCCACGAGGATGGCTATTATCAAAAAAATGGAAAATAACAAGTGTTGTTGAGGATATACAGAAATTAGAATCCTGGTGCATGGTTGTTGGGAATTCAACACAGTGCAACTGCTGTGAAAAACACTTTGGTGCTTCCTCAAAAAGTTAAACATAGAATTACCATATAACCCAGCAATTCTAATTTAGGTATATATCCCAAAAAATTGAAAACAGGGGCTCAGATGGATATTTGTACACCAATGTTTGTTGCAGCATTATCCACAATAATCAAAAGGCAGAAACAATTCAAGTGTCCATCAAGAGATAAATGGGCAAACAAAACATGGTATATACACACAATGGAGTATTATTCAGCCATAAAGAGAACTAAAGTTCTGACACACTATGACATGGATGAACCTTGAAAACATTATACTATGTGAAATATGTCAGACACAAAAGCACAAATATTGTGTGATCCCACTTGTCTTAGTTATCTACTGCTGCCATAACAAAAATACCACAAGTGGATGGCTTTAACAATTTATTTTCTCACATTTTTGGAAACTAGAAGTCTGAATTCAAGGTGACTGTTCTAGGGGAAGCTTTTCTTTCTATGTCGGCTCTAGATGAAGGTCCTTGTCTCTTCTGAGATTCTGCTTCTAGGAAATCTTCATGTGGCTTGGCATCTCTCTTCCCCCATCTCTGCTTCTAAATAGGACAATGAAGTGAAGACAGTGGTGAAGGGAAATAGTCCCAGTGGGCAGAACTTCAAGCAGTTCACCAGGTTGCTCACTTTGCTTGGAAGGAGAAATGGCCAGATGTGCGATTGTATACTGAATTTAGAGACCATCTGAAGAATAGATTTGATGCATTGGACACTAATGACTGGAGACCAGAAGAGTTGTGGGATGACATCAAAGACATCATAAATGAAGAAAGCAAAAGGTCATTAAAAAGACAGGAAAGATAGAAAAGACCAAAATGGATATCAGAAGAGACTCTGAAACTTGCTCTTAAATGTAGAGTAGCTAAAGCAAAAGGAAGAAAGGATGAAGTAAAAGAGCTGAACAGAAGATTTCAAAGAGTGGCCCAAGAAGACAAAGGAAAGCATTATAATGAAATATGCAAAGATCTGGAGATGGAAAACCAAAAGGGAAGAACACACTCGGCTTTTCTCAAGCTAAAAGAACTGAAGAAAAAATTCAAGCCTTGAGTTGCTATATTGAACGATCTGTGGGCAAAATATTGAATGAAGCAGGAAACACCAAAAGAAGATGGAAGGAATACACAGAGTCACTGTACCAAAAAGAATTGGTCTATGTTCAACCATTTCAGGAGGTAGCACATGATCAAAAACCGACGGTTACTGAAGGAAGAAATACAAGCTGCACTGAAGGCATTTGCAAAAAGAAGAGTCTAGGAATTGTTGGAATACCAGTTGAGATTTTCAACAAATGGATGCAACACTGGAAACACTCACTAGTCTATGCCAAGAAATTTGAGCTACCTGACCAACCGACTAGAAGAGATCCATATTTGTGCCCGTTCCAAAGAAAGGTGATACAACAAAATACAGAAATTATCAAAAAATATCGTTAATGTCACACACAAGTAAAATTTTGTTGAAGATAATTCAGAAGCGGTTGCAGCAGTACATCGACAGAGAACTGCCAGAAATTCAAGCCAGATTCAGAAGAGGACATGGAATGAGGGATATCATTGCTGATGTCAGACAGATTCTGGCTGAAAGCAGAGAATACCAGAAAGATATTTACTTGTGTTTTATTGACTATGCAAAGGCACTCAACTGTGTGGATCATAACAAATTATGGATAACATTGGGAAGAATGGGAATTCCAGAACACTTAATCGTGCTCATGCAGAACCTGTATGTAGACCAAAAGACAGTCATTCGAACAGAACAAGGGGATACTACATGGTTTAAAAACAGGAAAGGTGTGTGTCAGGGTTGTATCCTTTCACCATACTTAATCTGTATCCTGAGCAAATAATCTGAAAAGCTGGACTATATGAAGAATGGGGCATCAGCACTGGAGGAAGACTCATTAACAACCTGCATTATGCAGATGACACAGCTTTGGTTGCTGAAAGTCAAGAGGACTTGAAGCACTTACTGATGAAGATCAAAGGCTACAGCCTTCAGTATGGATTACACCTCAACATAAAGAAAACAAAAATCCTCACAACCGGACCAATAAGCAACATCATGATAAACGAAGACAATATTGAAATTTTGAAGAATTTCATTTTACATGATCCACTATCAACACTAATGGAAGCAGCAGTGAAGAAATCAAAAGATTCATTGCATTGGGCGAGTCTGCTGCAAAAGATCTCTTTTAAGTGTTAAAAAGCAAAGACGTCATTTTGAGGACTAAGGTGTGCCTGACCCAAGCCATGGTATTTTCAATCACCTTATATGCATGTGAAAGCTGGACAATGAGTAAGGAAGGCCAAAGAAGAGTTGATGACTTTGAATTAAGGGGGTTGGCGAAGAATATTGAACATACCATGGACTGCCAGAAGAACAAATCTGCCTTGGAAAAAGTACAACCATAATCTTCCTTAGAAGCAAGGATGGTGAGATTTTGTATCATGTGCTCTGGACACTTTTTCAGGAAGGACCAGTCCCTGGAGAAAGACATCATGCTTGGTAGAGGGTCAGTGAAAAAGAGGGAGACCCTCGACGAGATGGACTGACACAGTGGCTACATCAATGGGCTCAAACGGCAACAATTGTGAGGATGTTGCTGGACCGAGCAGCGTTTTGTTCTGTTGTGCATAGGGTCGCTATGAGTCTGGAACTGACTAGACAGCACCTAACGACAACAACAACATTCAAGTTCTTCAATTACATTAATTTGCATTAAATTAAATTAACTTCATTTAATTATATTGTATTTTTACCTAATTTAGGATCATTAGATTGCACATTTCTCAAAAATCTCTGTTCTATTCATCTTTTTGCTCTCAACCCCTAACAGTGCCCCTGTGTCAATACAGGTGCTCAACAAATAGTTGGTTAACTAATTAATTACTTTTCTGAACATCATTCTAATTATTCAGATAATAAGAGATAAAAACAATACCTCTGACTGTAGAAATTTTGCAATCTTTTTGAAAATGCAAGGTTCAGAATATAATATTAATAATTATAAAAAAAGAAAATATTTATATAACACATACCATATGTCAGGGGCCATTCTAAGTGTTTTATATGTATTAATTCTTACATTAGTACCTGTGAGGTAGATACAATTTTCTGAAGAGGAAACTGAAGCATAGAAAGAACAAGGAATTTGTCTAAGGTAAGTAGTGAAAGTGGTATAAAATTCCAGGCATCTGGCTTCAGAGTTACTCTCACCCAGTACATTGATTCTGTAAATCACCTGATAATACAAAAAAAATCTAATTTAATTAGTTAAATTAAAGACTAAGTATTAAAATAAATATGCCTCCAATAATTAGCACATGCAAAATATCTATACGAAAATATTCCATAATTTTAAATTTCACTTTGAGTCAAGAATTATGATCTCACACTTCCTCTCAAACATCATTAAACATGAAGAAGCTGCTAACAGCCTCCTCCTTAGTTCTTCCTCAGGAAAAGGGGGAAGGTGTTGGTCCTACTCCCACCACCTATCAGGCAGAGCATCTCTGCTTTTATTTCCTTTTGTTGTAAGATTTCCTTTCATGAAAATGGTTAAAATGATAAAATTAAATTTACTTTGGATACTGCTATTATATCTATATATTTAAGTACATGTAAGCCCTAGAATTAGCCCAAGATAAAAACAGAAAATTAATCAGAATGTGCCTTCAGAGATTATGCACCTCCTCTGTTCTTTCTCCTGCTCCCTATAACACAAACAACAGGACCAGCTAATCACAAATGTCCCAACTTCTGGAACTTTGCATTTTATAGAAATTCTTTTAGATTGAAACAATGAATTTCTACTGTTGGAAGTTTGGGTTCTGGTGGCCTATCTGCTATACCATCAGAATTGATTTTTCTGACATGCAAAGTCTTCTAAAATCATATTAAAACAAGTATGAGCACCACCTCCCTCTTTGTTTCATCATACTTTCTCCAGAATATTACCAGTGAAAGCGAGCCTCTACTTCTACAGTTTGTCATACTGTGGTGGCTTGGGTGTTGCTGTGATACTGGAAGCTTTGCCACCGGTATTTCAAATACCAGCAGGGTCATCCTTGGTGGATAGGGTTCAGCAGAGCTTCCAGACTAAGGTAGACTAGGAAGAAGGACCTAGCTGTTCTCTTCTGAAAAAATTGGCCGGTGAAAACCTTCTGAATAGCAGCGAAATACTGTCTGATGAACTATGATGTTGGCAAAGAATACTGAATATAGCATGGACTGCCAGAAGAACAAATTTGTCTTGGAAGAAGTACAGCCAGAATGCTCACTAGAAGCAAGGATAGCGAGACTTTATCTCACATACTTTGAACATGTTGTCAGGAGGGACCAGTCTCTGGAGAAGGACATCATGCTTGGTAAAGTAGAGGGTAAGCAAAAAAGAGGAAAACCCTCAACGAGATGGATTGACACAGTGGCCACAACAATGGGCTCAAGCATAGCAACAATTGTGAAGATGGTGCAGGACCGGGCAGTATTTTGTTCTGTTGTACAAAGGGTCACTATGAGTAGGAACCAACTCGATGGCACCTCACAACAACAACAACAATAACATTTCTACATGGAGCTATTCTCAGCCCCAGAAACCATGAAGCATATTCTTTAAAATAGAGCCAACCAAGTCAAAATACTGCCAGGAATTTGCAAATCTAATCAGCGAGATCTTCAAATCCTTTTGTGAGGTTGAAAGAGAATATAGTGTCAACAGGCCTACACAGGTGTCATAAGTAACATCATTAATAGCCTTTTAATAACCCTTAGCAACATTACATGCTTAAAGTAGACAGGATCAATAAAAATGCTGCTATCTTATTACTGAAATCAGGCTTGTGGCTTGTGGCGATTCATTTCCATTGGCCTTGATAACTGAGCAAAAGACACAAATCCCACTATATGGTGAGATGAGATGAACACAAGATGGGTAGAAAAGGAGAAATTTAGGAAGGGGACACAAAAGTAGAAGCCCATCAGCTGCTGGGAAGTCAAATCTAATAGATAGTCTGTTACAGTACTCCAGGGATGGCAAGAATATTTTTCAGGTAAGAATCACATTCTCATGATAGAATTTTGCAACACGAACACCTTCTTTATTGCAAATACCTTTTTTCACCAACATAAATGGCAACTATACAGGTGGACCTCACCAGATGGAATACACAGGAATCAAATCAACTACATCTGTGGAAAGAGACGATGGGAAAGCTCAATATCATCAGTAAGAACAAGGCCAGGGGCCGACTGTGGAACAGACCATCAATTGCTCATATGCAAGTTCAGATTAAAACTGAAGAAAATAAGAACAAGTCAGCAAGAGCCAAAGTACAACCTTGAGTATCTCACCTGAATTTAGACACCATCTCAAGAACAGAGTTGACCCGTTTAACACTAATGACTGAAGACCAGACGAGTTGTGGAATGGCATCAAGGACAACATACATGAAGAAAGCAAGAAGTCATTTAAAAGACAGGAAAGAAAGAAAAGACCAAAATGGGTGTCAGAAAAGACTCTGAAACTTGCTCTTGAATGTAGAGTAGCTAAAGCGAAAGGAAGAAATGATGAAGTAAAAGGGCTGAACAGAAGATTTTAAAGGGTGGCTCCAGAAGACAAAGTAAAATATTATAATGACATGTGCAAAGACCTGGAGATGGAAAACCAAAAGGGAAGAACACACGTGGCATTTCTCAAGCTGAAAGAACTGAAGAAAAAATTCAAGTCTTAAGTTGCAATATTGAAGAATTCTATGGGGAAAATATTAAATGATGCAGGAAGCATCAAAAGAAGATGAAAGGAATATACAGAGTCACTGTACCAAAAGGAATTGGTCTATGTTCAACCATTTCAGGAGGTAGCATATGAGAAGGAACTGATGCTACTGAAGGCAGAGGTCCAAGGTGCACTGAAGGCATTGGTGAAAAAGAAGGCTCCAGGAATTGACAGAATACCAATTGAGATGTTTCGACAAATGGATGCAGCTCTGGAAGTGCTCACTCACCTATGCCAAGAAATCTGGAAGACAGATACCTGGCCAACCGACTGGAAGAGCTCCATATATATGCCTATCCCCAAGAAAGGTGATCCAACTGAATGCGGAAACTATCGAACAATATTAATATCACACACAGATAAAATTTTGCTTAAGATCATTCAAAAGTGGCTGCAGCAGTATATCAATAGGAAACTGCCAGAAATTCAAGCTGGATTCAGAAGAGGACTTAAAACCAGGGATATCATTGCTGATGTCAGATGATCCTGGCTGAAAGCAGAGAATACCAGAAAGATGTTTACCTGTGTTTTATTGACTATGCAAAGGCATTCAACTGTGTGGATCATAGCAAATTATGGATAACATTGCAAAGAATGGGAATTCCAGAACACTTAATTGTGCTCATAAGGAACCTGTGCATAGATCAAGAGGCAGTCATTGGAACAGAACAAGGAGATACTGCGTGGTTTAAAGTAGAAAGGTGTGCATCAGTGTTGTATCCTTTCATCATACTTATTCAATCTGTGTGCTGAGCAAATAATCTAAGAAGCTGGACTATATGAAGAATGGGGCATCAGTACTGGAGGAAGACTCATTAACAACCTGCATTATGCAGATGACACAGCTTTGGTTGCTGAAAGTCAAGAGGACTTGAAGCACTTACTGATGAAGATCAAAGGCTACAGCCTTCAGTATGGATTACACCTCAACATAAAGAAAACAAAAATCCTCACAACCGGACCAATAAGCAACATCATGATAAACGGGGAAAAGACTGAAGTTGTCAAGGATTTCATTTCACTTGGCTCCACAGTCAACACCCATGGAAGCAGCAGTCAAGAAATCAAAAGATGCATTGCATTGGGCAAATCTGCTGCAAAAGACCTCTTTGAAGTGTTGAAAAGCAAAGATGTCACCCTGAAAACTAAGGTGCACCTGACCCAAGCTATGGTGTTTTCAATTGCCTCATATGCATGTGAAAATCGGATGATGAATAATGAAGACCAAAGAAGAATTGATGCCTTTGAAATGTGGCATTGGAGAAGAATATTGAATGGACTGCCAAAAGAATGAACAAATCTGTCTTGGAAGAAGTACAACCAGAATGCTCCTTATATGCAAGGATGCCGAGACTACGTCTCACATACTTTGGACATGTTGTCAGGAGGGATCAGTCCCTGGAGAAGGACATCATGTTTGGTAAAGTAGAGGGTCAGAGAAAAAGAGGAAGACACTCAATAAGATAGATTTACACATTGGCTGCAACAATGGGCTTAAACTTGACAACGATTGTGAGGATGGTGCAGGACAGGGCAGTGTTTCTTTCTCATGTACATAGAGTCGTTATGAGTCAGAACCGACTTGAGGCTACCTAACAACAACAACAACAATCACATGGTCTGTAAGGCAATGAGGTAGTCTGGTAAGTGGCAAGGATCTCTGTAAACAACCTTGAAGTATTAGGGCAACTCTGACATGCACTGAGGAACGAAGTGTCAACTATATGTACATCTTAGGGGGAAAAATGGAAGCACGGGACTCAGTTATCCAATAATATCTATCTTTTTGCAATTCTTTAATTGTAACTTTCTTTCTTCCTCTTTCCCTTCCCTTTAACTTCCTTAACAAATATTTATTAAGCTTACACTCTAGGTCAGGAATTTTGCTAGACACTTTGTGTCTTTACAGAACTCTTTCCCCACAATAACAACCCAGCCCATGCACCTGAAGGACACTGCATATACCCAATGGGTCCAGAAGTCATACAACCTAGGATTGAATCTCAGGTCTACCTCTTACCAACTGTGTAGGCTTGGGCAAGTTACTAGATTCTCCAACTGCTATATCTTCCTTTGTAACTTGAGAATGATAGTTACGTATTTATCTTTAGTTTATGATAAAGATTAAATGAGATGATCTATGAAAAGAATTTTATATCTGGAATGTAGTAATTGCTCAGTAAATCTTAGTTATTATTCTCTTATTGTTTTTAAGATTCATCATGATGCCTCCTTAAACCATCTATGAACTAAATCCCAAGGCTGAATTGTTACCTTCTGGGATCTCATAGCATTTTGTGTGTGGGTGACTCAGAGATAAAGAAAGGATTTGCTTTCCAGTTGCTTCAAGGTCAGCCTCAACTGTAGACAGCTTCCTTACGCAGGTCATGCACCCCCCCGCCAGGGCAGCCCACATCCGGCCAAGGTACGTGAACAAGGTAGAGATTTAAAGCCCAGCCTGACATGGAACAACTCAGATGGGCACTATTTGCTCCAGAACAACCCGCTGTAACGCGCTGACCAATGTTTTGGCTGACCTTCAACACAATTTGATTTCTCCCTCTGCCCAATTCTGCTTCCACCCCATCCTTCAACAGGTGTCCATTCCTAATAAACATACCCCAAACTCCATCTCAGTATCTGCTTCCAGACAACCCAACCTGAGACTGCATCACAGTTGTGTTCTATTAGTTAGTTTACTTACCCGAATATCTGACACAGTGACTAGATCGTAAGATCCTTGTAGAGGGAGGAAAACCTCATTTAGCTCTATATCCTCAACACTCAGCAAGCAGTGATTAAATAGAAGACACCCAATCTAGATTAGTTTATTGAATGATGAAAAAGTAAAGAATTAGCTTGATGGTATTTTTAACATGTGTTCAGGAAAACCCAACCATTATTAAAATTATTATCATGTTTCATGTTAAGATACTTCCAATGAATGAGGTAACAGTTCTTTTATAAACTGCATGTACAACATTAAAGGAAGTAAATTTTATCAGTAAACTCAACACTGCTCTGGACAGCATCCTCCTAACCTCTTAACAGTTGGAACAACTTTTTTTTTCTTTCCAGTGCTCACGGCATGTATTTGGAGAAATCAAATAATGAACAATGTATGTACGACATCTGGTGGCTCCCAGATTATGTTACATCAACCTTGCTGGGAGTCTGAGCCACAGAACTTGGTGATCATATTAACCTGAACCTTTTCTGATATTGGAAACCCTACACGAGATTAACTATAGGTCAGTCTGCCAGTGCTGAGAGGATAAGAGCTACTACATTTGCCAGAGTTGCCAGTTGTGATGAACATAACAACTCCATTCCTTAAATCCTTTGGTTTATACTGTAGTCATAATTAATAATCATTCATCCAATTAAATGTTCTTGGTCTGGGCCTCTGGCCAATTCTATGTCATAAGAGGTGATAAGACCTATTAGCTATAAGCCTTAAATTAACCAGCATCAAACCCAAGGGAAGTATGTTGCCAAAATGAGCCGACTCCCTTCTAATTCCATGCCATCATGACTGATGCTAGAAAATATCTTCATTACCTTGCGGCTGTTATGATCAGAAGAACAGATTTAAAAGCTACAGTTATGACGATAAAGCTTACGACTTCGTGTTTTTTCAACCATTGGTGAATTAAATGTAGAAGTTATTTTAAAGTCTATATAAGTATTATGTTGTTGTTGTTAGGTACTGTTGAGTTGGTTCCAACTCATAGTGACCCTATGCACAACAGAACAAAAACACTGCCTGGTCCTGTACCATCCTCACAATTGTTGTTATGCTTGAGCCCATTCTCACAGCCACTGTGTCAATCCATCTCACAGAGGGTCTTTCTTTTTATTGCGGACCCTCTACTTTACCAAGCATGATGTCCTTCTCCAGGGACTGGTCCCTCCTGATAACATGTCCCTCCCGATACCATGCAAGTATTATGTGACCTAATATAAACTTATACACATATAAAACATCTAGAGACAGGAAGAATAGAATAAAAATCATGGAAGAATATTTTATTCTACTGGTGATATGATTATAACACACTTTGGTGACCAACACTTTGCTTTGATTTTTAAAAAATTCTCTGAGAAAAGAAACATGAAGAGCAAAACTCAGTTATTCATTGATATATAGCTGGACTAAAGGTGAGATTATTTTTAGTTGTGTTGTTTGGGTAATTGATTTTCTTCTACCCTTAATTATTCATGCATTCTTATAACCTTTGTTGAAAACAAAAATTTTAAATAATATATGGATAGGTAGATCATACATCAGGGAAACAGAAAAAAAATCAAATCAAAATTTAGGAAACATTTGCTAAGTATCTGCAGGAAACAAAAGAATATCCACTGAAGCTAAGTTAATGTTTGATGCATTTCACATGGATTTGAGCATATGTTACTTTGAAATGGGCTAAAACTGCAGACCTTCCTTTGAACCGCAAATCCTCAAAAATAAGAACTGCTGAAAAAGGTCAGCAAAGTTAAGTCACCATGGAAATCCAGGCAGTTTTACACTCTTCACTTTTAAAGTTGACAAGTGTCACTGGGTTGAGGTCAACACTGGCATTCAAATAAGAATGTAATCTACATTCCTTATAACTAACACATAATAAACAATTTAGAATATTTTATTAATAGAAACCTCAACATACCCTGAATCTTTTGAATTCTCATCTACTATTAATAAACATGGGAACTTTTTCCCAACAATGATATTGGAAAATATATCTTTATTAGTTTTCACATAGGCACATGAATTGTCTGAATTAGCATTACCAGGATTTATTGAACGTGGTTCAGAGAAAAGCCAGGAGATTTTCTGGATCAAGTTACCTCATAGCCGATTTTATTCCACTTGATTTATGATGACTTGTGTATAATCTCATGACTACAGAGTTTACCACAAGAGTTTGATTAGTCAAGAAGGATATGAGACAACTTTTGTTTTTATTGTCTGCTAGGGTACATGCTATAAATTCATGAATTAGTAAACTCATCTAGATATGGGTATACATACTTTGAGTTTCAATTGTCTTTTTGTTTATGTTTATTTCTATTAATCGAACTTTGAATGTAAAACCTTTCCCAAAAGTTACCCTCACTGCTTTCTATTATAGATAAACATCTGTTGAACTTAAATAGGCTGAATTCGTATTTGATCCTTAAGTGCAAGAATTTTATCTTATTTGGCAAAATTTTACTAAACGAATAAAAGTGAAGAATTTTAAATAGAGCTGATTGACAGCCTCATTGAATACAAACCCTAACTTTAATTCCACCACAGAAATTTTGCAAATTCAGAAGTGAGACAAACAAAACATACACGGATGCAATTATTTTTAAAATAATATAGGTGGGCCCAATGTAATCACAAGAGTCCTGAAATGGGGAAGACAGAGGTAGAAGAGTAAGAACTAGAGAGATGGCATTGTGAAAAAGACGAGACAGGCTGAGCCAAGGCATGCAGGAAGCTTCTAGAAGCTGGAAAAAGTAAGGAAACAGATTCTCTCCTAGAGCCACCAGAAGGAACACAGCCCTGCCAAGACTTTGATTTTAGCCCAGCAAGACCTATTTCAGACTTTTGACCTCTAGAACTTTAACATAATAGAATTTGCTTTGTGTTAAGCCACTAAGTTGGTGATGTGTTACAGCAGCAATAGAAATCTGATACAGGGTAAAAGTTCATATGACAAAATCAGCCAAAAATGGAGTCCCTGGTTGGTGCAAACAGTTAATGCACTCGGCTATGAACTGAAAGATTGGAAGTTTGAGTCCATGGAAGAAAGGCCTGATGATCTACTTCCAAAAAACAGCCATTTAAAACCCTATGGAGTGCAGTTCTACTCTGGGAAACATGGGGTTGCCGTGAGTTAGAACTGACTTAAGGGCAACTGGTTGGTTAAGGATAGACTTTATAAGGAATATGCTGCTTTTATATGACGAAAATGACAAAATTTATTGCAAATTGTAAGAGAAATCTAAATAATTAAAGAAGCAAAATAATACAGTTCCATATGTTGTTATTGTTATGGGTCGTCGAGTCAGCTCTGACTCATATGCACAACAGAGCAAACACTGCCCTGTCTTGCGCCATCCTCACAGTTGTTGCTATGCTTAAGCCCATTGTTGCAGCCACTGTGTCAATCCATCTCCTTGAGGGTCTTCCTCTTTTTCTCTGACCCTCCACTTTACCAAGTATGATGCCCTTCTCCAGGGACTGATCCCCACTGATAACATGTCCAAAGTATGTGAGATAAAGTCTTGCCATCCTTGCTTCCAAGGAGCATTCTGGCTATGCTTCTTCCAAGACAGATTTGTTTGTTCTTTTGGCAGTCCATGGCATGTTCAATATCCTTCTCCAACACCACAATTCAAAGGCGTCAATTCTTCTTCAGTCTTCCTTATTCATTGTCCAGCTTTCACATGCATATGAGGTGATTGAAAACACCATGGTTTGGGTCAGTGCACCTTAGTCTGCAAGGTGATATCTTTGCTTTTCAACACTTTAAAAAGGTCTTATGCAGCAGATTTGCCCAGTGCAATGTGACTGCTGCTTCCATGGGTGCTGATTGTGGATCCAAGTAAAATGAAATTCTTGACAACTTCAATCTTTTCTCCATTTATCACCCATGATAAGCAACCATGATGTTGCTTATTGGTCCAGTTGTTAGGATTTTTGTTTTCTTTATGTTGAGGTATAATTCATACTGAAGGCTGTGGTCTTTGATCTTTATCAGTAAGTGCTTCAAGTCCTCTTCACTTTCAGCAAGCAATGTTATGTCATCTGCACGATGTAGGTTGTTAATGAATCTTCCTCCAATCCTGACGCCCCATTCTTCTTCATATAGTCCAGCTTCTCAGATTATTTGCTCAGCATGCAGATTAAATAGGTATGGTGAAAGGATACAACCCTGATGCACACCTTTCTTGTCTTTAAACCACACAGTAACCCCTTGTTCTGTTCAAACGACTACCTCTTGATCTGTGTGCAGTTTCCTCATGAGCACAATTAAGAATTCTGGAATTCCCATTCTTCACAATGTTCTCCATAATTTGTTATGATCCACACAGTGGAACACCTTTGCATAGTCAATAAAACACAGGTAAACATCTTTCTGGTATTCTCTGCTTTCAGCCAAGATCCATCTGACATCAGCAATGATATCCCTGATTTCAAGTCCTCTTCTGAATCCGGCTTGAATTTCTGGCAGTTCTCTGTCGATATACTGCTGCAGCTGCTTTTGAATGATTTTCAGCAAAATTTTACTTGTGTGTGATATTAATGACGTTGTTTGATAATTTCCTCATTCGGTTGGATCACCTTTCTTAGGAATAGGCATAAATATGGATCTCTTCCAGTCGGTTGGCCAGGTAGCTATCTTCCAAATTTCTTGGCATAGATGAGTGAGCACTTCCAGTGCTGCCTCTGTTTGTTGAAACACCTCAATTGGTATTCCATTAATTCCTGGAGCCTTGTTTTTTGCCAATACCTTCAGTGCAGCATGGACTTCTTCCTTCAGTACCGTTGGTTCCTGATCATGTGCTACCTCCTGAAATGGTTGAATGTTGACCAATTCTTTTTGGTACGGTGACCCTGTGTATTCGTTCCATCTTCTTTTGATGCTTCCTGCGTCATTTAATATTGTCCCCGTAGAATCTATCAATATTGCAATTCGAAATGTCAGAAGAGACTCTGAAACTTGCTCTTGAACATCGAGTAGCTAAAATGAAAGGAAGAAATGATGAAGAAAAAGAGCTGATTTTTCACCACTAATCATTTTTTTAACCTCTTGACATATTTCTGCTGAATTCATGGAAAGTATCGTGTCCTTAGAATACTAATTAAAAAAAATCTATTTCCCATTTTAAAAATACTTAGTGACAATCTCATACAGGTTGTTCTTTTATTCATGTTTCAATTAGGCTTTTCCATTGTTAGTGTTCTAAAACAAAAGGGAGTCCAATTTGCAAAATGCCTCAAATTAGAAAAAAAATGAGAGATGGAACAGCCTGTAAGCCTATTACTTGAAATATAAGTTTACAATAATTCTGAAAATGAGAGAAATAGGCCAATGAAGTTATAATATCCAATTAATAAGGAGTTGGCAATACTCCTTAGGACTTTATAATTTTCCAGACAAAACAAACATCCTGTGTTTTAGAACACAGGCTTTGGAGACAGATAACTTTGGTTTGAGTTCTGGCTCCGCCACCTCCAAGCTGTGTGATTTTAAGCATAGAATTAAATCTCTCTAGTCCCCTCTTTGGTAAAATTGGCTTATTAATAGGATGAATATTCTCATAGAGGAATTTTGCAATAATTAAGCCTTGTTATGCAGCCAAATCTCTTCATCCAATACCTAGACGAGAGTGAGTACTTAATAGGTGTTAATTATTATTATTTTTGGTGTTATTAGTATTACTACTACTAAGAAGTTGAAACTACCTTCTCTGAAAGAAATGACTCCTTCTCAAAGAGTTGTATCAAATATTAACTAATGAACTCTGAAATGGTTTGTCTCAAATAATAGAAATAATGAGTCCACTCCCCACAAAGATGCTTATGTGCATAGCTACACAGAATTACTTTACAACATTATGTCAGTGAACTAGATCTCAGATAATAATTTCTGCTGTGTACTGTGATTTTTCTGTCAATCAAGCTGAGCCAGTCACAGTCTATGCAGAAGTGTGTGAGCCAGCCTAAGTGAGTAGCAAATGGATCACTCATCTGTTTACATTATATTTACTATGAGGCTAGAAAATAACTTTCAATCTGGCAGAGCAGTATCATGTTGACAACAAATACTCAGTGATTGCTGTAGTATTTTAGCACTGAAACACCTTTGGGGTCAACTAAATCTACTAGTTCCTGGCTAATTTGAAAGATCAAAATAAATATACTAGAAGAATTATTTTGTATATCAGTAGTCAGACTTTTAAAACAGATACTGCCTGCTTCTTTGTCTTCAGAAAAGATTTAAATTCAAGGTAGAAATAAGCCATTTTAACAGGGAGAAAGTTAACCACTGATAAATCAGCTCCTCTAAATTATTTTACTCTGTATCTACAACTTAAGCAAACTCAATTACCAGAGTTTCAAGTTTCCAGTAGAGTATGTAAAAAAAAAAAAATACATCCTAAATATGTGATCGAAAATATTTTGTAGAGTCAGTGGTATGACAGATTATTTTTTAACCTACCCAGGGAAAAAAAGCTAATGAGAAAATAAATTGTTCCCAGACATTCATGATGCAAAGGATTTTAAAATAGAAATTTAAAACAGAAGTGCACAACATAATTTTAGATGTAGCAAACATGTTTCAAATATTCATAAAATATTGGCTAAAATATACGGATATTTTAAAAGTAAAAATTGTGCAGGGGAGAGCATTGGTGGGGAGGAAGAGGCCACATCTCCACCAATATTGTTATTTTGATGATTTTTCTGTTGCTATATTTAAAGAGAAAATCAGTCCTAGCATGAATTATAATTTTCTCTCCATTGTAGTTAATGGGCACAAATTCCAAGATGAAATAAGAGCTGAACAACATCTTCAATAGCTAATAATTGAGGGTGTCATTGCTACAAAGGGAAGTTCATTAAACTTCAACTGAGACAAATTATATAAATGAGGATAAAATAAAATACCTGAAGAATTTTTAACTGGATCAAATTATATCCAGTTAAAATGAATGGAAGAGGGAGAGAAACATGGCTGATTGTAGCAATGTCTGAGTATATTAACAAAATATTTCTTACAGTGTTTTTGAATTGCTCTCAAGAAATTATGGACATTTCCAACTTGGAACTAATCTAATTACAGCATTCCTTTTAAAAACAAAAATTTTAGAAACTCCTATCATATTGGAATTAATTTTGTGTCTGTAACAGCACATTCTCCAAAATGTCACTGCATTAATAAAATCATTGGAAACAATAAACAAAAAATACTTTCCACATATTGTAAAATGGTACAGCTATTTATTACCATGTGACCCAGCGGTTCCGTTCCTAGGTATATACCCAGAAGAACTGAAAGAATGAACACAGATACTTGTACACCAGTGTTCATTGTGGCACTGTTCACAATAGCCTAAAAGTGGAAATAGCCTAAATTTCCATAAACAGATGAATGGATAAACAAAATATGGTAAATACACACAAAGGAATATCACTCAGCCATAAAGGGAAATGAAGTCCTGGTACACGTTACAATATGGAAGAACTTTGAAAATGGTATGCTGAGTGAAGTAAGTCCCAAAATGCAAATATATGATCCCACTTATACAAAATATCTAGAATAGGCAAGTGTATATAGACCAAAGTTCATCAGTGGTTGCCAGGGGAGGACTGAAAGGAGGGAAAACAGGGGACTCATTACTTAGGAAACACTTAACTTCTGTTAAGAGAAATGGAAAAAATTAGAAATGGATAATTGTGATGGTTAAACAACATGATAAACATAATTAACGTCACTTAATTGTACATGTGAAAAATGTTGAAATGACAAATGTTTTGTTACATATATATTTAGCATAATAAAAAAATCCTTCCCACAGATGGTTCAAATATGTAGGAGATATGATCAAGGAAACTGATTTTTTTTCTCAATATTAATAAGAAATTTTATAACTGCTTCTATTTACATTGTAAAATTGCCTCTCCATACAACTTTCCTGAAATGGCTTTTTCTTTTATATTTACCTTAACTTTCATGAAGGTTAAATAGATTTAAAGGTATTCTGTTTTCTATTAAATAACATATTGTGGAACTTCCCACTCTTTCTTGTCTCAATTCTATAAAAAAGGAAAAATAAGGAAATAAACTAAAATAAAAATACATTAAAGGCCTATTCCTGCATGAATGTGATACCTCTTTTATCGATTACTTATTTGTCAGGGAAAATGGTGGAGCTATGGAATGGCATAAATTATATGTTGAAGATGATTGATAGAGAAATAGGGAGAATTTATTCATTAACTGCTATTACTGATATGGTAAACATTATCTCTTATCCCAACCAAGAAATTTTGAGAGTGAAATCAGAATGCTGTTAATAATTATGGTGGGAAAATAAGTGTAAATTAGGCCTTTCCCAGGCAAACTGGGATACATACTCGCCCTAATTATTAAGCACCTGTTAACGTGCAAAGCATAAGGATTTTTTTAAAGGTAAAATGGTGAAAATGGTTGCTGTTCAAAGTCTAGCAAGTGCAATGAGTAAATCAGTCCTGTAAAAGTGAGGGCTACACCAGCCTAGGTGTATACCCGAGATGATACTTCTGTTATCCCTTTTTAACTCAGAGATTAGCTTAAGATCTATTACTGTTTGGGCAGTTTTATGGCAACAAGTCACAGTGACTCCCCACCTTGGCTGTCCTCGTGGCTGTCCTTCATTCTGCCACACAGATGTCATGCATTTAAGTAAAGTACACATGAATGTCCTTGTTATCTAGTTTTCAGTGTTTGCTCATTCTCTGAGGATTTATGATATAAGTGGCATTTATCTTGACTCTCTACACTGGCACTTCTAAGTAAATAATAATTTCTTAAATTGCTTACAGTATGCTGGGCACTGTTCTATATATTGGCCTCTTTACATATACTGACTCATGTAATCTTGAAAACAGCCCTGTGACACTGATCCTATCATTATCCCCGTCATATAGATGAGGAAACTGAGTTTCAAACAGGTGAATTAACTCATCCTAAGTCACCCAGCTAATAAGCAGAGAAATCAGTATTCAAATCCAGAATCTGGGATTTGGCTCCAAACTCCATGCTCTTAAACACTGCACTTTACTGGATTTAGCAAAATACCAGACTCAAATTCTTGGACTTGGCAATTATGGATTAATACCGTTTACCATCACCTCATTTGAAAAAAAAGTATGTTAGATGTTGCTAATCACTTATACAGCTAAATCTGCTCCCTCATGGCTGGTTATCTTCTAAAAAAGAGTGTGTATGCCTAAAATTAAGAATCTAAAATTGCTTGGAGGGTAAATTGCCCTTTTCACAAGACAAATATATAGTTTAGGAGTCTATATAAGGATTGGAGAAGAGACAGTTAATTGAGCTTCAAAATCCACAGGAAGTCCACCATCCTTTATCCAAAAGTACAATCAGTTGAGTGCTCCAAGTATCCATCATTCCAAATCTACCTCTCAAAAGACCAAACGTAGATGGTTGGTTCAATCAAAATCTTCAGTCAGGAAAGTTCTTTAACATGCTGCTCATGTAAGGATGCCTGGCTTGCGTCTAGTGTTTTGAGTAAGTTTAAACTATACTTCAATTCCTCAGCTCTAAGTAGATGTAATTGCTAGAATAGTACTACTCGGATAATTGTATAAAAAATTGAATAATCACAGGAACATGAACGAAGAGGGTGTTCCTGTGTCTACTGTCTATATGACACAGAATTGTATTCCACCAGAACGTCCTAAGTATTCTGCCCAACTGGGTGGGTTGATGCTATTATACGTGTTTGCTAACTGAGAATTAACCAGAGAGTCCTTTTCTACTTGAATTGTTGAAACGCATTCTAAATTGTAATTTTTTACTTTCCTGTTTTCATAAGTTTAGACAAAAGATCTTAAAGTACCTCCACTAATTTCTTAAGGAGACAGTATAATGCAGTAAACTCAGAATAAGAACTGGATTCAGTACTCGCTTTGGCAGCACATATGCTAAAATTGGAAAGATACAGAGCCCCTGCTCAATGATGTCATCCAAATTCATGAAGTGTTCCATATTTAAAAAAAAAACAAAACCTAGGTTCATTTCCTGCCTACTCCTGTTATTTATCTGAGCAAAACATTTAACAACTTATACCCTGGTTTCCTAAACTGTAAGGTAGGGATGATAATCTCTGACCGATTTAATTTAAGGGATTGGTTCAAAATTAAAATGGCACATGTATACGAATATACTTTGTAAATTATAAAGCTCTATACAAATATACATGGTCATTAATTTGAGATATTGGTAACTGGGCAGTGTGAACATATCTCAGGGTATAACCTGGAAACTATTGAGAATTTTTCCATCTCTGATATTAGCTGTTTTTTTTCTTACTGCATTTGACTTCTGTGATGGAACCTAATTGAATGCTGAGGTCGTGCTGCACATTATTCTTTCTGCACTGACCTTCAGTTAATTGGGCTGTGTGAGAAGCTAGCTGTTGTTCATACTTACATGCTCTGCCCAATTATGAAAATAATTGTGTCCCTTAGTCTGTACTGCTGGTGAACATTCTCTGGATATTGGTTGGGATCCTTGATTATAAAGTGTTATACTAGTAATTTAACTGTACCCCTAGTTGATCCTATTTTATTCAGATTATATCAAAATCCTTAGAACTGCAAAGTTGGATGCATTTTTCTGGGAAGTCCTGGGTGATGCAAACAGTTAAAAGCGCTCAGCTGCTAACTGAAAGGTTGGTTGCTTGAGTCCACCTAGAGGTGCTTCAGAAGGAAGGCCTGGTAGCCTATTTCCAAATAATCAGTCATTGAAAACCCTATGGAGCAGACACAGTTCTACTCCGACACACGTGGAATCACCATGAGTCACAGTCAGCTGGACGACAACTGGTTATTCCTGTTAGAATGATTTTCTTTTCTAAGTCCTGGTTAATGGAGTTCTTTGCATATGATAAAACATTTTTTAGATGTCACATATTTGATACTGATAAAAACTGTGAACTCATTATAGGCAAAAACCTCCATTCAGATATTATCAATGTGGACACATCTTCTTGACCTGATCCCCAAAACTAGGGTTAAACAGAAATACAGGATTTAAAGCTGAACCAAGGCTAAATTATTCACTGATACAAGATTAGTTTAAACCTGAACATAATTGTAGTTTGAAACTTTGAAGCACTGAGGTGGTGTATTTCTCATATTTATATTTATTTAAAGATATCAGTGGATGTATTTTGAAAAGTCTTCAGTTAGAAAATACATTTAGAAATACCCACTTTTTACAAGCACACAAGTCAGAAGACCTCTAAAGAAATTATGTCAGATTTCTTCCTTCACCTTTTTGGTCCTTTGTAAAATCAGTTTTCTCCATTATTGCATTCTCTTTATTTTTTCCCACTCCTCCATGTTTATTTTGGCCTTTTTACAAGGTCCAAATACTTTCAAAGGGCCTTAATATAGGCTTATAAAATGTTAAGAGTTGGAAAGGAACTTAGACATCAGTGTGTCCTCTCTCCTTTTATCTGTATGTAAGGGTGAAACATTAAAGAACCATAAACACCAACAAATGAATTACAAAGACCTACTATGTGTAAACTTCTACTAGATATTTCTCCTTCTTTTTCTTTTTCCTCTTCTGCCCCCCACCCCCCGCCCCCATCTAAATATATTAGACTAACCAACTGGTCACAAACTTGTAGACAGCTCTAGTTTTAATTTTGCCACTAATAAAAATGATCGTATATAAATCATTTAAATTATCTGATTCGATCTGTCATCTGGAAAAGGAGGTTCAACTATATAATCCTGAGGTTTCTCCTAATACTAAAAGTTTGAAGCTATCTGTTATACTTTTACTATCTGCTTTTCAATTTAAGTAAAACTGGAATTATACTGTCGTTGTTCTAATACTCAAAGCTAGAAATTAGTAATTGGTTTTTGAATCTGCTTGTGTAAGTGACTGTAAAAGTTTCAAAGGGGCTTAGAGAAATATTTCCTGACCTAAGATAGTAAGCAAAAATTTGAAAAACATTCCTCAGTCACTCCTAAAAACATACAGACTGGGATCATGTTGATACATCCACAACCACATTTTACTAACAGACAGGAAGAGCAAGGAGTCAGTGAGCAGGTTGAGGATATAAAGCAGATCTGAAAACATCTCTCCCATGAAAGAATTGCAGCAATGAAACTAAAATAGTGCCATACTCCCTTGATCATGAGAGAATGAGTGATAGTGCCCTTTAGTTCATGGGCGTGAGTATGAAAATGATAACAATTATTTATCAACACAATCCTGCAATTTTTGTAAGTTGATTGTGAGAGATTTTCCAGATTCTTTCAAAGATTCATTGCACATTTTCTGGTCTACTCCACAGAGCATGTAGCTTAGGATATTATGTCCAAATTATACAAGAGTTAAAAAGTAGTCTTTTCTAAACTGATCTGAAAGATCTTTATTAGAGTAAGTTCAAGATTAAACTGATAACATACATCACTGTTGGGTCATTTTGAGACATTATTACCAAATAACATCAAGTTCCTAAAAAAAGAGATTTTATGAAAGGTAAAATATGTCTGTATCCCACAAAACCAAACCAAACCTGTTGCCGTCGAGTCAATTCTGACTCATAGCGACCCAATAGGACACAGTAGGACTGCCCCAATAGGGTTTCCAAGGAGAACCTGGTGGATTCAAACTGCTGACCTTTTGGTTAGCAGCCGTAGCTCTTAACCACTGCGCCGCAAGGGCTCCTATATCCCACAAGAAATATGCAAATCCCATTTAAGATAATTGATCAAACAACAAAATTTTCATCAGTTATATTTGAATTAATCAAACTGTCAAGTTTTATAGCAGACAACCAGAAATGGAAGCTCCTTCTACACATCAGTTGCTTTTTTATTGCTTTAGCCTTTTCACAAGAATATTCTTTTAATTTAAGAAATTATAGAGGATTCCAATTCCATATGACTCTGGGACCAAGCCTTCAGAATTGAGCCAGGTCTGATAAGAAGTCAACTCAAAGAGATGGAAAATGAACTTGAGGTTATGTAACTTTTTTTTTCCAACTTAGAAATGGAAATAAAAAAAACCACTCGGTGTCAAGTCATGTGTTGCAGAATAGAACTGTGCTTCAACATTAATTTTAATAAGAAAATCTAAAAGTGAGGAAATCTATAAAAAGTTGCTAATGAGTGAGCTCCCTTAACCTTCTCAAACTCAAATTTTTGTCTTCACACAGAAAAAGGTATCCCTTCCTCCTCCAAAGCTAGCTCCAACATTTATGACTTTGATCATGTATACATGCAGGAGCTCCATTATCTTGTTTTATTAAGTCGTGCCTTTCTCTCTTACACCTTCAATTTCATGCTCTTCACTGAATCCTTCCACTCAGCCTCTGACCATTCAAAATTATCCCCCATTAAAAAGCAGAGAAATACAAAAATCAAAACTTTCTGAACTCACAGCTCCTAAATTGCACTTTTTGCTTTCATCCCAATGCTTCAGAAGTCTTGAAAGACAAGTTTTCATATATGCCTTCATTTCTTCACTGAACATTCCCTCCTAAATCTTATAGTATTTGCTTTCCAACCTTATTTCTACAAAAAGTGCTTGTTTGATATTCACTTATGACCTCATAGGCATCAAATTGTGGATCTTCTCTGATCTTCTTATATATCCATGTATTTGACATTTGTAGATCGTTCTTTTTCCTTCTTTGTTGCTTCTTCATCTGCACTATCTAGACACTCTCCAAAGCTATGTGTTTAAATTTCATATTTTCTTTTTCTCCACTTTCTCCCTGGAAAACCTTATTCAGTCAATATAATGATAGCTATCATTTCTTGGTGGCACAGTGGTTAAAGCAATGGACTGCTAACCAAAAGGTCAGTGGTTCAAAAACACCAGCAGCTCCACGGGAGAAAGACGTGGCAGTCTGTTTCCTTAGAGATTTACAGCCTCGAAAACCCTATGGGGTTGCTATGAGTTGGAATCAACTCCGTGGCAGTGGGTTATCATTTCTAAACATAACCCTCTCAAATCTATAGGTCCAACTTGACTTCTTTACTGAACTCCAATATATAATATCCAAATACTTACTAGATATCTTTAATGTATGCTCTGGAAGCATCTCAAATTCATCTTATCCAAAATTTAAGCTCCTCGGTGTACATTCTCTAGCACTCGTCTCTGAATCACTATTGTCTTAGTGACCCAGGCTTAAAATCTACATGTCCTTGTTCTATCACTCTTTGGTCTTCACATCTCATCAGAAGACACTGAGCTTTGTTAAAAAAGCTTCCCTAATTCTCTCACACCCAAATTGTCCTCCCTCTTCCCCATTCAACATCTACCTCTCCAATCTAATTTACACACACTTGGTGGATTAATCTTCTCAAGTATAGTTCTAACCATTCACCTCTTTATTCAGAAACTTACAACTCTCGACTACTCACAGAATAAGGTTCAGACTTCCAGCCACAGTTTGGCTTCAAAATTTTTTTTATCAAGCTATTCTCATGGCTTCTTTGTTCATGCAACATAGAATTATTTGATACTCCCCACAATATCCCACACCTCCTGTCCCTATATATTGGAAGATGTTATTCACTCTGCCTAGAATTCTCTATGTCTGCCAACTCTTTCATCCAACCATGTCTAGGTTCTACTCATTCTTCAAAGGATTAACTCAAATTCTGTTTTTTATTGTGAAATATTTCTTAGTCTTCCAGCTGGAAGTAATTTCTCCCTTTTAAGAAATTCTAGATTATTTTATCTTTATTTCATCTATGGCACTGGCAACTTAGTTTTCTGCTGTTGTAATTATTTTAATGCAATTTCAGCATTTATTAAACACTCGCATGTATCAGGCATATTGGTAGACACTAGGGATGCAAAATTGTATTAGACAGGGTTCAAATCCTCCTGAAGCCCTCATTCTAATAGGTTTAACTTCCCTAACAAATGCAAACAAGAAAGCATTTTGAACAGAAAAACATAGTTACTTCCCCAAAGATGGTCATTAAAGAATTAGGAAAAATTAGCTGATGGAGAAATTAGGGGTAACAAGAAGAATATGATCAGGAGAAATCACAAAATGTTCTTGCCTTTAAGTCATCACCACAGACAGAGGGTTCTCATAACCTTCCATTACTGTGCATGCACCAGTTTATGCTAAATTTTGCTAGTTCAATTTCATTCTATTTTTTTTTTCTTCTTCTCTTTTCTTCCTCTCTTCCTCAATCACTGAAGTAATTACTTTTTTTTATAAATGAAAGGGAAAAGGAAATAATTTTTTTGTAAGGACAGGCTTTGAAGGTTTCCATGTAAGAGTAAATTGGAGAGTACTCCTCAATACAGACATGCTAATAAAGAAGTGTTTTGTAAAAGATTGGTCACAAATAACTTGTCTAATGAGACAATGGCTATTGAGTTCAACATTCTCCATAAAAGTAGTTCTCAAATGTTAAGGTGTATCAGCATCACTTGGAGAGTTTATTACAACACAGATCGATGGGTCCCCACTTCCAGAATTTCTAGTTCAGTAAATCGGAGGTTGTTGTTAGGTGCCATCAAGTTGGTTCCAACCCAGAGAGACACTATGTACAACAGAATGAAAAACTGTGCGGTCCTATGCCATCCTCACAATCGTTTTTGTGCAGGAGCCCATTGTTGCAGCCACTGTGTCAATCCATCTCGTTAAGGGTCTTCTTCTTTTTCACTGACCGTCTACATTACAAAGCGTGATGTCCTTCTTCAGGGACTGGTCCCTTCTAATAATATGGCTAAAACACATGAGACAAAGTCTCGCCATCCTGGCTTCTAAGGAACATTCTGGCTGTACTTCTTCCCAGACAGATTTGTTCGTTCTTTTGGCAGTCCATAGGATATTCAATAGTCTTCTACAATACCATAATTCAAAAGCATCCATTCTTCTTTGGTCTTCCTTATTCATTTTACAGCTTTCACATGCATATGAGGTGATTGAAAATACCATGACTTGGGCCAGGTGCATCTTAGTCCTCAAGGTGACATCTTTGCTTTTTAACACTTTAAAGACTTCTTTTGCAGCATATTTGCCTAATATAATATGTTGCTTGATTTCTTGAACGCTACTTCCAAGGGCTTTGATTGTGGATCTGATTTAGGGCCCAAGAATTTACATTTGAACAAGATCTCAGGTCATACTGATGCCACTGTTTCAAAGCACCAGACTTTGAGAATCATTTCACAACAGAAATCTGCTCACTGAATATTTTAAAGATCTTTCCAAGTGTATCCATATCTTATGAGTTTATATCCTGATAATCTCCTGGCAAGTCTGATTAGAGGTATTAGAACACACATAAAACATCTCTACACCATTAGTTGCCAGTAGTAAGGATAAAATATTAATAAACAACATTTAGTGAAAGCTTATTTTATCAAACTATTCTGTAATAGATAATTTCACTTTTTATATTATAATCTATCAGATAGGTATTATTATCTCCACTTTACAGATATAAAAACTAAGTTACACAACAGTAAGAACTAGAGCCAAGATTCACATGCAGGTTATGAGATTTAAGACTATGAGGTTTTTCCTCCCTTCCTACTACATCATTTGAAATAATAAATTTGTAGAGACCAGAGATGCATTATTCTGGTGTATGACACATAATTTAATTGAATGAGGATAATTAATCAATATATTTTCAAAGGTAATTTTTGCTGCAATTTCTCAGAGAAGAAATTATTACAGCACCACTTTTCCATTCTTTAACTAATAGTCTACCTCCTTCTTTGCCAAAGTTCTATTTCACCATCAACAGATAGCGAGCTCTTGACAGGGGCACACATTAGTCATTTTTATATTCTCCACAGTTAATACCTTGTCTGCCCACATGTAGGCACCCAAAAATCATTTGTTGAGCTGAACTAAACTTAATATGTGTCACATTTTATTTAAGTCTTAGTATCACATAATATCAGCAATAATCAGGTGTAAACACTTAACAACAAAATGCAAGTAATTTTCTAGAAAAGACCAAAAATATTCAAGACTTTATAGGGCATGTGTGTTTTTAATCACTTCTTAGACCCCAATCAATCAATAGCACCATTTTTCTGGAATAAAGTAACAAAATAAAAAACAGAGATACTAAAGTAACATAATAAGACATTAATTCTCTTTCAATAGTGCTTGCTTTATGCCTTGACTCTGAAGAAATTGTACTGCCAGTCACTGAATAAAAGAAAGACTTTTTGTTCTATACAGGTGTTTCCACCCAAATCTAAAGAACAATCACCAATTTCTTCCTTCTTAAGGGCAGAAATATCTCTATTATTCAGATATATTGCATTGATGACATTTTTATCAATGGGGAATAGAAAATTATCTTCACATCTCCATTTCCAAAATGCTGTCCAGAGAAAGTAGTAAAATATCATTGGAAGTCACTAGGAAAACAAATAAAATTAAAATCTTGATTAAAATCCAGATGTTGAAGAGTCCATGGCCAAACTCCAGGGCAAAAAAAAACTATAAATTTCAGGGGCACAGCTGCCAAAGGAATTCAATTTTAAAATTGGTGTTGACAGGAGACCAGCAGTGCAAGATCATAGGACGCAAGAAAGCGTATAATTAGATACTTAATCTGTGACATATTAAAGTTAAGTCAAGTTGATGTGAACCAAGTCATGGCACAGTTTGAAAGGTCGACCAAGGAACTAAAGGTAAAAACAAAAGGATCACACAGCCAAGAGGACCCAAAGCAGCAAATGAATCAAGACATGATTTTGAAGCAGAATGACATCTGCTCTGGTGAGAGTCAGTGGATCATGTCAAGAAGAACCACATCTGAACACAAATAACCTTTATGAATGTAGAAACATATAAATACTCTACACATATACACGTACACGTTACAAAAGACTTCTTTTTCGTTTTCGTTTTTACCTCTGACTTAACTTACCCCCCACCCTCCAAAAAAATGTTGCCATCGAGTTGATTCTGACTTACCCAGAAGCTTGAAAAATTGTAATACTACTAGACCCAAAGCTGCACCATGTGTTTGGGACTTCAAGGTTGCTACATCCATACAGCCATGCATAATAAACATCAAACTCCAGGCTAGAAGAAAAAAGGTAAAAATCAATAACCTGAGCGGACACTAATCAAAGCACAGAGAACATCATGGTGCCCTGTGTTTCTTTGAGACTCAGAGCCAAGGTTCAGTTGAACTAAAACTCACATCTGAAGCTAATGTGTCCAGAGACTTTTTACCTTGAAACAGAAAATTCCAGGATGAACCTAAAGCAACATGTTATGAATGTTAAGTTTTCAGTAAAGCATTAACTGGAATACAGTTTCAGTCATTGTCCCTCAGTATCTGAGGGGGATTGATTATTCCAGGACCCGTCAGAGATACCAAAATCCAAGATGCTCAAGTCCGTTGTATAAAATGGTGTAGTATTTGCATATAACCTACACATCTTCCTGTATACTTTAAATCGTCTCTATATTACTTATAATACATAATACCATGTAAATGTTATGTAAATAGTTGTTAGGCTATATTGTTTAGGAAATACTACAAGACGAGAGGCAAACCATGCTCAAACAACAAGAGCTGGAGAGAGACTGAGGATCTGTGAAACGGCGGGTGGCTATAGCGGGGAATGTCTACACATTACTTCATTCTCATGGATTCAGCGTAGTGTTCAATACGAGGCAAATTCAAGTTTTGCTTTTTGGAACTTTTTTTTTTTTCCTCGAATATTTTCAATCTGCAGTGGGTTGAAACCACCAACGCCAAACCTGCAGCTATGGAGAGTCAGCTGTACTTGCCTGAGTACTAATGGCATTGACGGTCTTTAGAATGCCCTGCCCGGTGTGATTCTTCTTACCGAGGACCAATTACGAGACGTAATTGTTCCCAGAATCTAGACACAGACGTAATGTTCTTCAAAGAAACAGCCATTAAAGCATTAATTAATGGCCAAGATTGATTGAATATATATGTAAAAAAAGTTGAAAGGGTGGGTTGGGGCAAAAAAATATTACTGCCTCTTTTCTTCATGTTCAAGTACACCTGACATGATGCTAAATACCATTTTAAATCTTTTCTTAATCAAATTTTAAATAAACATTTTAAAAATTATATAAAGACTTCAGAATGAATCAGACGTGAACTTATTAGAATGGTTCCTCTGCTGGTTTTGAGCTATATAACTCTAGGTAAGATTCCTACCCTCTAAATAGGATTAAGATATGAGTCATAACAAGCATGAGATAATATGTTGAGATAATATATATCCAGTGCATAATTCAATGTCTGTCATGTAGCCAATGCTCAATAAATTGTGCCCTAAGTGGGATTTACTATGTAGCTAATAAAACATACGTTTCAGTTCGACTCGTTTGTTCAGAATCCTTCCAATGTGTGATTTTGTGTTTTATTTGTTTTGGTATATTTTTGCACAGTAAATAAACTTAACATTAGTACCTAACTTGTAATGTTGTATGTATTCTTTTTCTTAAAGACAGCCTCCTGAGTTGCGCTTTAAGTCCCACAAAACCTGAATCTACCCCTAATTGTGCCTATAGTTATTATAATCACAATTAATCATGAGATTCAGTTACTAACACTAAAATTCACTCTAATTGGACCATTTTTCCTAGCTCAAAATGATTACAAACACTTGCTTTTAAAGAAAATAATTACATGAATCTGAGCTCATGATTAAGTCGGTACAACCAGCTTTGTTTTTAAAATAGTTACTGCTTAACAATAAGTTTGTGTTTTAAAGACAGTGACTCAATGCCAAAGTGAAGTTAGAAGCCAGGTATTTTTTCAAGTCTGTTGTTTCCTAATAGGCAATTGTTTTATTGAGGAGCCCTGGTGGCACAGTGGTTAAAGTGCTTGGCTGCTAACCATAAGGTCAGCAGTTCTAACCCACCAGCCGCTTGGCAGGAGAAAGATGTGGCAGGCAGTCTGTTTCCGTAAAGATTTACAGCCTTGCAAACACTACGGACCAGTTCTATTCTGTCCTGTAGGGTCACTATGACTCAGAATCGACTCAACGGCAATGGGTTTCTATTGAATTAAGTCAGACGGAGTTTTGAAAAGCTTAGCATACTGTCAAAACCTCAGTGTATCTGGAGAAGAAAGAAGTCAATAGTGTTTGAACCTAGGGATATGGAGAGCAGACACATAGAGTTGAGAAGAAGGAAACTGAGTTGAAGTGATGTTGGATCCAACCCAAAACTGTCAAGCCAGGTAAGACGTTTACAGAGGCTTTGTCTTCCCAGAGTCGTAACTTTCAAATCAAAACTCCTAGAATGAAGAGAAGTGTCCAGTTACCAATACATAATTTACTCAAATATACAAGAGTAAGGGGAGAGAGAGAGACAGAGGGTGAAGGAGAGGGAAGGAAGAAGTGAGGGAGGGAGGGAAAGTAAACAATGTGAGGAAATCTGCCCTCCTTCCACTAGATGAGTCATGAGTGGTAGCTGAGAGCCATGAATCTGCTGTCCCTTCTCTTGATTTCCAATCCCATGACCCTCTCATATTAGGAACATCTCGTAACCTAGTGTCACAATATACAAAGCCCACAACTTAATCTGGTGCTTAACCTGAAGAAACAGCTATGCTCCAGCCCTGGAGTGGTTTACTGAATGAGAGTATGCCTCTATACTGTGCTGCATGCTTGGATGGAGAGATTTCATAGGTTATTTTCATTACAGTTGATTTTTCTTTACACCCTGGCTTGAGAAATCACTTCTTAACTAAGAAGTGATTCTACCATATCCCAAGATAGGATCATTTCCAACCAAGATTCCACAACACAAGAAGGAGGGATGCAAGCATATGTAGCAAATACAAAGAATCAGGTCATTAACATCCAGATATGCAAAAATAGAATGCCTCTATATTTTTCTATAAATCAGTTTGATGTCTTTCTCAAACCCCTATCCTACCTGATTTTAGCAAATTGCAGTTAAAATTAGTTAAGTTTAAGCTAGCCATCCAAGACTTTCCATTCCCCATCTTTCTTTCCCAAATTCTTAGGTTCTCACATAATTTTGTAGGATTAGTGAGTGGGAGGGAGTGGAGCTGGTCACTAATTAGCATCTGGTCACCCAGTTACGTATGTACCTTCTCTGGTTCCTGGCATATCATTCTCCCAGGCTGACATCCACCAACATGTCCATTATCTCATTGGTCACAGTCATTGTTCCACAAAGTCTATGTTCTCCTCTCCATACTAAAAAGTCCTTTCTCAGACACATGAGGAAATGCTCGCGATCACTAGCCATTAGAGAAATGCAAATTAAAACCACAATGAGATACCATCTCACCCCGGCATTA
>NW_004443945.1:11093619-11107419 GCF_000243295.1 Trichechus manatus latirostris
AAAAAGTCCTTTCTGATCCGCTATCCCTCTTTCATCCACTTGCCTTCCACCCTTAGGGCCATGGGATATTTTATACTTCCCCTGAACCTTCCTGGGGCCATAGCAAATGCCTGTGGGGCTATCTCAAGTATTGTTTGCCTCCTCATGCAATGCCACCATTTCTACTCCACTGCTACTGCACCAAGTTGAAGTGGCACAGGGAAAATCTTGAACTTTGTTAGCTTCCTTGGGTTCCACCTTAGAAGCAAGCATAGGTCCCTCTTCCCTCTGCATGACAAACTTAAACTGGAGAGTGGTGAGTGTATAAGGGGTTCCATCATGTACTTCCACTTGGAACCAACTAGAGAAAAGAATATAGCAAAAAGCTTCCTTCCTAAAGACTCACATCCAAGACTCATTCTGCTGTAAGTTTTTTCCTATTATCTCCCTCATCTCAACTTTACATTTCCTAAGATTTGTAAAAATGTATCAATATTTTATGACATAAACTTTGTGTTCTGAACTATTCAAGTTATGCTTTTAATAATATAAAAACCTGGTTCCTGCAATTCAAAATGCCTGTCCTGAAGTTGAAAAATCAATTTCAAAATACAAAAGCTGAGAATTGACTCATTTCTTTCTCCCTGCATTTCTGCAGTAACATACCTACCATGAGGGTAATAAGACCAGGATGGCTTAGCTTCCTAGGACAGGGGAAAATATTCAATGAAGTTTTGAAGGAGGAAACATACCAGCTAATGTGACCCAATATCATCTCATCAAAGAAGCTACACGGAAGGGAATGTCTTCTCAGATAGATGGTGGGGGAGAACTGGCTAATAGAGGAAATTTCTTACAGATTTCTTAATAGGGCTTCTCCAGAAACTGTAGGAGAAATAGTGGGACTTAATGCTGTAGTGGCAGATCTCTGATGACATGGCAAGGAAACTGGGTGAACTGTAATGAACAGCTTTTCTCAAACTTATTCAGATAGCAATGCAACTAAAAGTTACAGAATTCTTGTTAGAGTGATGGACCTTGTTTTTTGATGGAATTCAGCAATTAAAAATATCCGATTTTGAACATACCTGTATAAATTAGGAACATGTTTGTGAGCAGGATCTCGCTCTCGTGCTCAGTGTCTCTCTCTCTCTCTTCATAAATGTGTAAAATACAGTAGGCACGCACCCACAAGCCCACAAGAAAAGTAAATGACGAAAATAGGTATGATCATAGTCATTCACATTCATTTGCAATTTCTTCATTCATTTTGTCTGTTATTTACAATGCAGTACCCTGTAAGAGTAGCAAATACCAAAAGTTTTTTTTAAAAAATATGGAAGTGACTTAAAATTGATAAAATTTTGTGTGCGGATTCTTTTTTCTTGAAATCTTGTAAAAGTTGCTGCTAATTGTTTGTTTCCTTGCTTTTCTATTGGAATCTATTCAGCTCAAGGAACACCAGTATTTTGTTTCATGGGCTCACAGTTTGACAGTTACCATGGAACCATCTGATTCCACTATGTTCACTTATTCTTGGTCCCTATCCCAAAGATTTGGAAGCAACTGTTTCCCATAATCAGTCTCTTCTCTACATGGGTTGCAAATAGTCTAAAGTAAAGAAAGAGTGATTTTGAGACTCCAATGTAATTCACATGTTATTAAAGCAAAATTCTAGTCTATGGCTTCTTGTAGATTCTCAGGCAGCCACAAGGCAATGGTTTGGTGTTTGATTGTTTGTTTTGTTTGTATTAAAATGAGAGACAGCCAGCAACTATAAAGGAAATACGATTTTAAAAGGATTTCCATCATCATAAGGGAATGTCTTTTAGTCCAGGCAGTTTTATATTTCCTGCCAAAACTCATTCAAGAAAGTATTTCTGTCATACTTGTTGCTTGAGAGCCTTTGGAAGGAGCCACACAAGAGAAATGAACTTCTGGCAATTCCCGTATTGCATAGATTTGAGCAATAGTAGATACAAACAGAAGAAGCAGTAGAATTACAAGTGATAGAATCCATGGAGTTCAGACAGAAAGCATGTGTCCCTTACAAGCTGAGCTTTGAACAACTGCAGGCAAGCATTTGCTACTCTCAACAACGAGCCCCAGATGCAGGCTACAGAAGCAAACCATATGAGGCAGAGGCAGAAACAAAATTAAGAAGAAAGATTTAAAACAGATCAAGATGGATAAAGACATCATTCTAACAACGTCCAGCCAAGGGCTTCACCATCAGCCAAAAAAAAAGATAGTAAACAGTTTTCAACTGAAGGGTCAGTTCAAATCATTGGGTAGCAGTTGCTTAAGTGTTGTGCTATGAAATACCAAGAAATTTTGTTCCCTGTAAGCTCCATGTTTGAACTCAACGGTTGTCCATAGGTACAAAAGCCATAAGGGTTGACACTTGTGCCATGGATTTGCAATCTAAGGCTTAGAAAAATACTGCAAGCAACCTGCAAGCAATTACTGTCCTCAAGCCTCTGTTAACTATAAATCGAATATTTTAAAGAGTGAATTGTTTCAATAAGTTAGGTTTCAGTGAATTCAATGAACTCTTTCTTTGAACTTATAAAACATCAAGCAAAAGAACCTGTTCAAACACTGTTAAGGAAGGATATGTAAATGAAACGGATGCACGGGAAATTGCAGTTACTATCCTGGGTCACGGGAAACCCTGGTGGCGCAGTGGTTAGGAGCTATGGCTGCTAACCAAAAAGTTGGCAGTTGGAATCCACCAAGCACTCCTTGGGAACCCTATAGGGTAGTTCTCCTCTGTCCTATAGGAGCGCTATGAGTTGGAATCAACTCGACAGCAATGGGTTTGGTTTGTTTGTTTTTTAAATCCTGGATCACTGACAAATTCACAGAAATGGCACCATAAAAGGAATCACCTCTATAGGAATAAGTCAGTAAAGTGGTTTCTTTTGAAACGTGTCTGAACAAAGCCTAAATATATAAAAGCCAGCATGTACTGAAAATAAGTACACACAATTACATTTGGAATCTAGAATATATATTTTTATATTTCTGCAATCAGAAGTAGTATAAGATTTATGTCTTTATACTCAGGCATTTACTGTCAGTGGGTGTTTTCTTTTTTCTGAGCCACTATAATTAAATTGATCAATTTCAGAGCAAATGATGGCATCTTAAAATTGTGGGACTGTGACAATAGTTTGATCATATCGTAAAGACAATAAACCCAAAATTCCGCTGGTATCTCTGGACAAGAAGCTGATTAGCCTAACATTAAGTCATCATACAAGACTCTGACTCAGAACGAAGAGTGACTGATGTGCTGTCGGGGAAAAAATCCATGAACTAGAGGCCAGACAACCTGGATCTTAGTTCTGGTTCTGGGTTATTTGACTCCAGTTTTTTAGTAGTTCTTGACTAGATTAAATTTGTAAGCCCTTCTAACTCAATATTGTTGGTTTTTTTCTAATTAGTAAACTTCAAAAAATCCACAATACAATCATAATTGATATTTAGATCCTTTATAATTCAAAAAAATCAGTGTATAGCATGATTGATGTAATTAGTGTCACTGAATTGCACATGTGAAAAATGTTGAATTGATAAATGTTATATATATTTTTTACAACAATAAAAAATTAATGTACAAATTATCAAAGATTAAATTATACTTAGCATAATCTTAATGTTAGATTTTTTTTTCAGTCAACTTTTAAAATTGGCCATCGCCTTACTATTTAGAAAGAACTTTTTCTTAAATCTATTTTGCTATTTACTTATAACCTCTTTATTTCATTAGGTCAAATGAGCTAAAATTTATTTTTGTAAATTATAAACTTCACCCAAGTATGAGCTACCACAAATTTAAATCATTGATTGGTTAATAAAAACAAATATAACTAGGCATATGACATCATCATAGATGGACTACTAAATTATAGTCAAGTCATCTTTATATTCAAATCAAGAATATATTCAAGACACAGAGATCAACATCAGAATATATCCGTATTCATTATAAATAAGAAAACACAAAAGAATATTTCCAGAGAATTTAGCAAGTTTAACTCAAAAAAGGTAGAATTTACTTACATCTATTCCAACATGCTCATCATAGACAGCAGTAACAGCTTAGTTTTTAATCCCTAAAAGACATAAAACACTTCAGTACTACTTCGTAGAAAATATCATTAAAATACAACTGAAGTCTGCATTGTTATTCGGAGAAGCTTGTGTTTATTGGAAGGAACCATGGTGGCTCAGTGGTTAAACTGCTAGGCTGCTAACCGAAGTTCCGCTGTTCGAACCCACCAGCCACTCTGTGTGAGAAAGATGTGTCAGTCTGCTTCCATAAAGATTTACAGCCTTGGAAACCCTATGAGGCAGTTCTACTCTGTCCTATAGTTTTGCTGTGAGTCAGAATTGACTCGACGGCAGTGGGTTTGGGTTTTTTGGGTTTGTGTTTATTGTCTTTCTGTAAATGCTTCAAGAAGATTATAACAGAAATGCAAATATTGCCATATAATACACCACTTCTTTCCTGCTTTGAAAAAGACATGTCTGTGACAAAGTTTATTAACATGGAAAAGAGGGTGCATTAACAATACCAAATTCTCAACTAAAGAGCATGAAACAGATATCTAGTGAAGTGACTTTATCAGTGGCAAGCTTTCTCTCTCGCCAGTGACCCTTTCAAATAGAACATTATATCAACACTGGCACATCACAGAATACACAGTCTCAACACTATGTTTTCATTCCAAGCCCAAACTGTTGTTTTTGAAAAATATTTGTAATACGCCCAACAGAAGATCTTTTTCAAAAGGCATTACAAGTGTTATGGGTCAGTCAACAATAGGGGAATGCTTCAAAGAGTTATAAAAGGATATTATATTTAAAAAGAATTTTAATAACATAGAAAATGTCATGATGTCATGTCAGTGAAAAAATATCATACAAAGCTGCATGTACAATGTAATATTAACCATATATAATATCCATTTATTAAAAAGAAGGAAATTTATTAAAATGTCATTCATGGTTATCTCTTGGAGTGACCTCTGTTATATTATTTTTATTTTACTGTACTTTTCAAATTATCTTTAATATTCATGAAAAGAGAAGATGGCTAAAGACATAATACACAATTTAAAAGTCCTTTATCATGACAAAAGTTGATAGCCAGTGATGAAAAAATAAAAGTAAAACCATTTAAATGAGGGAAAAAGGGTACATCCATGTTCAATTTAGATAAATGGGGCAGAAATCAATTCCAGATTAGAAATATTAGAGTTTTTTGTTTAATTCAATAATTAGCTGAACAGAGAAAAGATTATTTAAAATGCTTTTCTTCTCCCAATATTAATCAATGAAAGACAAGAATCACTGCCTATACTCAGAATTAGGGTTTATTTCTTCTTTTGCATACTTTATGTTTCTTCCTATAGATATCTACAACTCAGTGTTTGTTTTGTGCTATTAGAGCTTGTTTCCTCTGCTCCCTACTGAGTAACACTTAATTGCATACTGCAACCAGGTTCATATTAAGTTTGTAGAGGCACAAGATGCCCACATCATTTTTTTTCCCATTAGCATTTTTTAAGGTGGTTCTTTCCCATTTCAACCTATGCTCTTCTCGCAAACATGAGATAATTTTAATTGAGACCACGTCCTCTTAAGCATATGAAAGAAAAAACATTACTTTCAGCCATCCACAATAAGAAAAGCAGAAACACTTGGTATGTATTTAAGGCATTACCCAGCTAATTTCCATAAAATCTTTCTCCAACATGTTATCTTGTGTTGTAAGTTTTCAGAATTTGCATCAAAGGAAGATCTGTTCTTCCATGACACATCTTCCTACCTTTCAGGTGCTCTACACTCTTAACACACCGCAGCAATCTTACTGTTGAAAACTTCTGTCTCTCCATCTACCACACACCCAGGATCTCAAGAATTCATAGAAGCAAGAAGTGTCACAAAGATTAAATCATGAAGTGAATCTCATGAAGTGAAATAAAAATGTTGAGAAGAAGCCTTGATTTAGTAAACAGATTCCTTGCTCTATGATTTTTGTAACCTCATTGCTTAACCCCTTTGTTTACCCTTAAATATCCGACCAGAGCACGGTGTCTAACAACATCAACAGTGGAATGAGGTAGTCTTATAGGATGCATTTGTAATATATTTTGAACTCTTTATGAGACACATTATAAATAACAAAAATTTATGCACTGAAGAGTAAATAGATAAATGCAATCAGTTAAGAAGTGTTTGATAGCAGAACAAATAGCTTACTCCCTGTACAAAAATGATTTTCATCATATCATAATCCTCCTAAAACCAGGCCTTAGCATGACTAAGGGAAAACAGACTTTATTCCACTAGCAAGATTCATTACACATGTATAGGTACGAGACAAATTAGTTGCCAAAAAGATGGCAAATCCTGCACACCCAGTAGCCAAACCGTACACATTGCTATCAAAACAGATTTTCTGAACAATTATTTTATCCCTGTAACACAGGTTTCACTTAACTATCCAAATTAAACATGAGAGGCATACATATATACATACATACGTGTATAGCCCTGCAGATAAAGAAACGTTAATTGAAATATCTTTCATTTGCATTTAAAGGGCTTTGGCCCTGATGGTGCAGTGGTCAAGAGTTCTGCTGCTAACCAAAAGATCGTCAGTTCGAATCCACCAACTAGTCCTGGAAACCCTATACGGCACTTCTACTCCGTCCTTTCGGGTCGCTGTGAGTTGGAATTGACTTGACAGCAACAGGTTTGGGTTTTTTTGTTGTTGTTTATGGAGCCCTGGTGGTGTAGTGGTTAGGAATTTGGCTGCCAACCAAAAGGTCAGCAGTTGGAATCCACCAGCCGCTCCTTGGAAACCCTATGGGGCAGTTCTACTCTGTCCTATAAAGTGCTATGAGTTGGGATTGATTTGATGGCAATGGGTTTGGGTTTTGGTTTTGGCTAAGATAAGGTCATCAGATCTAGCCAATGAAATACAGAAAGCCAGTTAAATATGAATTTCAGATAAACAATGAATAACATTTTAGTATACGCGTGTCTCAAATAGTGCTTATTTATTTTAGGGACATACATAGACTAAGAGATTATTCATTGTTTATCAGAAATTCATATTTAATGAAATGTCCTGTATGTTACCTGGCTACCCTAGGCTAGGATCAAAGTAATATGACTGTCACTGGAATTCACATCAGTGTCACAGTATGTTAGCTGAAGTTTTGGCCCAGGCAATAAAACACAAAAGATGCCGCATACTAAAGCTAGAGACTGGACAAAATGTAAATTTGACTAATAAACTATACAAAAACTGGTTCCACGTTTCTTGGGCCCTCCAGTCAGATGAAGGTTATGAAACAGGGGCAGAGTGTGCAGAGAATGAGAGTATTGTGAGGAAGGTTTCTATGGAAAAACCTGGGCTTGAGCCCCACCTCCACTCTCCAGGGAGAAAGGAGAGGAGTTGGTTGTCCTCCCTTGTCTCAATGCAAGTAAGGGCTTCAGCCAGAGCCCTGCAGAGCCTAATCTCCTGGGCAACTGGGGTTACTGTGGACTGAGAAAGTTAAGCAGAAACAACAGAGTAAAGGGCTGTGTTTGTGAAGTAACTATATCTCCACTAATAAAGTCTAGGAATGGGTGAATGTTTCCCATGGACAAGATGTGGGCATGTGGGAGAGGGAGGTGGCCTGGAACACAAAAGGACTCAGGCAGAGCACCAGGATGAAGAATGCCTCAGCACCAGGCTGAGAGTAGAAGCCAGCTGAAGGAGAGACATCACCCACGCTGTGAGAAAGGGTTGGAAAGGGCTAGTTACGGGGTCTTCAAACAACTTCACAAGAAAAAGAATAAGCTACAAACATCTGCCAGGAACAGAGTGAGAAACAAGATTATGACAAGACCAGTCACTGGCCAGGAAGGAAGTTTCTTGTCTTCATACCTCCCCTCTCTCCTCCCTCTTCAACTCTACTACCAGTTGCTGTGAGTCTATTCTAACTTATGGTGATCTCCTGTGTGTCAGAGTAGAACGTGCTCCATAGGGTTTTCAATGGCTTTGACCATTCAGAAGTAGATCTTCAGCCTTTCTTTGAAGACACCTCAGAATGCATTCAAACCACCAACCTTTTGTTCACCATTTGTACCACTCAAGGACTCCTCTTCAACCCTGGAAGGGTCCAATACTGCAAATACAGAGTCAAAGTCCAGGAAGAAGTATTGAGAAGCTTCTCTTTTTCCTCCCTAAATCCCCAGCCTGCCATTTACAAGCCTGACATTGGGAAGAAACAAGCAACATCATAATCATGATTAAAGATTGAAGTACTAATTAACATCTTGCACTGGGTTCTTTTTAAATTTATGAATTGAGACAGTGTTTTATCTCTTACAATAATTGTGTTGTTGTTAGGTACCATCAGGTTGGTTCCAACTTATAGTGAACCTATGCACAACAGAACAAAACACTCCTGATCCTAAAAGTGTGCACAGACATTTTTGGGATCTGCTAAATTTTCATCTAATGGGAAGATAAAAGTTCCCTAACTAAAGTTTGAAGGATAAAAAATAAAACTTTTTAGATTATATCCAATAATTCATGTATATTGGTTATATTAGGACAGGGATTGAAAATGGAATTGTTTTCCATTGGATGCACCAAGTTTCAAGATAAACCCATCTGTGTCCAACTGTCCATCATATTGATTGGCCAGGACAAACACTACCAGCTACTGTACTGGCCACTTCTGCCATGATGTACTTCTTTTGTTGGCCAAAGATAGAGCCAGTTTCAATTTCAGAAGCCTGTACACCAACATGCCTTTAATACATTTAAGAGCTTTTCCATCATTGAACACCTTTTTTTTTTTTTTTTTCTTTACTTCTGATAATCAGAAAGAATGTTACAGGACTATAGTAAAAATACTTTAAAATTTGTCTGAAATTTTTCAGTTCTAAGCAAGTGTCCTCTCCAAAGACTTTATCCAGTTCCTTTCCCCCCATATTTTTGTGCCAGTTTAATCCAACTCTAAAAGATTCCCAGATTCCTTTCTGCAAGAAAAGGAATAGTACTAGACAAATTAACCTCCAGAAACTGAGAACAAGACATATGAACATATCTGGAATCAATAACAAAATTTACTGTAATAATGTATAACGTGAGAAACTCTTGATACAGCCAAATCGTGATATTAGCCAAACACTGCACAATGCTGAAAGCAGCAGTAGAGTTTGAAAGTAAAAATAATAGATAATGTCAGCATAGACAGAATGTACAAATTCCCATAACATAATTATCTCACTGGGAATGCAGAAAAAGAGAGAAGAGCAAGAATGCAGTGACCTGATCTATTCTAAGTGTTTAGCATACAAAGTTTTGCAAATGTTGAAAATGCATAGAAGAAACTATCCTGTTATAGTTTCCTTTCTACTGTCTTTTATGATAAAGAATAAATCACACACCATTTTGAGAAGAAGGACAAGAGGTACATTTTAACAGAAGTAAAATTATACACAGTATCTTGTGAGCCCCTCAGAGAAATTCAGATTTATATATCCACAACTATTGGGTTTTTCTATCTTTTCCTTTAAAATATCTTAAAATCCTAGTTTCAGGGCAATAATTAAGAAATGCTATTTACTGTGCTTTGAAACTTTTCTGAAAGCCATGTACTAATAGCAACCAGTTCTTCAGAAGAAATTTTAAAAGGAAAAAAAAAAAATACTATGCTAAAGGGTCACAAATTAGAAGCCCTGGCTGCTGTCTCCCAACTCAAATTCCAGTTCCAATAACTGCAGAGAAACGTGAAAGGACCTGAGAAAACCTGGCACACACACCAATGCTTCTGCACCATAAACAAGAGTTTTGAAAGGAGCACCCAGGCCAATGACTAATTCCACCTTGGAGCCACAGTCTAGAAGAGCCTCTAATCTAAAGCACATTTGTCCATAATTTCTCCTCACTCCCAACCTTTTCCCAATACAATATTAGTTTTTCAATGAAATATGCAAGATGAATGCAATGTGATCAAAGATTCAGGTTAAATTCTGACTTGCCCATGCAGGTTAATCACAACAAAGTTTTTGAGTCAACTGATTCAAAATAAACCAAACTCTGCCACATATCCAGGGTATTTATTTATTTTAGGTTATTTTATGAGCTTTACTTTGAAAGCTATTTCTGTAACAGCTACAACAGAATAATATTAAGTTACATTTTTGAAGTTTGGGATTTTCCTTTGGCCTTCATGACAATAGGTTGAAGGGGCTCAGGCTTGTCCACTATAATTCCCCTGTCTTTCCACTGATTAAATTTACACTATTGTCAGTGCATATAACTTCCTTTAATTTTTTTCCATTCAAAACATAGTCATTAGCAGACATTTGAAAACGCAGGCAAGTAGAAACAAGTAGGGGAAATCACCAGTTTTCTTACCAGCTGCATTCAACTATTTTTTTCTAATTTTGTCTTTTTGTTTTCTAAACCTTTGACAAAAATATGTGCACTAAAAAAATTAACTATAATGATATCATATATATGCTTTTCCATCCTGTCCTTTTTACTTAACATTATTCTATTAGCATTTTCCATGTTATCATATAATCTTTGTAAATATTTTTAGTGGTACATAATATTTTATTGAGTGATGTACCATGGATGGTTCATTTAATCATTTCCTTATAATCGGGCATTCTGTTTCCAGTTTTCCACAATTATTTATGATGATGCTATCAACTTCTTTCAATGTTAAGCTCGTTTTTCTATATTTGGGATTTATTTTATTATGGTAGATTCTCAGGGGGGAATTACTGGTCACAGCATATCAGGTTTCTTAAGACTCTTCATACATATTGATAAATTGCTGTCCAGAAAGGTCACTCCAATTGACTCTGCCACCAGCAATGACTGTGAGTCAGCAGCATTCCACCACATACTGACTAGTGTTTTCATTCCAGGCTCACTAGCTAGCATCTTTGCTAATCTGACAGCTCAAGAACTAGATCGCATTGTAATTCTTAGTTCATGCTTTTTATCAAAGACACATACGCACGTGAAATAAAGGCTTAAAAATCTTACAAGGCGTTTTATGACAATCGGTAACCCCCAAAGTTACACATAAACACACACACACCCCACAACCATTTCATACTCCCTAGAGGCAGAACAAGGTCCCTGGGTGGCATAAACAGTTAAGCATTCAACTACTAACCAAAAGGTTGGCAGTTCAAACCCACCCAAAGGCACCTCAGAAGAAAGGCCTGGCAATCTGCTTCTGAAAGGTCACAGCTGTGAAAACCCTATGGAGTACATCTCTACTCTGCAACACTTGAGGTTGCCATTATGAGTCAGAATCAACTCGACAGCAACTGGTTTTCGAGGCAGAACTCTTTCCATTCACTGTTACTGTCTCGCCTTTTGACAGTAAGAGCACAAGGTTACGGGCCTGGAGCAACATGACATCTCTCCCTACCTATTCTGATTGCTCGTCTGTTAGGTGAGGCAATCCGCCTTGGTATTACAATGAGCTAAGCGGTGTCCTTATACTGGAGTGCACTAAAATGCCCCTATACATAAAGTCAGCTTGTTAGTTAAACATCTGTTGTCTTGCTTCTTTCCCAGTAAAGGGTTTCACTTAATAGTCTTGGAGGATCCAGGGGGAGGTGGTGCAGTTGCAGGCCCAGCTACTGTCTCACACCAAGATGTGTGAGCTACAAAATGGCCCCTGCTTAACTTCCACCTTCCAAATCTCCCACAAAAATGTCTCTACTGGCCAGTCCTAACTGGAAATATACAGAAAGGGAATTCTAGGAAATGTAGCTCAGTGTAGGCAAGTTGACAGATTACAAAGCCACCACAGTTCTCAATAAAAATTTTAATAGATCATGCACATGTCTCACACTCATAATTATTTATAACTAAGTTGCTTCTGTTGATGGGATCTCTATAAAATATATTTACTATATGGTTATAAGCACTAATTCCCTTGTCCCCTCTCCCTTTGTCTTAATAATATCACAATTCCTCAAACCTGGTATGATCATTAAGGTTGTGTGTCAACTTGGCTAGACCATGATTCTCAGTGGTTTGGCAGTTATGATGTAGTTTGGCAGTTGTATAATGGTGTAATCGCGTCAGTGATGAGATCTGATATAACGTAATCACCTCCATGATGAGATCTGCTATAAGTAGCCCATCAGTTGAAAGGGAGTTTCCTTGGGAATGTGGTCTGTATCCAATATATGTGGACTTTATGGCAAACTTGCTGGCTTTTGCTCTGCTCTGGATCCTGCATTTGGCTTGTCAGCATTTGACCTCCAGTTCTTGGGGCTTGGGCCAGAAGCTCACCATCTCACCTGCTGATTTTGGATTTGTCAGCCTTCGCAGTTGTGAACCAGCAGCCTGCCATCTGACCTGTGGATCTTGGGTTCATCAGCCCCTGCAGCTATGTGAGTCAGGAGAAGCCTCCAGCCTGACACCTGATGCCTGACCCATGGTTTTGGGACTTGCCAGCCTCTACAACTGGGTGACCTGTTTCCTTGAAATAAGTCTCCCTCTCTCTGTCTCTCTCTGTCTCTCTCTCTCTCTCTCTCTCTGTCTCTCTCTCTATATATATATGTATACACACACACACACACACGATTCACTGGTTTTGCTTCTCTAAAGAACCCAGCCTAAGATACCTGGTTAAATTTGAAAGACGGTTCTCCCTGTACTGAAGAAGCTGAATATAGCTAGAATAAAACCTGAAACCATGCTGAACAGACCAGCTTTAACTTTATAAATAAAAATCCTAACTAAGCCCTCAGTGGTGCCTTCTAAACTTTTATTACATTCCCCTGGTCAGTTTGCTGTACTTTTCTCCTAGATGACTTTTTTTTTTAATTTTATTGTTGTACTTTAAGTGAAAGTTTACAATTCAAGTTAGTCTCTCATACAAAAATTTATACATACATTGTTATGTGACCCTAATTGCTCTCCCTATGTTATGACAGCACACTCGTCCTTTCCATCCTTGATTTCCCATGTCCAGTCAACCAGCTCCTGACCCACTCTGCCTTGTCATCTCACCTCCAGTCAGGAGCTGACCATTTAGTCTCACGTATCTACTTGAGCTAAGAAGCACACTCTTCATGAGTATCATTTTATGTCCCATAGTCCAGTCTAATCTTTGTCTGAAGAGTTGGCCTCTGGAATGGCTTTAGTTCTGGGTTGACAGAGTCAGGGGGCCATGCCTTCTGGGGTTCTTCCAGTCTCAGTCAGACCATTAAGTCTAGAATTTTTTACTAGAATTTGAGTTCTGCATCCTACTTTTTTCCTGCTCCATCAGGGATTCTCTGTTGTGTTCCCTGTCAGGGCAGTCATTGGTGGTAGCCAGGAACCATCTGGTCTCAGGCTGATGCAGTCTCTGGTTTATGTGGCCCTTTCTGTCTCTTGGACTAATATTTTCCTTGTGACTTTGGTGTTCTTCATTTTCCTTTGCTCCAGGTGGGCTGGGACCAATTGATGCATCTTAGATGGCCGCTTGCTAGCTTTTAAGACCTTAGACACCACTTACCAAAGTAGGATGCAGAACATTTTCTTAATAAACTTTGTTATGCCAATTAACCTAGATGTCCCCTAAAAGCATGGTCCCCAGACCCCCGCCCCTGCTACTCTGTCCCTCCAAGTGTTTGGTTGTATTCAGGAAACTTCTTAGCTTTGGTTTAGTCCAGTTGTGCTGACTTTCCCTGTAGTGTGTGCTGTCCTTCCCTTTACCTAAGATAATTCTTGTCTATTATCTAGTTAGTGAATTCCCCTCTCCCTCCCTCCCTACCCTC
>NW_004443945.1:11107825-11202795 GCF_000243295.1 Trichechus manatus latirostris
TTGTCTTTTTGTTGTTGAGGTTTTGCAGTATCTTGTAGATTTTAGAGATTAGATGCTGATTGGATTTGTCATAGCCAAAAAAATTTTCCCAATCTGTAGGTTGTCTTTATACTCTTTTTGTGAAGTCTTTTGAAAAGCATAAGTGTTTGATTTTTAGAAGCTCCCAGTTATTTAGTTTCTCTTCTGCTGTTTGTGCATTGTTACTTATGGTTTGTATTCTGTTTATGTCATGTATTAGGGCTCCTAGTGTTGTCCCTATTTTTTCTTCCATGATCTTTATCATTTTTTATTTTATATTTAGGTCTTTCATCCATTTTGAGTTAGTTTTTGTGTGTGGTGTGAGGTATGTGTCTTGTTTCAGTTTTTTGCATACGGATATCCAGCTTTGCCAGCACCATTTGTTAAAGAGACTGTCTTTTCCCCAAATAACAGACTTTGGGCCTTTGTCAAATATCAGTTGCTCATAGGTAGATGAATTTATGTCTGGATTCTCAATTCTGTTCCATTGATCTATTCCTAGATGACTTTTATATACCTTTGCCTCAAATCTCTAGTACTTCTTTTCCCTTCCTCATTTTCAGCAAATGACCCTGCTTCTTATTTTATGTAGAAAATAGAAGCAATCAAAACAGAACTTCTAGAAATGGATCGTGCCAGCTACCATTACTTAATGTTTTAGTTAAGGACCCAATAGCTGAATCTGATCTAAAGGAGGAAAAATGGGGAATGGAACATCAAATTTCTATGGAAACCAGACTTCCTAGAACCATTGAGACTGAGGGAACCCCCAGATCTATTTTCCTAGAATAAACTTTCATTTTTGAACCGAAACTATCACATGAAGTTATCTATAAACAAAACAATAGGTTAGCTCAATTAATAAAGAACGTTGACCTTGAACATTTTGCTCTTTTAAAGAATTATCTATATACAATCAAATTGAGAACAGTAACTCCAAAGCACAGCTGAAAACTTTAAGGGGCATAGAGATTAAAAGTTAATGGTGGTGAAACAATATGGGTATAGACAATGAGAACGGTGACAAATTGTGAAAAATATAACCAATGTTATTGATCTGTACGTGTAGAAATTGATGAGCAGGTGTATGTTTTGTTGAGTATATTTTCACCAAAATAAATAAATAAAATAAAGTAAAAAAACTACTACATCATTCCACTTCCAAATCTACCAACCTACCCACATCTGAATCCATATACTCTGCCTCCCTCCTGTTACACAGAACGAAGTATGCACACTCCCACTTGGGACCAAAAGCTCCATTTGGGTGCTAGACTTGTACATTTGACCACTGAAAAATCTCAGTCCAGCAATTGGTTCTTGTTCTCCGGCATTATAGATTTTTCTCCTCTACTGGATCATTCTCATGAGTAAGCAACATGTGCAATATCCACAATCTTGAGGAAAAAAATCCCCCTTAATTTTACATCCTCCCGCAAGCTATTTTCTTTAGAGTAAAATTCAAAAGTTGACTATACTCACTCTTTCTTTCCATCTCTCCTCCTCCCATTCCGTCTTGGACCCATGGCAAACAGGAAAACAATTGCTGTTGTCAAGGTCACTGGTGACCTCCTTATCAACAAATCCAATCATCAATTACCAGTCTCCATCCTATCTGATCTACTGGTAATATTTAATTGTTGATTACTCGCTCCTCTAAAACACTTTTTTCTTGGTTTTGGGGACACAAAGTACTTAAGGCCACTACTTCACTGGCCACTTTTCCCAGGCTCTTCATAGTACCAAACTCTAAAGGCCAGAATACCTTAGGACTCAGTCCTCAGACTTTTCTACCTATACTCATCCTTAACTGAGCCCCCACAGGCCCTAAGCTTTAAAATCATTCATGACCTGGTGATTCCTACAAATGTATCTCTAGCCCGGGTCTCCAGATGCAAGTACCTATTGTCAACATCTCAACTTAGATGTGTAATCAACATCTGAAACTTAAAATGTCCAAAATAAAATTCCTGATTCTCCTTATCCCCATTATAGTTTTCGTTCAATATTCCCCTTCTCAGTAAATGGCAACTCTATTCATCCAATTACTCAGGTTAAAAACTGTAGGGTCATCTTGACCCTTCCATTTCTCACTCACCACAGAATTAATCTATCAATAATTCTCACTGGTTTGTCTTTCAAAATACATCCAGAATCTACCTACTTCTTATCACCTGGTCAAGTTACCATTCTCTTCTGCCTAGACAATTGTAATAAATTCCTAATTAACTTCCCTGCTTCCAATCTTGCAAGTCTATAGGGTAGTCTTAATCAACCTATTAGAATAGGCCTTGTGAAAATATTACATTCTTCCAAACCTATGCTCAGAATATCCCAATGGCTTCCCACATCTAACAAAATAATCCAAAACCCATATATAGTCTACATCTAAAGATCTGACCTCATGCTCTTGCCCAAATCTACAAATATGGCATCATCTCAATTCTCCCGTTTGTTGTTTTTGTTAGGTTCCGTTGGGTTGTTTCTGAGTCATAGAGACCCAATATACAACAGAATAAACACTACCCAGTCTGCACCATCCTCACACCCATTGCTATGCTTGAGCCCGTCCTTGCAGCTACTGTGTCAATCCATCTCGTTGAGGGTCTTCCTCTTCTTCTCTCACCCTGTACCTTACCAAGCATGAGGTCCTTCTCCAGGGACTGATCCCTCCTAATAACATGTCCAAAGTACATGAAACCAAGTCTCTTCAATCTCATTTCCAAGGAGTATCTGGCTGTATTTCTTCCAAGACAGATTTGTTTGTTCTTCTGGCATTCCATGGTATATTCAATATTCTTTGCCAACACTGTAATTCAAAGGCATCAATTCTTCTTCTGTCTTCCTTATTCATTGTCTAGCTTTCACATGCATATGAGGAGTTTGAAAATAACATGGCTTGGGTGAGGTGCACCTTAGTCCTCAAAGTGACAATTTTGCTTTTCAACACTCTAAAGAAGTCTTTTACAGCAGATTTGTCCAATGCAATATGTCATTTGATTTCTTGACTGCTGCTTCCATGGGTGTTTAGTGTGGATCCAAGTAAAATGAAATTCTTGACAACTTGAATATTTTCTCCATTTGTCATGATGTTGCTTATCGGTCCACTTCTGAGGATTTTTGTTTTCTTTAAGTTGAGGTGTAATCCATATTGAAGGCTATGGTCTTTGATCTTCATCAGTAAGTGCTTCAAGTCCTCTTCACTTTCAGCAAGCAAGGTCATATCATCTGCATATAGCATGTTGTTAATTAGTCTTCCTCAAGTACTGTTGCCATGTACTTCTTCATATAGTCCAGCTTCTTAGCACACACATTATTTGCTCAGCACACAGATTGAATAAGTGTGGTGAAAGCATACAACCCTGATGCACACTTTTTCTGACTTTAAACCACGCAGTATCCCCTTGTTCTGTTCAAACAACTGCCTCTTGGTATAGGTACAGGCTCCTCATGAACACAATTAAGTGCCCTGGAATTCCCATTCTTTGCAATGTTATCCATGATTTGTTATGATCCACACAGTGGAATGCCTTTGCATAGTCAATAAAACACAGGTAAACACTTTTCTGGTATTCTCTGCTTTCAGCCAAGAGTCATCTGACATCAGTAATTGTATCCCTCCCTCCATGTCCTCTTCTGAATCCAGCTTGAGTTTCTAGCAGTTCCCCATCAGTGTACTGCTACAACTGTTTTTACATTATCTCCAGCAAAATTTTATTTGTGTATGATATTGTTCAATAATTTCCTCATTCTGTTAGACCCCCTTTCTTTGGAATAGGCACAAACATGGATCTCTTCCAGTCAGTTGGCCAGGTAGCTGACTTCCAAATTTCTTGGCACGGACAAATGAGCATCTCCAGCGCTGCATCCATTTGTTGAAACATCTCAATTGGTACTCCATCAATTCCTGGTGCCTTGTTTTTTGCCAATGCCTTTCATATGGTTTGGACTTCTTCCTTCTATACCATCCATTTTTGATAATATGCCACCTCCCAAAATGGCTGAATGTCAATAAATTCTTTTTGGTACAGTGACTCTGTGCATTCCTTCCATCTTCTTTTGCTGTTTCCTGTGTTGTTCAATATTTTGCTCAAAAAATCCCTCAAAATTGCAACTCAAGTCTTGAATTTTTTCTTCAGTTCTTTCAGCTTGAGAAATGTCAAGCATGTTCTTCCCTTTGGTTTTCTAACTCCAGGTCTTTGCACATTGTATTATAATACTTTACTTTGTCTTGTCAAGCTGGCCTTTGAAATCTTCTCTTCAGTTCTTTTACTGCATCATTTCTTCCATTTCCTTTAGCTACTCTACATTCCAGAGCAATTTCAGAGTTGCTGCTGAAAGCCACATAGGTCTTTTCTTTCTTTCCTGTCTTTTTAATGATCTTTTGTTTCCTTCATGTATAATATCCTCGATGTCATTCCACAACTTGTCTGGTCTTTGGTCATTAGTGTTCAATGTGTCAAATCTATTGTTGAAATGATTTCCAAATTCAGGTGGGATACACTCAAGTTCGTATTTTGGCTATCGTAGACTTGTTTTAATTTTCTTCAACTTAAATTTGCATATGAGCAATGGATGGTCTGTTCCATAGTTGGCCCCTGGCCTTGTTCTGACTGATGATATTGAGCCTCTTCGTCGTTTCTTTCCACAGATGCAGTCGATTTTTGTATTCCATCTGATGAGGTCCACATGTATAGTTGGCATTTGTGTTGTTGAAAAAAGGTATTTGCAATGAATACATCGTCGGTCTTGCAAAATTTTATCATGTGATCTCTGGCGTCGTTTCTATCACAAAGGTCTTATTTTCCAACTGCAGATCCTTCTTCTTTGTTTCCAACTTTCACATTCCAATCACTAGTAATTATCAATGCATCTTGATTGCATGTTTGATCAATTTCAGACTGCAGAAGTTAGTAGAAATCTTCAACTTCCTCATCTTTGGCATTAGTGTTTGGTGCATAAATTTGAATAATAGTTTTATTAACTGGTCTTCCTTGTAGGTGTATGGATATTATCCTATCACTGACAGCTTTACACTTCAGGATAGATCTTGAAATGTTCTTTTTGATGATGAATGCAATGCCATTCCTCTTCAATTTGTCTTTCCCATCATAGTAGACCATATGATTATCTGATTCAAAATGGCCAGTTCCAGTCCATTTCAGCTCACTAATGCCTAGGATATCGATCTTTATACATTCCATTTCTTTTTTGATGACTTCCAATATTCCTAGATTCATTCTTTGTACATTTCACATTCTGATTATTAATGGATGTTTGCAGCTTTTTCTTCTCATTTTCAGTCATGTCTTCAGCAAATGAAGGTCCCAAAAGCTTGACTCTATCTATGCCATCAAGTTCGACGCTACTTTGAGAAGGCAACTCTTCCCCAGTCATATTATGAGTGCCTTCCAATCTGAGGGTCTCATCTTCCCACACTATATCAGATAATGTTCCACTGCTATTCATAAGGTTTTCAGTGGCCAGTTTTTTCAGTAGACTGCCAGGTCCTTCTTCCTAGTCTGTCTTTGTTTGGAAGCTCCGCTGAAACCTGCCCACCATGGGTGACCCTGTTAGTATTTGAAATACCAGTGACATAGCTTCCAGGATCACAGCAACATGCAAGTCACCACAGTACAACAAACTGATAGATGTGTGGTAGATTCTCCCCCTTACTTACTTTATTCTAGCTAAACTGGCTTCCTTGGTATACTTAAAACTCATCAAGTATGCTCCAACCACAGGACATTTGCATCTTCTGTCCCCACTGCCTGGAATTTTTGTTTGTTTATATCCTTAGATAACTTCATGGGTAAATATTACTCTCACAGTCAGATCTCTCTTAAATGCCATCTCATCCCAGAGGCCTTTGATAAACACACTAAATAAAATAGCACCCCTTCCACTCTCCATCCCCTTTCCGGCTTTACTTTTTCTTCGTATCACTAATCACACCTGACGTAAGAGTGTGAATTTCTTGGATTTGAATATTGTCTGTGATACCTATGACTCTGTGAACCTAGCCAAATTCCTTACCTCTCTACGACTCAATTTCTCAAATATCTTTAAAATGGGAATAATAATAGTATCTACCTCATAAAACTGTTTAGTCATCTACCAATTAATAGTTTTGTGTATTTGAGTATGTGTGCATGTATGAAAAAACACTTAGAAAAATGAGTATCTAGCACATAAGCACTATATGCACTGATACAAATATTGTTATTTGTCTCTTTCCTGTAGAATATAAGCTCAGCAAGAACAGAAATTTTGTCCATTTCGTTCCTCACCATATCCATATTTAAAATATTGATTGCACATAGAAATGCTTATCATATGAATAAAGTAAAGAAGGGTTATTACTGTAATATATATCATGCATCTGGCCACAATTCTCTTAAATTTTAACAATTTTCCTCAAGTTTTTTGATTCTTCTAGATATCTAAACACATCAACTACAAACAATATTATTTCCTGTTGTTTTCCTATATTTACCATTAAAATTTATGTTTCATATCTTTTTTAAATTGGCCAGAACTTTTACAACAATAATTAATACCAAACCTTGCTGTCCTCCTCCCAGTTTTAAAGCGAACACATAATAGTGGCTACTGCATTGAAAGAAATGATTTCAATAGGATCAGTTTTAAAGCTTATTAAAAATCCTTTTTAATGCAATACAACGGCTGTAGAATGTTTTCCTTATTTAACCTGGTAAAGTGGTATGAGTTTTTTGTGTGGCCAACTGTTGCAATTTAGAGCACATGGACTCCAAGCTCACCTCCCAGCGCTGACTTAACCAGCCCAATAACTCTGAACAAGATGTTAAATCTCACTGATTCTATTCATTTTTGTTATAGATTGACTTGTGTCCTTCCCACCCCGCCAAATATGTATTAGAATCCGAACCCTTATACCAGTGAATGTAATCCTGTTTGAAAATAGGATTTTCTTTGTTATGTTAATTATATCATACCCTAATATAGTGGGTTCTAAAATCTCATCACTTCTGAGTTATAAAGAGAGCAGAACAGACAGAGACACATATGGGGGAAGACAGATGCCATGTGAGGATTGCCTATAAGCTAAGGAATACCAAGAAACCAAGGAAAATCTCAGACTACCTACAAGGAAGAAACTGACATGGCTGAGACCCTGATTTGGACTTCTTCCTACAGAACTGTGTGAAAATAAATTTCTGTTCTTTAAAGCCACCCACCTGAGGTATTTCTGTTACAGCAGCACCAGAAAACGAAGACAATTTTCATCCTTCCTCAAAGGTTTAGAGTAAGAATTGAATAAAATAAAGAATATAATGTACTTGAAATGATTCACAGATTATCTAACATACACTAAATAAAAGTTAACTTTAAATTAGACTCTCTAGAAAGTGATGCTAAATAAATGTTAGTTTCTCTTTTTCTTTTCCTTTCATTTTTAAAAATCATTTTTTGAATCTTTACATTCATTTGTTTGACAAGTATGCATAGACAATATACTGTTAGCTATTGATCCAGCCACTGAGATAGGAGGTTCTGACTGTCCAATAAAAGAGATAGATGATAATTAAACAAATAATAATTGTGCAATATAAAATGTGTCTGACAGACAGCAGATGTTCAATAAATCTTCAGTGAATAAATGAACAAATGGTTGAGTAAAAAACTTAACCTATATTATGCATCACTTTCTAGACATTCCAATTTCAAATTATCACCTTAACTTGTATGTGCAAGGCTAAAAACTGCAGTTTATGTACACAATAGCACAATATACTTTATGTATACTTGTAGCTATAATGGGGAAGGGCCATATCTGAGAGATAGGCAGTAGAGTATACGGACCTTGGAATAGAAGAATAACACCATGGTTTTGGTGCCTCAAAAAATAGTGTTTCAAAATAGAAAAATCCTCAGTAATTTATTTTTTACAGACATCCAATTCCATCACTGGCAGTATATTCAAATAACCCCATAAGAAAGTACCATTAACACAAAATTTTTAAAAAAACCATGAAACTTCTAAATACACTTCAACTGTTTCCTTTTCCCAGTTTCTAATAAGAACTTAATTGTGAGATAAGGCAAAATTCCAAAATACTGCCCTGGTATTTTTCCAATTTCAGAAAAATAAATAGACATCATTAAAGTTAAACCTAAAAACATTATATTCACCTATCGTCATCCATCTTTACTTAGAAAACAATAGTTGACTATCCAAACAGAGAGTTTGATTGATCCTGGGTTCTCAAAACACAGATGAATGGTTCTGGACAGATGGTTCATCAGTGACCAATTGGCCTCGAGGGAAATACGACCACCTTGGAAAAAACCCACGTATCCAGCTTCTTTTAATTTCAGCAGCACTCACTTGAAACTGTTTTCTAATCTTAAATTACTAAGTAAATTTTTGTTAAAATAGATATTTAAAAAACTCTTTTTTAAATTAGATTTAAAATTAATCCCCTAAAGGCTAAGATTACACTTTTAAGTAATTGACTCTCCAATTTTTATGGCAATAAAATTATTGGCAAGACTTTGCAACGTGCTTGATGGCATGAACCACAAAGCCCTGTTTATAAGTATATATCATCATATTAAGGGCACACTGTTTTGATTTTTTGAGCATTCCATTGAAGTTCTGACCTTGAACTGATATGATTAATACTTTTCTTGTAGTGGTTGTATTTCATTTTTGACAACACTCAGTGGGAACAGAGAAAATATTCCATTTAAAATTAAAGACACTAATGATCAATGATTAGCACTGTTAGCAGCACAAAAAGCCTGCAAAATTATCTTCTAGATATTCTCCAGAAACTGGGGTAGAGAAAAGAGCTATAGTAGCTTTATACAGTATGATATCCTTCCATTCTCTTTAGTCTCTTTATAGCAGAAGGCTTGTAGAGTTTAAATTCTATACTTTGAGTCCCTCTATATGGAGTCACAGAGTGTTTAAGACAGATTTTCTCCAGTTAAGAGGTAATTTGTAGGCTTGAGAAAGGAAAAGCCCTTTGTCAAATAGTATAATCCACAAAACATAAATATTTATGCCCATCAGTAAGGCAAGACACCAGACAATCATCCAGATAACTGAGGTATTGACATAGTGTGTTTGATTGTTGTTTACATTATTACAATTATTCTCCATCTCACTTTTATACCAAAACCAACAACGTTCACCAAATACCCCCCTGTTGAACAGGAGAATTGGCTTACGGATGCTCTATCCCTCCCTCTTTCTAAAATGTGTTTCTGTGTGGCAGAGCCTGGCACACTAAAAATTACATTTCAAACTCCCTTGCAGCTAGGGTTCTAGATGCCAAGTAGGTTCTACCAGTGAGGTCCACTCATGCAAGATCCACAAGATGGAGGGGGCATGGAAGACTATGATTAGTTCTTTGGTGTTTCTGTGAACAGTCACAGCCAGAGACATTGGGTCTTTCTGAAATAGTGCACCGGTGCCCAGTCACTGCCATGAGGGTATCCAGCAGCAGTTGCAGGGCCCACTGGAGTGGACTGGTGATTCTCACCCCTTGATTGTGGCAGAGGGAGCAGCTCCCCTGGCTCCTCAGTGTTGTTCTGAGGGCCATTCCTGGAGGACTTTCCCAGAGGCTACTCCTTCCTTGTGCTGAATTTCTTTCTGCTTAAAATAGCTAGGTTTTTGTTTCCTGCATCTGTATTCTGACTGGTACTGCTTCAGGGAGAACAGCTAAGGTGTATTTGAGGGCAATCAGAAAACTCCAATATAAGTATGAAAACATTTCCAAGAAACTCAGCCATTGAAGTTAAAACTTCTTTGTAAGCGCCAGCATTTGGTGGACAGGCAGTGATAACTGGTTAATCAGGCTGATAGGAGGCAAAGAGCAGACTCTCTGAAGTCAGACAGGAGTGCACAGTCTAGTAAGTTCCCACTTAGAGCTGCAGCTCCCAGAGAGGCTGGCAAAAGCAAGAAAAGGTAGCAGAAATCAAAGCAGAAACTTAATACTTACATGAAGTTATAAGTGCCATGATCATCATTGAAAGATTACCAGTAGTACTCCATGTCTGGGAAGGTAACTAGTGCTAAGCTAGACCAAGTGGACAGACTCATAGCACAGTGAAGAGAGTGTGGTCTTTGGAAGGCAACATACCTGAGGTCTTACATCAACTTTGCTACTTTCTGGCTGTGTGAACTTTGGCAATTTCCTTAGTCTCTGAGCCTCAGTTTCCACAACTGTAAAATGTGGATATTAACACTATTCTTATAGGGTTGTTTTATTAGAAATAAAGCATGTGACAGACCTATCCTGCCTGGTTCATAATAGGTGTTCAACAAATGGTAACTTATTATTTTTTCGGTCTTTAATTTAATAGTGAATCCAGTCTTGTTCATACAGAAGCAGAAAGAACAAAATATGGGAATTGATAGAAAAGAAAGCTAGAAGATAAACAGCTAGCAAAAAAATAAAGAGCTAGAAGGGCTAATGTTATCTCATAGACCCCAAGACACAGGGAAAAAGGAAATGTTCCCCTGGGGTGAGGAGAAAGGAAATAAAGTAGTCGGAGACATAAAGAATCTAGGACAGGGCCCTCCTGCTGCATTAACCCTGGGTGACTGTGAAAACGTGAGGTCTGCTCACAGCAGTCAAGGCAGGCATAACGGTTTCTATTATAATTCTCTGTTTTCACTCAAAACGTGCCAAGTTATTTTTTTTTTGAGGTGAAACTTTGCAGTATTTTCGATAGTTCAAACTGATTCTATGAGGTAGCATTGGAAAGAAGTAAAGGCCTACTTGTTATTAGAATTCAGGAAGTTGGTAGAAGAGACACAACAGTCTAAGATTCCTCTTTGTAAAGAGTTAAGACTGTCCCTATAAATAATTAAAAAGCAGTTGCATTTTCCCTTTGAAATTCAACCATGTGAAGCGGATTCACAATGAGGGGTTCTGCACTCCTTATAAAATTCTGAATATTGACAACATTGACTAAAACGCTTAATAATGTGAACGCCATGAATGTAACCACCATATTTTCTGCTTATTTATATCAGCATGGCTTTTTTCCAGTTGCTGTTGCATCATCTCCGACTCATGGTGACCCCATGTGTGTCAGAGTAGAACTGTGTTCCATAAGGTTTTCAATGGCTGATTTTTTGAAGCAGATCTCAAGACCTTTCTTCTGAGTCACCTCCGGGTAAACTCGAACCTCGAACCTTTTGGTTAGCAGCAGAACTGTTAACCGTTTGCACCACCCAGGGACTCCCTGAGACGATAGAGAGATGATGGTATAATATCCCCTCCACACTTGAATGCTAACTCCAGGTAGAATCCAGTGCTGTTTATTAACATCAAGATAGAACCCTCAGAAGAACTTATGATTTCAACATGTCCCAGGTGGAAACTATTGTTTAGACCTCTCCCTTTCACCAGTCAAGTCTCTCCCGCCTGCCAGCATGCTGGAAGCATCAGGCTATTGTCCTCTCAAGCCACAGCCTGCTCCACAGACCCCCGTGGCAGAGAATACATTTGCAAGAATCCCTCAGCATCTGGCATAGCCAATTCAAGCAAGAACCTCTATCATTCTGTTCCCAGGACTTCTATTTTGGCCTTCTCCCAGAGTACAGACAGCCAACAGATCTTACATGTAACTCACACCATCCCCTTAGTCAGTGTGCACGATGAGCTGGCTGGCCCACAGGCCATACTGCTGATGTGCAATCATTTGTAATCATGGTATAGACTCCCATACTTGCAGATGGGTCCAAGGCTGCCATCACTTTCCCAATTCACCGGGGAAGATGGCAAAACTACTACCATTGATGATGCTCCTTTCCTGGTCCACACCTCTCTTCATCTATTCTCTTTTCAGGTCCTGCTATCATCTTTCTCTGTTTACCCTCCAATACATTCTGCCTCTTAACATTAGATTAATACTCCAAAAATTGTTACGTTCATCCTGATCCTGCCCTGCTTAACATTTTTACTTAAACCTTAGGTCCATAAAATATTAACCAGTTTATAGAGTATATATATTTTACCTTTTAAGTTGTAATTTGATTTGAGACTAGACAGAGTAATAGCAATACTAGTAATATATTTGGTCCTTACTGCATTCCAAAAACCACATTAACTACTTTACATATACAAAGATCGTACAGAATAAAGTTTAAAAGCATCAATTTAAGATCAGCCAACATAGATTTAATCCCAGTTTGAGCACTTACTATCTTCAAATCTAAGCAAACTACTTTATATTTCAAAGGTTTTCAATTCTTCTCTATAAAATAGAAATATCACTAGTGCAGATCCCAGGGCTATTTTGAGAGTTAACTTAGATATTGCATATAAAACTCTTAGTGAACTTCTGGCACTTACTAAATAAGAAATATGGCGTGTTAGCTGTCATTGATATGACTTTTTTTTTTTTTAATGTAATGAGGAAATCACTGTAACTCTCTCATATAGATAAGGAAACTAAAGCTCAGAGAATTTAAGTAACTTGTCCAAGATCATGCAGTTGGTAATAGGCTGAAAGGCGTTTATTCCCAGATCTGACTACAGGGCCTGGACTCTGAAACAATTGACTGGTGGTTCTGGCCTCCAGTGGCACAAACAGATGTCTCACGTCATTAAAACTAGATGCTCGTATGTGGCCCATGGGGATAGCATTCGTAGCTCTGCTGTAGCTGCACATAGGTGGCTTTTTATTAGCATTTAGCTTCACAGATAGTGTTGATGACAGCTAAACTGAGTGTACTTCCTCTCAGATACAAAAGAGCCACAAAGCCTTCTTCATGGTGCTGCGATGAGGCTAAAATGAAAACAAGTATGTGAAAAATGCCAAATCTGGTCTCTTTCAACACCTGCTGCATGTGAAGATCTCTCTTGCAGATAATCAGCTTCCTAATTAATAATAGAAAGGACAAATAAGTTTCTTGAGGATAGATGCCTCAAAAGAAATTTCTTGCTTGTTGGGCAAAAAACTTCACACCTGCCAGAAGAAAAGCTTCTAGAAAGCTACTGAGCTGGTGAAGTGGCTTTGTGTAAGTTATGTTCTAACTCTGGCAATCTTTCAGGAGACGAAGTTTAAGAGCAATTGCACTTGTTTAGAAAAGAGACTGTTGGAGTGTTGCTCACATGGCGACTTCAGCTGATCTTTCTTTCAGGACCTGATCTCTTCTTTGACTGCTCCTCTTCAAATCCAGCAGTAGCCCCATCAGTCACTGCACTTCTTTTAATCTAGTTAATCTTTCTTCTCTCCTTTTCCACTGCATCTACTCTAAATCAAGTTCTCATCAACTTCTCTCCTGGAATATTTTAATTCTTTCCAACCATGCGCCTAAACCCATTCATTCTACACACAACTGCTAAATAAATCTGGCAATATCATATCCATGCTTAAAGTTCTTTTTTCTAACTGAAGTCAAGTCTCCTTAGCTTGCCCTTTTTGATGGTTAAGATTGTGTGTCATCTTGGCTGGTCCATGATTCTCAGTGTTTATATGTAATCCCCCCTCCCCATGCTGAAATCTGCTGTGAGTGGCCAATCAGTTGAAAGCGAGTTTCCTTGGGCATGTGGCCTGCATCTGAATATAAGCGGACATTCTGGCTTTTGTCTGCTCTGAATCCTGCAGCTGGCTCCTGTTTGTCTGACCTCTGGTTCTTGGGACTTGAGCTAGCAGCTTACCTGTTGATCTTGGGATTCGTTGATCTTCACAGCCTGTGAGCAAGAGCCGTGCTCTCTGTCCTGCCAATCTTGGGTTCACCAGCCCCTGCAGCTACATGAATCAGAAGAAACCTCTAGCCTGATCCACAGACTTGGGACATTCTAGCCTCTACAATTGCGTGAACAATTTCCTTGATATAAATCTGTCTATATATATTTATATGCTTTACTGGTTTTGTTTCTCTAGAGAACTCTGCCTAAGACACCCTTCAAGGACCTCCAGGACCTGGTTCTGGCATTAACTTTCCAGCTCCCTCTGCCTCAGTCATTCTCCATACTTTCCCACCTCTGTGCCTTGGCCTGTATTATTACACCTACCTGGAATCTCTGCCACCTTTTCACATGTTCAAGCTGTCTCCTGCTCTCAGGATGTAGTTCCAAGGCCAATTTCTCCACAAAACCTTCCTGGTTCCCTCAGGCAAATGAACTAATGTAGCCCATCATTTATCTATATATTTATATCGATTTTATGGCATGTATCACTCATTACTTTGTATCCACAAACATCTTAGTTTGCCTAATATTATTATATTTAAATTGTCCTGACACAGACTAAATTTGGACTGCTTCCTCTTTCTGTCTCCCCATGAGAGATGCTTTAAAGTGTGTGTGTTGGGGGAGAGGAGGAATAGAAAAATAAGGTCCATCTCCTTTAAGAAGAGGCTGGGTGGGTGGGGCAGGAATCGTGTACTCTGGAAACACCTTTCCTACCCTTAGGAAAGAAAAGTACTTGGATTCACTAACATTCCTTTCTGAGGAACTGACATTTAAACCAAATCTTAAAAGATAAGTAGGGATTCATTGACTAAGAGGTTGAAGGCTCAGGGAACTGTCCAAGAAGAAGAAATAGCTCATCTGTTGGTTGTAGATTCTCTGATTGTGAAAATATATATATCTGTTATTTAAGAGGAAGAATTTACAGGAGTTCATGGACAGTTTGGATTGATAGAAAACAGAGAAGGAGGCATTGAGACACTGAGTACAAAACAAAAGGGAGAAGTAATTACTCATGGCTAGATAAAAAAAAAAGTTGAAGAAGTACATTTGAACCTTACAGGGCATTAGTTTTCACTAAAAAAACTTTGTGTAAGAATTAATTACCCTTTAATTCTTATTAAAGGAGCCCAGGTGGCATAGTGGTTAAGCGCTCAGCTGCTAACCGAAAGGTTTACAACTTGGAAACCCCATGGGGAAATTCTATCCTGTCCTGTAAGGTTGCTGTGAGTCAGGATCGGCTCAATGGCAATGGGTTTAATTCTTGTTATCATTACTATTTTATTTATCCCTCTTTTCTACCTCTGAAGCCATGCTGTAACCCATGTATGTTTACTTCTTTTCGAAATTACTGTCAATAAGGGCCTTTGGGTTCCTCTCATTAAGATAGTTTCTTTTCACTCAGTGTAGATTTCCTAGGGGGAAAAATGGAGCAAATTTTATGAGAGAGAAAGTATGTCACAAACAGCTACACATTTTCCCCTAAAGGCTTTTAAAGGAATTTTGAACTCAGAACATTTCTGATTTTTTTTTTTCCTGTCTACAGCATAAGACATGCATGACAGCAAGAAAAAGGTTACAACAAGCAAGGACATTTCTTCACTTGAAAGCATAATCTGTGGGAAAGAGAGACCAAAATATTTATTGTTTTGATAGAAGCTTGACCAAATGGTGGAAAGTCCATATGGTTATTAATCAAGATTTTACCATTGTGACAATGCATCGGTTGTCAAAATACTTTTAGTCTTACAATTTCAGAAATTGCTGCTTTAAATATACTTTCATGACACGACAAATGGTCCCACTATCTATGGAACTTGCAATGTACTATATCAGATTAGCACAGCTAAATACAACTGGGAGAAGTAATGCATGGAAATCCTGAGCCCAGAGTCTCCTCCTCTTCGAAACCTTCCTATCCTCCCTGGCAGACTTGGTTACTTTCTGCTCTCTGCCATCCATTATAGTGCTATAATTGAGTGTAATTATTGTTCACATGCCTGCCTTCCTCACTAAACTGAGCTCCATAAGGCAGGGGCTGCTTACTTTTGTCTTTGTAACCACAAGGCCCTGCATATAGTAGGTACTCAAAATGTGTTTATGCTGGAAAAAAAAAGTGAGTGAAGTTATTAAGAATAACATGCAATCGAGGTCATCAAAGATTGAACCTTTGTCTTAATAACATGTATAAGACTTAAAAGATGTTCATTTAGAGAGGCTCCCCTCCCCAAGTGAGCCAATATCCAAATACCAATACCCACACAGCCACTTTGACACCTACTTCTCTTAAACATTTACCTTCTATGTATTCAGTCTCATGATCCAGTGAGCCTATGAAACACAGCCATGTTTAAACATCTGGGATTCATCATGCTGGTTCTGTTAATCAAAGTTCTGGAGATCAGTTCCAGATGTTGACTAACTAGAGTTACACAAGCATTGTTCACATTTTTAACTACAATCAGACCTAACTTCCCATGTGGCTTAATCTGTATAGGTAGGAGTTACACTCTGTACCATTTTTAAAAATTAACTATCAACTTAATGCAGAGATATGGTTGATAGGTTTGTCCTAAAAGTGAATATCATTAAAAATTGAGTATATATTTTTGGCAATCATATATTTAGTCACATTAGATCAATGATCTCATGAAAAGGAAAGAAAAATTAATACTAAGTGTCCACTCCTATTGATCACAAAGCTTCGATCCACAGTCAATCATGAGGATGGCACAGAACCAGGTGGCATTTCATTCCATTGTGCCTAGGGTCAGCAAGAGTTGGGGGCCAACTCAACAGCAGCTAATGGGAGCAACAAGTGTTCACTATGTGCTAGATGCCATGATGGCTATGTATAATTTTGATTAATTAATTTAATCCTCATAATAACTGTCTGAAATAGAAAGTGACTCCATTATATAAATGAGGAAATGCAGGCTCACTGAAGTTAACTGCATTATTGAAAATCATATGCTTAGGGTGTAAGCTGAGGTTACAGTCTCATTCTTCTGACCTCAAGTCCAGCACTCTTTCCACATGCTGCCTTTCCCTGCCATCTTAGATATTGTGAGTCAGAAGGATGGATTTGGGAAAAAGAAAAAAAAATGATATCAAAACATTTTCCCAAGGAAGACCATAGTGTAAAGCCTATGTCTCCTTTTCTGATATAATTTATCATTTTATTTTGTCCATAATTTATTAAAATAATTAGTTTAATTAACTGATAGATAATGTAATTGAATTTTAATGAAGCCAAAAATATTTGGCATATAAGGGAAGTAAAGTGAATCAGTCCAATTCCAGTGCTGAAGACTCTATAATAAACATCTGATAATTCAGAGATGCTGCAGAGCTCTAGAAGAAGGTGGTATGCTATTGAATAAAAGTCATGGGCTAACTTCTGGTATTAACAGGATCATGGTATAGATGTTCCAAAAGGTCCTTCTACAACAATGCAACTTGATCCTGGATAACTATAACAAACTTATTTTTTAAAGCATTGTTGAACTGAAAAATCTGTAGGAAATCTTCAAAGATGAAGACAAGGAACACTAAGGATATATGGGAGAGGAAAAAGATGAAGAGGAGGAGAAAGAGAAGGAAAAGGAAAAAAAAAAAAAGTGAGCTAAGCCCAAAACAATGAGCTAAACACTGAATAGTGTTAGAAAGCAAAAACAAAAGTCAGGCTTCCTTAATGCTAATACCAGCTCTGAGCTCAGGAGATAACACCTAGGCCATTCCACAAGGTGAAGATGCTGAACACTAAGGCAGGATCCTCCATAGGAGTGAAAGTAGTTGTAAGTCTGTGTGGCCTCCTGGCTCCAGTAAAAGTAAATCCAAATCTTATGTTGTAGAACAGCACCCTACATTAGGGCTTCAGAATTTTCAAAGATTAAATTAATAAAAATAAAATAAGCTCATAAAAAAAAGAGAAAATCACCTAACACACAAAAAAATAGGTCACCATGAGTGAGTCAGCAGAAACAACATGCAACAAGTTTAAACTACGAAAGACTAGAGATATTGAAATTAGCTGGTGGAAAAAGCAGAATGATTGTGGCTGAAGTGCTTAAAGAAATTTTAAAAACATGGTAAAAAAACATTAATAAGTAAGAGATTATTAAAAATGACCAAGCACATTTTAAAAAGACCAAATAGAAATTTTAAAAATGAAAAATACATTCATTTAAAATAAAAACTGAAGAATATGTTAAATCATATATTAGATATAGCTGAAGAGACAATCAATGAACTAGAAGAAAGAGCTGAAGAATCCGTAGGACTGAGAGACAAGGAGATGAAAATATAAAAAAGAAGTTAAGAGCTATTAAGGACAGAATAAAATTGTAGTCTTAGAAAAATAATGCAGAGAGCATGGAGAAAAAGCAACACTGAATGGGAAAATGGCTGAGGACTGTCTAGCACCGATGATAGACATAAGCACACAGATGAAGGATGCAAAATATATACCAAGCAGAATTTAAAAAGAGAAATCCACATACAAAACATATTATAGTAAAACTTTAGAATGCAAGGATAAAGAAAATACCTGAAAGGGAGTCAGGGGAAGAAACCAGAGCACCTAAAAAGAAAATTTAGTCTAAGCAGATTTCTCAACAGCTTCAGTGGAAGCAAGAAGTTCCTAGAGTAATAGCTTCCAAATGCTGTGAGAAGTAACTATCCAACTTAAGTTATGTTGTCATAAAAATTATTTTTCAAGGATGTAGTCTAAATAAAGACATCTCTTTTAAAAAAAAAAGGCATTTGATAGCTTATCACCAATATACTTTTACTACTATAAGTTCTAAAAGGTGTATTTTGGCATACTAAAAAGTGATGACAAACTTCTGGGCTAAAAAAGAACAGATACTAGACCTACACTGTCCTATACAGTAGCTAGTAGCCATGAGTTGTTATTTAAATTTAAATTAACTTGAATTTAAAAATTAAAATTCTCTCACACTATCCACATTTTTGGTGCTCTATAGCCACATAGGGGTAGAGGCTACTGTATTGGACAGAACAGATGTAGAACATTTCCATCATCACAGAAAGTTATATTGGACACCACTGTACAAAACAATAAATAATTTGAAAGTGGGTTGATCAAGGATAAACTATTCTTGGGCCCTTGTATTCTTTGGAAGAGTAGTTAAGAAACTGGTTATCTTCAGACTTTTAAGTTGCTAAGTACACCTGGCAAAATTTTAATGGTAATCACTAAAGAATAAAATTAGAGTACACAGCTGCCAAGGTAGTAAAACGGGGGAGATATCAAATAAGGAAAAATATACACAAAACCAAAAAAATCAAGCAGTAAAATAAAAATGCAAAGAAGCAAATGAAAGTGGAACAAATAGAAAGCACAAAGGTGGCAAAAATAACTCTGAACATATTTGTAGTCACAATAAATATAAATGGACTGAAGTTGCTAGTGAGGAATAAAAAAGAAATTATTTCTTTAGATTTAAAAATATGTAGTTTACAAGAGACATACCTAAAATATAAAGACCTGAAAACCTTGAAAAAATGAAAAACATATACTAGGCAAATACACTAACATCAAACAAAATAGACTTTCATCTTCAGGTTAAATATAAGAGGTTCAATTAATCAAGAAAATATAACAATTTCAAGTACGTAATGTTATAAACCATTTTATAACAAAATTTGAAAAGCTAGACAAAATGGAAAAGTTCCTGCAAAATATAACCAACCAAAAATGAATCAAGAAGAAATATTTACAGATAATTCCGTCAAACTATCAGTTTAGCACGGATGCCAAAACTTTGTCTCACGTACTTTGGACAAGTTATCAGGAGGGACCAGTCCCTGGAGAAGGACATCATGTTTGGTAAGCTAGAGGGTCGGTGAAAAAAGGAAGACCCTCAATGAGAAAGAAGGAAGACCCTCAATGAGATAGATAGACACAGTGGCTGCAACAATGGGCTCAAGCATAACGATTGTGAGGATGGTGCAGGAACAGGCAGTGTTTCATTCTGTTGTACATAGGGTCACTATGAGTCGGAACTTACTCAACAGCACCTAACAACAACATCAGTTATCTAGTGCTGCGTAACAAACAAACCTTAAAACTTACTGGCTTAAAATGACAACAGCATTTATGCTACTCATGTATCTTTAATTTGAGCAGGGTTTGATGGAGATAGTTCCTCTGTGCTCTGCTCAGTGTGGGCTGGAACAGCTGAAAGGCTGCCATCCTCTGAAAAGTCATTCCCAGTCCTGGCAGTTGATGGTGGCTATTGGCCCTTTCTCTAATCATGTATGGAATTCCTCACCGTGTGAGGGTGTGTCAATTAGTGAACATGTGGTTGATTTTTTAGAAAGTCTTTATTATAACTTTATCAGATGCTAATAATCCCTTGCTGCCTTCCTTGTGTGCCTTCCTCCTTTATACTCTGTCCCAGAGTCACCAAAAAAGGAAGAACGCGTTTCCTCCTTTTGCAGGCATCAGGATCATGGTTTTCCCCTCTCCTATCTCCCTGTCTCACTCCCTCTCTGGATCTTGTTCTTTCTCTTATTGTTATGCTCCCACTAAGCCCTTAGATATTCAACAAATTAGGAGCCCTGGTGGCACAATGGTTAAGCACTCAGCTGCTAACCAAAAGGTTGGCAGTTTGGACACACCCAGCAGCTCTGCAGGAGAAAGACCTCATGATCTGCTTCCATAAAGATTAAAGCCAAAAAGACCCTAGGGGGAGGTTCTACTCTGTCACATGGGTCTCTGTAAATTGAAAATCAACTTGACAGCACCTAACAACAACAACGTTCGACCAATCCTGGGGCTGCTGTCATTGGTGCTGTGTAGATTGACCGGTTACCATTTACCCTCAAGTAACATTTGCTTCAAAAGGGCGCATGGCAGTTTGAGAGCAGAAAAGGTTTCTATGCTTATGTAAGGAAAGCCTAAAAGAAAAGTACAATAAAAATCTAATCACAATATGGTTACTATGAAAACGAAATTTGGGTATATGATATTTATTGGAATGCAATAAAAGCCTTCGTATTTAGCAAAATGGCAGCTTATATGTCAAAGAACCTACCTGAAGATAGTAGCATATTCCTGAAGAAGAGCAATCAACTGAAATAAGTGCAGATAAAAAACAAGTATGGAGACAATGATTATTAAATTCTCAGCATCGGAAAAGAGCTAGGAAAGAAAAAAGGAATAAAAGATATTTTGTAGAAGTAATATTTGGGGAATTGCCTGCAACTGTGAGCAAAGCAACCAAATGATACGTGAATGTATATTCAAATTGTTATTGATAAAAAATCAAGAGATGAGCTCTTAATTGTTTACTTTCCTAGAAAAAAGGGGTAACAGAACTAGATCTCTGTGAACCTAAAACTCAGGGGATAACGCTGACCTTCCGAAAGGCACACCCTTCTTTCCCAAGCAGGTGAAAGGGCAAATGAACCAGGTAATCAGACCACAAGGGAGAGTTTAAATATTATAGGTAATTTTTGGTTATTTATTTTTGTTTTTGCCTCTGGGAATAGTTATATCTGAAATAAGAAGGCTTGCTCCATTCACAAATAAAACAAAACACACAAACAAAAGAAACACCAATTCTTTCCTAATCATGGGATTAGGAGATCCTAGAACTAGAATTAATGCTTAGAAGAGTGGTGTTTCCTTTGTTGGTGTGTTCTTTGCACCACCTCTCTAAAGCATATCTACAAACATTCAGCTACTATAACAAGTGCCTTGGATTTCTTTCTGCTATTAGAATAAATGGGATTTTGAGGACAAGCAGGAGCCAAAATTCTGGAGAACATAACATCCAGACACCATACAAAGCTCTATCAAGACACTGAGATAGATGTAAACATGTGCAAAATTTATTTATATGATCTACTTATTCTAGTACCAAATAATAATAAGCATCTTCATGTAAATTGTGATCTGCTCCAACCCCTGTGCTCTTCATTCCTTGTCTTACTCTGGACGCAAAACATAATTAAAACAAATCCCTGAAAAGCATTCATTAAACTGGTATAATCTCTGTGCCATTCCTTTTCCTGTTTTCACTATTCCCAATGGAGTCTTGCTACAGACACAGTTGTAGCCTCTCTATACAAAGCGTAATGTTCTGTTAGGATGATCGAAGGAGCCCCTGGTGTTGCAATGGTTAAGTGCTCCGCTACTATCTGAAAATACCCAGCAATCTGCTCCCTTAAAGTTTACAGTCTAGGAAACCCTATGGGGCACTTCTACGCCTCCTATAGGGTCCTCATGAGTCAAAATACACTCAACAGAACCTAACAATAAAGGATGAATGAAAGAGTTTATTTACATCTGCTGAGTGTGTGGCTGCAGATTTGTATAAAATAGCTCTGGAAAACAATAAGTCAGGTCACAAATCCTTTTCTCAAAGGCAAATACAAATCAGTTCCTACTTTTGATCCAGGCAGAAAGCCAAACCTAGAATAAAAGAAGCCATATGTATGTATTTGAGAGAAAGTTGCCTACATAAGTAGGGGTTTTCCCCAAATAATGAAGTTAACTTTTTTGATGGCTTTTGGTGGATGATGGAAATGTAATCATCTGACGATAAAACTTTTAAATATTTTCCAAATACCTTGAAGTAATTTTTTAAAAGAAGAAAGAGCATGAGAAAAAGGCCATGGCCTTCATCAGAACTGATCAACGCAACAAGGGCAGCTACGGCATTGAAAGGTTCACCAGTCTCCCTACGCTCAAGTGCAGTTGAAATTTGTTCGCAGATATTTTCATCTTTGTGCAAAGGAAGAAAGATCTCTGGCAAAACAGAAGACAGCCTGTAAAACTGTCCACTCCCATCCCCTACCAGGTTTTCATTTGAGCCTAAAGTTGATAAAAATAAGTGATTCTGGGTTTCTATTAGCAACCATCTTTTATACGCTATAGTGCACTTCAAGTAGATTGATCCGGAAATCTCCAGGTTGGTAAGAGCCTAAAGATCTTCTAGAGCAGTGGTTCTCAAGTAGGGGCTATTCTGCATTGCAGGGATCATTTGGCATGTCTCAAAACATTTTTGATGGTCACAACTATGTGAGGCACTATTGGCTTCTGATGGGTAGAAGCCAAGGATGCCTCAAAATGTCCCACAATGCACAGGGCAATCTCTCACAAGAATGAATCCCAGCCCAAGATATCAAGTGCAAAGATTGAGAAACCCTGTTCTAGACCAATGGTGTCTGCATCAGCCCAGTCTCTGCGGAAACGTGATCCTTCTATCACATTGATTTCTTACCTGGGAAACAGTCCTTATAAGCAACTATTTGGAGTCACATTCTCCCTAATGTGTATGCAGCAGTTTGTGGGGTTTCCCTTCCTATTTCTGAGCTGGGAGGTCCTCGTAAACAATTATTTGGAGCCGTAGCTGAGCTAGCCCTCAGATCCTACCTGCTGTGGCCTAAAAAGGAAGGCAAAAAGGAGAGGCTAGAGCTATGTTAACTATTGTTGGCTTTTCTCAACTCACCTGGAATATTCTATGTTAAGGAAAATGATGTTTGAAATTTGCATTCATCTTTTGTTCAAGAGTATGTTTAAGAATGACTATGAACAAAAACTAATTTCAAAAATAGCTTGGACATTGTACATGTAGAAACTGCTGAATTGGTGAATGTTTTGCTATGCGTACGTTCAACAACAATAAAAAAGGAAAAAAAAGAATAGCTTGGACATTTGAACTCCACTTCACATTATACTATTAAATGCATAAATTCCCAAATTGATATATTTAATGCAGAAAGCAATCACATACTATATAATAAATACATCAAAAACTTCCTTTATGTGAAGACATTAAAATGATTACTTTTTTAAAATATCAGTGCAAAGCAGCCAACTTTTTCTTTTTCTTGAGAAGAAAAATATTCTGAGATCATGTCTGTATCCCACCAAAACATATGTTGAAGTCCTAACCCCTGTACCTGTGAATGTTATCCTATTTTGAAATGGAGTTTTTCTTTTTCATGTTAATGAGGTCATAAGGGTGGATCCTAAACCTAATCCCTTCTGAGTAGTGTCTTATAAAGGAGAGTACAGACACAGAGAGACACACTCACGGGGACACGCCATGTGATGAAAGAGGCTTATGCATCTATAAGCAGCAAAGGAACCCCAAAAATTTCAGTAGTCATCAGCAACTAGGAAAGAGGCCCATAGAACGAATCAGCACTGCCGAGACGCTGGTTTGGACTTTAAAGCCATTCACTTTGTGGTATTTTGTTATGGCACTCCTAGGAAACTTAGATGATTTTCTTCCTGAATTTTGGTGTTAAAATGCGATTTATTTTATTAAATGATGGTAGAAATAGGCAGCATCTGTTTTTTTGTTGGGTTTTGTTTTTTGTTTGTCTGTTTGTTTGTAACAGTCTTACTTAGCAAAATAGTAAATTTCCAACTCTTTGTTAGTTCTCCAACTATTTATTTAAAGCATTAATGGTCCATGAAATCCCAAACTCTGGAATCACTGTTCTAGGCTAGCCAGCAACCAATAATTGGCAGCCAAATAGTCAGGGCCTTTGCTTGAGGAACTCCAGTGATGAGGTACCCACTGCTTCCTGAGGAAGACCATTTCATATTTGGCCAGTCCCACTGGAAAATTTTTCTTTATGCCGAGGTGAAACATGTCTTCTTGAAATTTCCATCCCTTGGCTCTTGCTCTGCCCATCAGGCACAGCAAACCAGCCAAATCCCACTTCAACAGGACAGCCATAAGCCATGATGGTTCCCACGTCCTTCCTGAACCTTGTCTTCTCCAGGCCTAGCGTTCGCTGGTGCTGCACATGACACAGAGTTCCCTTCATCATTCTGGCTCTTGTCCTCTAACCAGCTTCCAGTGTCTATAAAATTGAGCAATGTAAGTTTTGACTGTTGCAGGGTTGAATAGTGCTATCATTTTTCTGTTTTAGTTACTATCCTTATACTCTTCAGCAAAAGGACAAATCAGATTTGTTGGCAGGACTTCCTAGTATTGGCACATGAAATTGTAGTCATCTCAAATCATAGATTGTTTAAACACATTCTGCTTTTAACCCATATGCCCCCTACTGTGTATGTATCCAGCTGGTGGGGTTTATACTTGATTCAAGATTAAGATTTTTTTTTTTAATTTCATCCCTCTTAAATTTTATCTTGTTACTGTCAACACATTGTTCCACCCTGCTGAGATTTTTAAAAATATTTTTCCTATAAAATATTTCAAACACGGAAAATTAGACTAATATAAGGAAAACCTATGTATCCATAACCAGATTTAATAAAGATTAACATTATACCATATTTGCTTTAGTATTTTTTTTAAACCAAATATTACATATAGCTGCAGCACTATTGACTGTTCTGAAATCCTTCCTCTTCCCTCTCTCTCTACTAAAACCACTATCCTGTAGTCGCTCGGTATCCTTCCCATCCCAGATTTATAGACCTAATTCTATATATGTAGATAGCTACAGTTATCAATGTGTAATATATGAACTTTAAATAAATGTTACCATGTTACCTAAATCTTGGGTAACTTGCTTTTTTTTTTAACACAACTTTTTGTTTTGGACACTTAGCCTTGTCAAAACATGAATCACCAGCTCTTTTCTTTCATTTTCACTTGTCCATTTATCCAGGCTTCTATTCTGTCCATTTCAAACAGTGCATTGGTGAGTATTCTTAAACGCATCATCTGTGTGCATGGGTAATAATGGTTCTAGGACAGGCATCAAGACATAAAATTTCTGGGTTTTAGTTATGCATCATCACTTTAAAAAAAAATAACTGCTTTCAGCCAAATCCAATTCATGGTGACCCCCCATGTGCCAGAGTAGAACTGTGCTCCATAGGGTTTTCAATGACTGTGACCTTTTGGAAATAGATTCCTAGGTCTTTCTTCTGAGGTGCCACTGGGTGGATTCAAACCACCAATTTTTCGGTTAGTAGCTTAGTGCTTAACTGTTTGTGCAGCCCAGGAACTCACTTTTGATATTGCCAAATTGTTCTTTAAAGCATTAGTACTAATGTATAGACCCACCAACAGTCTCTGAGTGTTTGCATTACTCTACATACTTAGCAATACTTGATATTACCTGACTTTTAAAATTTTTGCCAATCAGATGGATGCAAAACAGAAGTTATTTTTATTTTATTTCCTTATATGAGTGGTAGAGACCACATATATTGGTCATTTGGGTTTCCTCTTAAGATAATTACCTTTTTATGCTCTTTGCCCACTTTTTAATTGACTTGCCTCCAATTTTATTGATAGTGATTTTTTTTTCCATAAATGATTGTTTTTAATTAATCTACAATATTTTCCTTTTATGTAATGTTCTTTTGGTATCTTGTTTTAAAATGTTTTCTATCCTGAGATCATAAATACCTTCTACAATTTCTTCTAAAAGTTTTAAAGTTTTGCTTTTCACAATTCGTTCTTTAATCTACCCAGACTCAAATTTTGTATACAGAATGGGGCAGGAATTTTTTTCTCCCTTTTGGATAACTAATTGTCTAAGAACGATTTATGATTCTCAGTTCTTTGTTCATTAATCTGTACTGGCATCTGTCTCATATTCCATGTTGCTATGTATGTGTGAACCCATTTCTGGGCTCGGCTCTCTATTCTACTCCATTTGTCTACTTGTCTACGCCTATTCCAATACTGCAATGTCTTAATTACTGTACTGGTATGGTAAGTCTTACAAAAAATTTTCATTTTAACTCAATTTCAAATATTTTGAAGGTTCTCTTGTGATTTCCTTAGTGCTCTCTAGGTTTATTTGTTTTGTTTTTCCTAGCTTTGTGTTTTTCTTTGCAAATGTTTTTACTATCACTTTCTTCTCAATTTCTAATATCATTGCATCGTGGTTAAAGAACATGATTAGTATCATTTTGAGTTTGTAATAAGATGTTAAAACAGGCCTCTTTCTATTTTCACAGAGTTCCTGAGGCCAAGAATAAAATAGTAGTACTTCTTCCAAATTGAAGTAATTGCTAAGTACCTGGTGACTCTTAGCTCTGTAACCACAACAAGGGCAATTATGTGAATACTGAAGAGGTGAGAACATTCCCAAGGTGAAACTTCTTAAAGTATTATAACATTTTCTTTCCCCTCCCCCATAGGAAAAGGAAGAGCTGCTCCCCTTATGCCAACTAAGGAGTAGCCAGATGCCATTGGAGACATTGATGCCAGTCTTCTGAAACTTGAATAGCAAAGTGAAGATTAGGAAGAAGGGGAGACTTACCACTAGAAGCAGAATCTGTATGTGGAATGAGCAGGCAACAAGCAAGCTGCTGGAAGAGGCACCACCTGTATCAGGGAGCAATAACAAATTTTTGCATTTGAGGATTCTCTGAGGAATCCTTGGGAGCACCTCAAGGGAAACAGTCTACTTTGAACATCCACTGAGCACCAACACAGATGAGGACAAAAAACCTGTTGCCGTCAAGTTGACTCTCACTCATGGCGACCCCGTGTGTTCCAGAGAAGCGCTGAGCTCCAAGGGTTTTCTTGGCTGTAATCTTTATGGAAGCAGATTGCCAGACCTTTTTTCAATGGCACTCCTGGGTGGATTTGAACCACCAACCTTTCGGTTAGTAGTGGAGTACAAACCATTTGCGCCATCCAGGGATCTCACTAGAAGAGGACAATAGCAAGCATTTAAAAGTTGTCTGATCTCTTTACTCTCCTCTCTCTCACCCACTTTTACCCAACCCCCAAATCCAAGACTGAAGGATATAGAGGAATCCCAGGTAAAAATGAGTAGAGGAGGTAAACTTCAAAACAAGGAAATACTGAAGTTAAATATGCCTCCTTTCCCTATGCTAAGGTTTCCAGTGGGAAAAAGTAAAACATTTAACTCAATTGAAATTTAGGATTTTTATTACTTCACTGTAATATTCATTTCTTTTAAGTATACACAGAACATTAACGAAAATAGGAATCTTGTTAGAATACAAAACAAGCAATAAATTTCAAAAGATCAATATGATAAAGACTATCCCCTGACCATTATGTAACAAAGTAGAAATTACTAAGTAAAGTATTGCTTTAAAACCTCCTGTTTTTGGAAACCAAAATGGCAGATATCCGAATAGCACTGTGTTAAAAAGAAAATTATCATAACTCATAGAAAGACTTGATACTGGTAGTACTCTTGACAAAAATGCACAGTTTGACTCTTATCATGAATAAACATCAGACAAAACCAAATTAAGGAGCATTTTACAAAATAACTGGCCTGAATACTTCAAAATGTCAATGTCATGAATGGAAAGAAATGCTGAGGAATTGTTCCAGATAAAAGGAGTCTAATGTAATATAGAATCTAAATGTAGTGCATGATTCTGGATTAGATCCTAGACTATGAGGAAAAATATCTATAAATATCATGATTCAGACAAAACACAAAAACAACTTTACATTAATCATTTTAAAAACCTTGAAGAAATATGTAAATTCCCATAAACATGTAAAATGTCAAAATTGAATCAAAAGTGAATAGAAAAGTTGACTAGAATAAGAAGCATTAAGGAAATTTAAATTATAGTTAAAAGACACCTCTTCTCCCCAGATAGTCCTAAGGTTTACAGATGAGCTCTTCCAAACCCTCAAGAAACAGATATTTACACTCTAACATAAGTTGCCCCCTAAACTAGCAAAAGCTGTCCAGCCTAATTTTAGGGAGAAGTGATATTCAGCCAATTCTCACATGTACAGTAGTAACCACTGCTTACATTCTGATTGGCTGATGCCTAATTGTGATTTTTCAGTGCCCATGCCATTCTAAATGATAGTTTGAATATCACGCAGAGCAAGTACAATCAAGATTCCAAAAGCAGTTGACAAAAAAAAAAAAAGGAAAGAAAAGTGTAAAATAATTTTAATTATATATCTGGATACAAAAATCTCAAAACAGTTTAAAAAGTCCAACAGTATATTTAAAAAAAAAAATCATGCATCATTGTTACTTTGGATTATCGAAGGATGATTGTACACCAAAAATCAAGCAATGGGGGACTGATGTCAGTGGAAATGACAGGGTGGTTGTTCTTGTGCCGTTGATTCCGTTCCGTGCATCGTGGCCTTGTATACAACAGAACGAAACATTGCCCGATCCTGCATCATCCTCACAATCTTTGCTGTTTGAGGCCATTGTTGCAGCCATTGTGTCAATCCATCTAATCGAGGGTCTTCCTCTTTTTTGCTGACCCTCTACCTTACCAAGCATGATGTCCTTCTCCAGGGACTGGTCCCTCCTGATAATATGTTCAAAGTATGTGAGATGAAGTCTTGCCATCCTCGCTTCCACAGAGCATTCTGGCTGTACTTCTTCTAAGACAGATTTGTTTGTTCTTCTGGAACCCATGGTATATTCAATACTCTTCACCAACACCATAATTCAAATGCATTAATTCTTCTTTGGTCTTCCTTATTCATTGTCCAGTCCTCGCACGCATATGAGGTGATGAAAACAACACGGCTTGGGTCAGGCACACCTTAGTCCTCAAGGTGACATCTTTGCTTCTAACACCTTAAAGAGGTCTTTCGCAGCAGATTTGCCCAAAGCAATATGTCATCTGATTTCTTGTCTGCTGCTTCCATGGGCATTGACTGTGGATCCAAGTAAAATGAAATCCTTGACAACTTCAATATTTTCTCCATTCATCATAATGTAGTTTATTGGTCCAGTTGTGAGGATTTTTGTTTTGTTTATGTTGAGGTGTAATCCATACTGAAGGCTACAGTCTTTGATCTTCATCAATAAGTGCTTCAAGTCCTCTTCACTTTTAGTAAGCAAGGTTGTGTCATCTGCATATCACAGGTTGTTAATGAGTCGTCCTCCAATCTTGGTGCCCCATTCTTCTTCATATAGAACTGCTTCTCGGATTATTTGCTCAGCATACAGATTGAATAAGTATGGTGAAAAGATACAACCCTAACACACACCTTTCCCGATTTTAAAGAATGCAGTATTCCCTTGTTCTGCTCGAACGACTGTCTCTTAGTCTATATACAAGTTCTGCATGAGCACAATTAAGTGTTTTGGAATTCCAATTCTTTACAATGCTATCCATAATTAGTAATGATCCACACAGTCAAATGCCTTTGCATAGCCAATAAAACACAGGTGAACATCTTTCTAATACCATCCGCTTTCAGCCAAGAACCACCTGACATCTGCAATGATATCCCTTGCTCCACAATCTCTTCTGAATCCAGCTTGAATTTCTGGCAGTTCCCTGTCAATGTACTGCTGCAACTGTTTTTGAATTACCTTCAGCATAATTTTACTTGCATGTGATATTAATGATGTTGTTCGATAATGGCAAAAAGGTAAGGACCTCTTAAAGTCCTCTCCTCCATAAAAGCTACAAGAACTGTCAAAATCAACTTTTTCAGGACTCCAGAAAGTAACCAAAGACTTACAACAATCCAGAGAGCATTTATTCAGGAAAAAATATCTGCAGTCATATAAGCATAATACTGAGTGAAAAAAAGTGAGAGACAGGTGTAGATATAGAACACAATACAGTTTGTGAAAATTAAAAAATAACGTAGGCTTATTTGTTTGAACTTCAAAGACAAGAGTTAAGTTAATCTCATTCCTCAGTCCATGGTGAAGAACTAAACATAACAGCCTTTATTATTATTATTATTTCTGCATTTATTCCTTTTAACCCCTGTTACCTGCCTCCCCACCCCACACACACAATTAAGCAGCCTTTCAGATAGGTTTGACAGATGTCCTTCCATTTGTATGTACGCTTGTGAAATATACTGTATATTATTTCATAAACAATTTGGCATTTTAGCAACAAGATCTTACATGATAGGTTAATTTTAATTACATGGATAAGAGGAAGAACAGTCCATGCTAAAGCAATAGCAATGAAAAAAGGCAAAGAAGTGAGAACGTTTGGGAAGACAGGAGGGGACATGGAGAGACAGAATTGGCAATAAGATTAGTGGGTAAGTAACTAAGTAGAGCACTATTTCATGGGCTACTGGAGTGAAATATTGCTTAACAATACCTGGTTAAAGCATAAATTATTTATTTTGGGGAGCAAATGAAAATGGGAGGAAGAAAAACAAATCCAGTCATCAAAAGCAAAAAAGTTAGTGTGGTTGAAAGGGTCAGAATAATTTAAGCTTTAGCAATTTACATATGCTTTGTTATTTCTCCTGGAAATTAGGTATTTGTAGTTCACATCATGGCAGAACTACACCAAAACACAAGTACAGCAAAAAGAATACTGAAGCCACCAAGAAAAGTTGAACCAACAGCCTCCAAAAATGGACCATAACGAAGAAATCTGCTGGTGGATATACAATCCCAGGCATTTTGCATGCCCTAACAATGAACAGCAGATGGTACTAAGTCCAAAGAACATCAGTAAATAAAATAGCCAATGGTTTCAATCAGTTGAAAAACTGGAATGTTGAGTCCAAATTCTATGCAAACCAGTTTCCACACAGAATTTTTTTCTTTTTAAGTGGAAACATATTTGCATTTTGATGGCATATTTCTCTCAAGGCTTTCAAAGCATTTCCATGGGTAGGTTTTTCTGCTTTATGAATCATCCAGGGCAGATCGCTTTCACGTTGGTATTGTATTGTTGTTTTCATTATCAATGTATAGCTAATATTTCAGACACATTACAGTTTCAAGGGTGGAGGGCTGGTGAGAAGCTAATTTGGGAAGCTAAGCACCATTTATAACAGTGTTCCTATATGCAAAGGAATGTAGCATATGAATAAATTGCCAACTACATAAATATAAACAAACCAGGAAATAACCAGCTTACAAACTTACCACCATAAAAATGCATCAAGCTCTGTATCAGTTAAAGCTTCTTGCTGAATGTAAAAAGTTGACACAAATCTAAGAATAGTAATTGCGCAAAAAATAACGTCACCATAGAAGAGAAGTTTACACAAACACAACGATGAACTCATCTCTAACATGTGTTATGTTCTGAAACAAGAGCATAAGAAGAAAAATGCATATTGTCAAAATTACTCTCAATGATCCCTTAAATCATCCACAAAGTACTTCATTGCTTTATATCCACAGCACAAAAGCCATGAGTACAACAGAATCTTCCTGAAGCTCAGCGCTACTACACTCAGACCTAAACACATTTACCTAAGAATGGAGCCATCCAAGGTCTTTTCTGCTTCTTGCCGTGTATTTGTAAAGATTCTATGCCTAAATTATGGGGTTTAGATTATAGAAAATATGTATGAAGCAACAGAATGTAATTTTGGTGCGACTTTAATCTCCAGGTGACCAGCTGAAGGTAAACAATCATGAAAATGAGGAAAAAGAAGAAACATTAAGCATAGGGTCAAGTACAACATAGAGAGAGAAGTTGGGGGAAAAGTAGACAAATGAAAGTTGTGCTAGGCAGAATAAAGTCTACCCAGATATGCCCACATCCTAGTTGCCTGAATCTGTGAATATATTACCATACATAGCAAAAGGGACTTTGCAGAGTTGATTTAAGTTAGGGGTCTTCAGATGGGGTGCTTATAGTGAATTATCCAGAAGGATCCAATATAATCACAAGGGTCCTGGTAAGTGAAAGAGGCAGGCAAGATGGTATCAGAGTAATAAAACCCGTTGCCGTCAAGTCTATTCCGACTCATAACAACCCTATAGGACAGAGTAGAACTGCCCTGTAAGGTTTCAAAGGCTGTGATTTTTACTGAAGCAGACTGCCACATCTTACTCCTGTGGAGTGGCTAGTGGGCTCGAACCACCAACATTTGGTTAGCATCATAGCTCTTTAACCACTGCACCACCAGGGCTTCTTATCAGAGTGATAGAGTTGGAGAAAGACTCAATCGGTCATTGCTGCTTTCAAGATGGAAGGGGGCCATGAACCAAGGAATGTGGCGAGCAAATGGATTCTCTCCTAGAGCTTCCAGAAGGAATACAGCCATAAAAACACCTTGATTTTAGCCAAATGAGTCCCATTTCAAACTTCTGACCCCCAGAACTGTAAGATAATAAACTGGTGTTGTTTAAGCCACCAAATTCGTGGTAATTTGATACAGCAACAATAGGAACTAATACTGAAAAGTTGTTCAGTAACTACATTGACACTTAGATGGCAGCCCATTCAATGAAAAAGATCAGTCAAGACGTTGTGGGAGCCAGCTTAGGTGTACTTGCTGCTCACTATTCCCTTCCATTGTGTTGGGCTCCCAGCAACAACCATGCCTGTACTATTTTACTCCCAGTCCTCTTTACTGGAACCAGAAATGAACACCTGACCCATGATAGGCCCGTCAGGACCGTTTTCCTATGACCAAGAGAACTAGTCTCTCTTTGCAACTGGTATCATAGTGTATGAACTTGAAAGCCATCAGTGATCACTTTCTTCCCAACACAAATATTGATAACAAAGAAAGCTAGACTATCAAGAAAGAAGAATAGTTCTGCAGGAAAAATAAAATAAAATAAAATAAAAACTAAAGAGAGAGTGTCCATTAGGCTCCCTACTACCTTCTAGTTCCTGGCTCAAAACCACTCAAAGGCTAGGCTGCATTCCTGCCGTTTGCTTCCACTAAAGAGTTGTATTTCATAAACAGTTGCATAAGCCAACTTCAGGTTGTTTCTTTTAGTTAGAATGCAAGGAGTCTGAACAATACAGACAAAATGGAAACCATAAAAGGATAGTGAAAGTAAACAACAGGACAAGTGATGGATTGAGACTTGTATCTAAAAACTACAAGTTAACGAACTGTGTAAGAAAAGGTTGGTGACCGGGATGGAAAAAATATGTGACAGGGTATTAGATTTAAATTTGAATTAGGCACAAAGATAAAATGATAATTTTACAAAGATGAAATACCAGGCCAAAATGCAGAAGTTACAAAATAAGAATCAAAACTTACTGCACCAGCTCCTCCCTACCTCCGCCATCATGCGGATGTTGGTAGTGAAGACCAACATATCCAGTGCCTCTGTGCCTGAGGGGTTCCTCTCCAACATCACCCAGTAGTGGGCGCAGGCCACTGGCAAGCCAGCACAGTCCGTCAGTGCCCGTGGTTCCAGATCAACCCATGGCCTTCGGAGGCTCCAGCAAGCTGTGCATGCTCTGAGGCCTGTACAGCATTGGAGAACTGCGACAAAATCTACATCAACACCTATGACTTGAACGTGGCCAACATTTGCTGGAACGGCTCCACCTTCTGAAAGCACCAGTCCAACTGGCTTGGACCAGCCCACACCATGTCTGCCTTCTGCTGTCTTCAAGACCTCTCTGCCCCCAGCTGCCACCATCTCCTTGTCGGGAAAAATACACAGTTCAGAGACCAAAAAAAAAAACCTACAGCAAGATTCTTTGGATGCCATGGCAGATGAAGGACATAAAGAGGGGTCAGAGTGGAAGGGAGACATGATTTTGAAGAGAACCTTTCCTAAAGAGAACTTTTGGAGAATGCCACAGAATGCTGTAAGACCTGCTCCCTTAAGGGGGGAATACTATGGTACCTGGCCCCTTATCTCTAGCTCTGGGGAGGATAGACCCCAACAGGACTCCTCAGAAAGATTAATCTATGACCCCTGAATTTGGAGGCATAGTGAACTAAGATGCTGGTGGAGGTTGAATGTGGAGGAATATGGGGTGGGGCAGGGGGTGGGGGGAGGTGAATAGTGTTCTGTGTGAAGATTAGCTGACAGTGCTTCCGTGGCAGAGCCCAGAGACTTGCCTTATTAAAGGTATTGGCTGCACTCCCAGAACTTGTTAGGGCGAAGGATGTGTCAGTGTTCCCCATGTGTCATAAGAGAGAGAGATTTAGTGTGGGGCCACCTTGGGTTCGGTACTAGAATGAGCAAGAACCTGGAGATGAACACAGGTTCCTGGAGGTGTAGCAGGCAAAAGTGACCAGCCTGAAGCAGTTCAGTGGCAGAGGTCTTACCTTCCATGACGGAGATCCAGATTCCATTCCCAGCCAATGCATCGTGTGCCAGCCACCACCCATCTGTCATTTGTGGAGTGCATGTTACTATGATGCTGAACAGATTTCAGCAGAGCTTCCAGACTAAGACTAGAAAGAAAGACCTAGTGATTCACTTCTGAAAATCAACCAGTGAAAATCCTATGGATTATAACAGTCCAATCTGCAACTGATCACAGGGATGGCGCAGGACCGAGCACCATTTCATTCTCTTGTGCGTGGGGCCACCATGAGCTGGAGGCCACCATGAGTCCAGGGCCAACTTAATGGCAGCTTACAACAGAAGGAGGCCCAAGTGATAATCAATCTCCTGGGTCACGGGAACAGCAAGTGAGAGTTCATCCATTTAAGATACTCAAAAAAACCTATGGAAAAAACCACAAGAGAAAGAATCAGCTTTAACTATGCAGACACAGAAGACACAGATCTAGCCAAGTAACATTTATATCCCTTTACTTCTCAGGGTGGAATACAGAGAAAGAGTGTAGGCAATGACTATACCCTAGCCTTAACTTAGGGTGAAAGTCATACCATTGAATAAAGCCTGACTGTTAACTAATAGCGTGGACCAGCTACTTTTAATTTTTGAATTGTGACTGTGTTTTGTGACATAAATTGACCCCAGGAGAGTCTATTACTCTTTTGAGTGGCAGAGAAAAGTCTTCCCCTACTGAATAAAGTTGAAAGGTGCATTAGCAGACAAAGCTTTGATGGCATCCCATGAGTCATGCATTCAATTTATCAGTTACACATACACCCTATATGTATGCAATCTTCATTATAAATGTTGTGGTTTTCACATTTTAAGACATCTGCAAATAATTGAGTATGCTTAACGTAAATGCTATAGTAACTTTAATCGTACACATACATTTAGCATGTGATGAGTTCTTCATAAGGAATGAATGGTTGTAAGTCCAAATAGAGACAGTATAGCAGGGGCAGCTGATGCCCCACCCTGGGGAGCCACCACTGAGTTCACTTCCAGGTAGGTGGACAAGTTCCCTGCAAGCTTACAGCTTCCCTTCTCACTATGATGCTGCATTATTTAGTGATATAAAGATAATTCCTCTCACTAAAAAGAAAAAAATTAAACAGAAATTGTATAAAAAGATAAAAGTGGCTGCTTTGGGGAATAGGACAGAGGATAGGGAAGAAGGTAGCTGGACTATAACTTTCCTTACAGGCACCTTTCTTCCTTTTTTTTTTTTTTTAAACTTATTTTTAGAAGTGTTTGTGGATATATACTTCTCAAAAAGAAAGGTGCAAAGATATGTTATTAAGTTACAATTACAAGGTACAGAAAATCCAATGAACACATCCAATTTCAATAGAACTAAACACACACACACACACACACACACACACACACACACACACGATGGGCATAAAATTTTTGAAACATGTCTTAAAAGTAAGCCAGTTTCTTTTGTTGCACTTTGACCATCATTATGGCCCAGAGAAGGCGGTAGGACAGATGTCACCTTAGGAAGGAGGAATAAGTCTGTTCTAATCTTGAAAGATTGTGGAAAGAGAAAGAAATCATTTTTCCTCTATGACTGAGGTGTGGTCAAGACCTCACTTTAAGCCAAAATCTTAGGTTGGGAGAAGAGGCATATTTGATAGGTTGAGGATAAAACTGAAAGCAGAAGATCTTTGACCCAGTTTTCCATTTTATCCTGTGGGAAGACACCAACATGGAGTGGCCACTGCACCATAAGCATGGTGGCATGGTACCCTAGAGGAGAAGCTGAGTCTGAGTTTACGTTTCTAGAACTCCTGTCAGCTACCCTCACAATGATGCAGGGGGTATCCAGAGGTCTTTCTGTGGCCTGTAGAGGGAGCACAGACCCCATCTTGTTCCTTCTGGGAAGCAGGATTGGGAAGGATGGAAGGGGAGGGGAGAGTAAGGGTGGCTTCAGACTTTAACAATAGGGCCAACAAGTCAAGCAGTGGCCTCATGTACAAGAGACACCAAACCGCAGAGCTCAACAAGGAACGTGAAAACAACTCTGGGACTCTCGGGCAGACCCAAAGCCCTCCCTGGACACCGCCCACCACAAACTCAAAGTGAACTGCCCAAAGACTAAGTAGCCAGCTGGGAAGCAGAAGGACGTGAGGACAGAATCTGAAAAACTAACCATTTACTCAAAAAGCACTCTGGTACACAAAGCAGACACAACAACCATCAGAACTTGACCAAATAACACACCAGAGAAAATTTAAATATATATATAGTAACTGTCAGAAAATGAGTTCGAACACAAAATGTGATAGGTCATGAAATCACTGTGTGGATTGTGAAACAATTTTTGCTCTGAGACAGTGCAAAATTTGCCAAGGTTTTTCTTAGAATAAAACTTAGAATAAAGAGAACCGAGTGCCATCTTATGGAAAGACCTCCCATTCACTCCTTCATCTGGCCCACCAGCCCTCCCTCACCACCAACCAATGTTGTCCCATTTCTGTGTCAGCATTAGATCATGCATGCATATCAGAGTCTGCCGGTGTGAAAGTAATTAATCAAATGCACATACGGTTTACCCTGCACTAATTAACTTTAAAACAAACATAAATCTTGAGCCTGTGTTCTACATAACATCAGGAACATGTGCAGTGAGCCAGTTACCACATTCCCAGCTCCATTCCTACATTTCAAATAGCCTTGCTGTCTAATAGAAGATGACCAGGTTTTACTTTAGAACTGTTATGTTGTACTTGATGACAAAACACTGATCTGAAAACTAAAATATGCAATAAACCAACAAGGTGCTTCTCCAATGCCAAGCTTTATTTTTACAGCCATTTTTTTTTTCACTCTTTTTCTCACTAAATTGAATGAACTGAAGATTGTTTCAGCACCACAGACGCACCTGAGTTAAGTTAGAATGATGCTGCCCATTCCTGCCCTCTTCAGAGATACCACTGCAGAAGGGCATACAGGTTATAAGGAGTCACCAGTGATTTTCTAGTAGGTTGAAAAACTGGACTCAGAGGTAGCATTGCTTGCAAGAGAAGCCATCTCTGCAGCATGGCGTATTAAAAACAGCACGGGCTTTGCAGGCAAACGGATCTTCATTAGAGTTCTCTCATGTCGTTCACTTTTTAGTGAAACAAAACTGGTTAATAATATTAAATGACAGATTCTTAGGCACAAGCAAAAGATATTGACTCTGGCTAATTTTAGCAAGAAAAATTTAAAAAAAGTCTTACTCAAATGATAGCAAGTGGCTCACAGAACGTCAGGGATGACTAGTGTAATGAGTTGAATATTAAAAAAAAAAAAAAAACTTGCCATCGAGTCGATTCCGACTCATAGTGACCCTATAGGACAGAATAGAATGGCCCCATAGGGTTTCCAAGGAGCAGCTGGTGGATTTGAACTGCCAACCTTTCGGCTAGCAGCCGAGCTCTTAACCACTGTACCACCACGGCTCCATTTGAATAGTATTCCAGTTGAATAGTATTCCCCCAAAATTCATGTCTGCAAGAGACCTCAGATTGTAACCTTACTTGGAATAAGAGTCTTTGCAGATGTAATTAAGGTAAGGATCAAAGATGAGATCAGCTTGAATTAGGGTGGGCCCTAAATCCAATAAGAGTGTCCTTATAAAAGACAGAAAAGGAAAAGACAGTGAGACACAGAGAAGATGGTGTGAAGACGGAGACAGAGATTGGAGTGAGACATCTACAAGCCAAGCGATGCCAAGGATTGCCAGAAACCACCAGAAGCAAGGAGAGATGCATGGAACAGATTCTACCTCAGAGCCTACAGAAGGAACCAATCCTGCTAACACCTTGATTTCAGACTTCTGGCCTCCAGAACAGTGAGAGAAAAAAACCTCTGTTGTTTAGGCCACCACAACAGTATTTCATTACAGCAGCCCAGGAAACTAACAGAACCGGAGAACCAGGCTCCAAGCCTGACACTCCCAACAGCCCCACTGGCAAATGTCTCAGCTTGTCTCTCGGGTTCCATGTCTGTACATGGACCAATGTGAAGATTTGGTCCATGTACAGACATATAAAATACACATATTTTTTTAATTTTATTTCAGTAAAGAGCCTTAAAGTGTTCACTACTAAGTTTCTGAGATCAGTTTCTTCTGAAAATAACATCTCCCTGAAGATTATATTCTATAAATTTTTTTACATTTAACAAATGGAGAATGCATTCTGATTTACACATTGTTATTGTCGTGTGCCATCAAGTTGATTCCGATTCATCATGAACCTATAGGACAGAGTAGAACTGCCCCAGAGGGTTTCGTAGGCTGTAATATTTATAGGAGCAGAACACCAGGTCTTTTCTCCTGTGGAGTGGCTGGTGGGTTAAACCGCTGACCTTTCAGTTAACAGCCGAGCGTTTAACCATTGTGCCACTGGGACTCCTTTGATTCATGGGTTAGTATGTTTAAATGCGAACTATGTACTGTATAAATTACCAATTTTAAAATAATTCAAATGTAATAAATATACTTATTGCTAATGAGTTTTTAAAATATATGCATATATGCTTTTAAATATATAATATATATATACATTTTATATACGTATAGTTTAGATTTAGTAGACTCTTCAGTATCATCCAATGGTTTCCTCTTAGCTACTAAGCTAAAGGTTTGCAGTTCAAACTCATCCAGTGGTACCATGGAAGAAAGGTCTAGCAATCCACTTCCATAAAGATTATAGCCAAGAAAACCCTACTCTGTAACACATGGGATTGCCATGAGTCAGAATCAGCTCAGCAGCAACGGATTTGATTTTTTGGTTTGCTGTATCATGCGCTGGACAAGGGCCATTCGTAGTTATATTTTAATTAATATTCTGATATGAAGAAAACTGCCATGTAATAATGATTCTCAATGTTAGATTGTCTGCTAAACCAACTTTTAATCATACTTTTCTCAATGACTATTAAGAAATTAGTATTAACTTTCAAAAAAAACAAACGTTTTAAGATCTTTAAATTAGAATTTCATTTTTAATAGAAAGCAATGATGTTTTCAACTATGCAAAGTAATTTTTAACTGACTCATTTATTATCCTTAATTTATGCTAAGGAATGTTCATTTTATCTAAAAATTATTTGCTTTACTAAGGAGGTAATAATTACAGTGAACCAAATTCTCACCCTATTCAATCCTCAGAATTCAATAATTTTATTATAAATATTTTATATTCTAAGCAAGGCACTGAAAAAGTAGAGGAAAAATAATTTATTGTAGTAACTGAATAGTTTTATCTTTTTACCTCCAAAATTTGGAGGTTTTACAAAATTGCAAAATAAATATAAAAGTAATTCAAGATGTTCTGAGCCATGGTAAATCAGAATTAAGCAGACCATGCAGCAAAGCTCTTTACTCCACATAACATTTTTGGCCATCTGGATCATCCTTAAACTAGAACAGGCAAAATGATGAAATACACAGTCTCGTGGACCAAAGCCACGTGTGGCAAAGCCTAGCACTTACCTCAACTCTATGTGGGACCCCATTGCTGAAAATGACATAAAATCAATTGTTCCAAGAAAGAAGTGACTGTTTCCACAATAACCCTTATTTTAAAATACATATATATTACACACATAATGCACATTATGTGGTTGTTCTTATTGGTTGCCACGAAGTCAGTTCCAACTCATAGCGACCCCAAGTACAACAGGACCAAATGTTGCCCAGTCCTGCGTCATCTTCATAATCACTGGTATGCTCGATTCCATTGTTGTGGTCAGTGTGTATTTTGAGTGCCTTCCAACCTAGGGGGCTCACCTTCAGCACTGTATTGGACAAGATTCTGCTGTGATCCGTAAGGTTTTCATTGGCTAAATTTTCAGAAGTAGATCACCAGGCCTTTCTTCCTAGTCTGTCTTAGTCTAGAAGCTCCACTGAAACCTGTCCACCCTGGGTGATTCTGCTAGTATTTGAAATACCAGTGGCATAGCTTCCAGCTCATAGCAACATGTAAGCCACCACAGTACAACAAACTGACAGATAGGTGGTGAATACATATTATAGGGAAATACAAATAAACAATTAAATCATAATAAAACCATTGTAAACCTACTACCAAAAATCACCACTTCTAACATTTTGGTGTATTTCCATCAAATTGTGTGTGTTTGTATGTGTTTATATGGATGCCTCTATATACACAAAAATGGAACTATATCGCACCTACTCTATACTTTCCTCACCTAACAATATTACTGGCCCCATACTGCGTCACCTTCATGCTTCCTTTGGACACGTCATCAAGGGGTACCAATTGCTGGAGGAGAACACAATGCTTGGGTAGAGTGTAACGGGGTAATGTGTGCGTTTGTGCGTGTGTGTGTGTACACTTGTACAATTACTACCATAGGAAAAATTCTTAGTAGAATGCTAATGATTGTCTTCCAAAAATGTTTCAAAATTTTATTCTTTACCTGGTAGGGTAAATTGAGGACCTATTTCTTGCAAATACAAATAATATGCTCTTTTATCCTTGCCAGTCTGATAAGTGAAAATAGTACATTATTTAATTCGAAGTCATTTGATCCTGAGCGGTGTTAAACATGTTTATCTAAGTTTATGATTCATCTATACTTTTTCTTTTGTATACTTCCTATTAATATCACTTGTCTTCTTCCTATTAAAGTCATTCTCTTTTCCTTAATGTCATGGATTGAATTGTGTCCCCCAAAAATATGTGTCAACTTGGCTAGGCCCTGATTCCCGGTACTGTGTGATTTCTATCATTTTGTCATCTGATGTGATTTTCCTATGCGTTGTAAATCCTACCTCTATGAAGTTAATGAAGCAAGATTAGAGGCAGTCATGTTAATGAGGCAAGACTCAATCTACAAGATTAGGTTGTGCCTTAAGTTAATCTCTTTTGAGATATAAAAGAGAGAAGCAAACAGAGACAGGGAGACCTCATAGCACCAAGAAAGTAATGCCAGAAGAAGAGCACCTCCTTTGGACCTGGAGTCCCTGCACTGAGAAGCTCCTAGTCCAGGGGAAGATTGGTGATAACAACTTTCCTCCAGAGCTGACAAAGAGAGAAAGCTTTCCCGTGGAGCTAACGCCCTGAGTTTGTACTTCTAGCCTACTAGACTGTGAGAGAATAAACTTCTATTTGTTGAAGCCATCCACTGGTGGTATTTCTGTTATAGCAGCACTAGATAACTAAGACACTGATTAATGTTGAAGAAAACAAAAACAAAAATCCATTGCCATCAAGTCGATTCTGACTCATAGCAACCCTACAGGACAGAGTAGAACTGCCCCATAGAGTTCCAAGAAGCAGCTGCTGGATTCGAACTGCCGACCTTTTAGTTACCAGCCAAACAAACACTTAACAAAGGCACCACTAGGGCCCCAATGCTGAAGATGCTTGTATATTAATGATATTACTCCTTTGTATATTACATATAAAGAGCCCTGGTGGCACAGGTGTTAAGTGCTCGAGTGCTAACCAGAAGGTCGGCAGTTCAGAAGATGTTGTAGTCTGCTTCTGTAAAGATTACAGCTTTGGAAACCCTGTGGGGCAGTTCTCCTCTGTCCTATAGGGTCACAATAAGCTGGAATCTACTCAACGGCAACAGGTTTTCTGGTTTGATGTTACATATGTTACAAATAAATTTCCATGTTTGTCAATTGCCTTATTTTACTACATTTATGATATTTTTTCAATAGAAAATTTTAACATTTTTTATATATTTAAATTCAAAATCTTCTAATGCTAGTTTACTGATCCATTGGTAATCTGAAGAGAGATTTCTTTCCTATAAGAAGTTAGGAAAATTTTAAGTTTCTATTTTGGGGAGGGAGGAGAGAGGCCATATTTGGATTTCCTATGATTGCTGGGAATGTCTTTAACTATTGAGCAAATCCGGCATTGTACAAGGAGAAGGAATCTTTAAGTATGGCAACAGGATTCTTACTGGCACTGTTCGCTTTTAAAATGTCAACTCGGGACTAAGTTATAGAAACATGGTATGATCTCCCTTGCTTCCTCCAGTTTATACTCAGAATAACAGCCAGAGTAATCTTGTTAATTTTGAAGTCAGATCATGCACCCCTACCTTCAAAACCCTCCAGTGACTTCTCATACCAACAAAAGCAGTGGTTCTCCAGATTTTTCCACAGGGGACTTTTGGCACTGTCTAGAGACATTTTTGGTTGCCACACTGGAGGGGTGCTACTGGCATCTAGTGGGTAGAGGCCAGGGATGCAACTAGACATCATACAAAGCACAGGATAGCACCTTGCAAAAAAATGTCAATAGAGCGAGGTTGAGAAGTCCTGCTTTAGCGTAACAGCCAAATTTCTTACTATAACATACAAAGCTCCACAAGATCTACATCTTTCCCCAACTACGACCTCTCTAGGTCATCTCTCATTATCCTCCCATCCCTTACTCCTTTCTTAGTTACCTAGTACTGCCATAACAAAAAAATGCCACATGTGTTTGGCTTTAAAGAACAGAAATTTATCACCTCACAGTTTTAGAGTCTAGACATCCATATCAGGGCATAGGCTCTAGGGGAGGGTCTTTCCTTGTTGGTAGTCCTGGGCATTCCTTGGCATTCCTTGACTTGTAGAAGGTTCCTCACATAGTCTCTTCCCTCTGTGTGTATATGTCTCTTTCCATGCCCGCTTTCCCTTTTTATAAGACACCACTCAGAAGGTATTAGGTTTAGGACCTACTGTATTCTGATATGATGTCATTAACATAACAAAATAAAACCCCTTATTTCCTAGAAGGCTCATGTTCACAGGTACAGGGGATAGAATTTCAACATATGTTTTGAGGGGGACACAATTCAATCCATAACACTCCCTTATTCTGCAGCCACACTGGCCTCCTTACCCTCCGTTCCACCATCAGTCAGGTAAGCTATCACCCCAGGAACTTTGCACTGCTGTTCCCTTGCCTAAAAATCCCTTTCTGCACATCTCAACATGGTTTACTCCTTCCCTATCTGCAGTTCTCTACTCAAACGTCACCTTTCAATGAAACCTTCTGTGATGGTTAAGGTTATGTGTCAACTTGACGAAGCCATGATTCTCAGTGATTTGGCAGATATTATGCAATCATCCTCCATTTTGTGATCTGATGTGAGCAGCCAATCAGTTGAAAGGAGAGTTTTCTTGGGGGCACGGTCCATATCCAATACATATAGGTGTTCTGGCAAAGCTCACTGTCTCTCAATCCTGCATTTGCCTCATCATCCTCTGACCTCTGGTTCTTGGGATGTTAGCCAGCAGTCTTCCACCTGACCTGTAGATTTTTAGTTCATCAGCCCCTGCTACCACATGAGTCAGAAGAAGCCTCCAGCCCGCTGCCTGACCCACAGATTTGGGCTTTGCCAGCCTCCACAATTGTATGAGCCATTTCCTTGCAATAAATAAATATCTTTCTATATATTTATATATACATACACTTCACTTGTTTTGCTCCTCTAAAGAATCCAGCCTAAGACACTTCTCTAACTACAGCATCTAAACTTTCAGTCTCCTACCCTCACTTTTTTTTCCTCTTCCCTGCTTTTTCTCTTTAGAATTTACCATTATCTAACAAACTATATATTTTACATATTTTGTATATTGTCTCTCTCCCTAATTAGAATGTAAGTTCCAAGCAGGCAGGGATGTTTGCCTTTGTTTGGTTCATTTTTCACTGCTGTATCCCCAGTACCTAGAGCACCACCTGGTGTATAGTAGGTAGTCAGTAAATATTTGTTGGACAAATGAATGAGGCAGGAGCTCTAGATTATCTCTAATAAATACTTGCTGTTTTTCAACATTACTTTAGCTGACAAGAGAAAGTTAAGGAATTATTTGAATTAATTATCAATACTAATTCTGCTTCAATTATTTGGTTATCTTAAATGGAATCTTTTTTGGCCCCAATATTTCAAAAATTGAAAATTTAAACAGAGGATCAGAGCCAGAAAAGCATGGAAAAATCACCACTCTCTCCCACCTCCCCACCAAATGATGCCGTTCCTAAATCTTCCCTAAGAATTCTTCAGCATTTTCTAGCCTTTTCCTAAGAAGACAATTTCTCTTACAATTTTAGAGATTGGAGCATAGAACAATTGTTTTATTTTAAAGAAAGCCTTCTAACTGTACTACTTTAATCTGAGACTTTTTTTTTAACTGTTCTATTCAACTTCTAATATACTTCTTAGCATTCTGCTACCTCTACCTTCTAAAAGATTCATCCTAACAGACATCAATAAAAGGACATAAGGTTGCTATAAAAATACATGATACTCGTATAACCACTTCAAATCTGCACTCATATTCCTGAGTCTAAAGTAGAATGCCATCTAAATGAAGCAACTGAAGCAGAAGTCACAATCAACCAGTACTCAAGTTCTAATGCTGAACAAATTGAGTTCTCCTTGTGGAGCCCTGGTGACACAGAGGTTAAGTGCTCAGCTGCTAACTGAAAGGTCAAACCCACCAGCGGCTCCATGGGAGAAAGATATGGCAGTCTGCTTCCATAAAGATTATAGCTTTGGAAACCCTATGGGGCAGTTCTATTCTGCCCTATAGGGTTGCTATGAGTCAGAATAGACTCAATGGCGATGGATCAATGAGTTTTTCTGGCAAGTCAATAGATGAATATTATAGACCACATGGAACTCAGAGAGTATATGCCTATCAAGGGTTTCCATCCCAGTCAACCTGTTATAGAATGGATATTAGACTACTCCATAAGCTACTCTTGTGGAAAATCTGAGAATGAAAAATAATTCTCTAGACTTTAAAACAGTACATTGTAAGGAAAATGTGACTTCAAATATCATAAACTTAATTCTCTGCTTTCATCAGCCAACAGATTGAATGAAGTATATACCACTCTTCCTTTCTCTCATTTTAGGTCATCAGCTTATTAATGCAGGTAGAAATGCCTTATGGATCAGTAATTTGTACCGATTTTATTTTAAAATAGGAAGAAGGCCATAGTTTCAATTAGGCAGTACTGTTAACATGAAGTGAAATACAGATCTCAATCCCAAAGTCTAAACATACAAATGTAAAGGGAAATCTATAGCATCAAACAGAGCCCTCAAAGATATTTGTCAGGTATCCCAGTCCGCAAAGCTGTTTGCTTCTTCCCAAAATGTAAATCTTAGTTCACATTCCACTAGTGTCATCATTTTAGCCAGTTTGGTTTTGGGAGGAAGGGTGTGCAGAGTAGGACAGAGTAGGGAAGGTAAACCCCTCATACTACAAAAAAGGAAGGCTTCAGTTCAAGCATGTGACCCAAATACAGCAACCTGATGTCTGCTCTGTGCCAAGCCACTTGACTGGTGAGGACTGACAAGAGACCTCATTGGGAAAGAATCTGAGGCTGAGGAGAAGAGCACACGGGCCATTTAATCATGCACGCCCTGAGTTGTAGGAGTTGGGGAGAGGAGAATGAGGAGGCTTTGGAGTCAGACAGAGATTTGAATTCTGGTTCTATCAATTACTAGCTATTTTCACCCTTGCATGGATAAATAAGATCTCTGAGTCTCAGCTGTGTCATCTGTAAATGAGAATGTTAACCTACATCAAAGAATGCTCATGAACATTAAATTAAAGAACATTCATTAAAAAACTTACACGTAGAAACACTCAAAAAACTGGTGGCTTCTACTTCAGAATGATATGGTTCCACACTTTTGTTTATTTATTTATAGTCTGTCTTGTCACAAAAAGGATTTGAGGCCATTTTCAAAAGTACCTGCTGCAAAGTAAGATAAATTTACAAAGAGCGGGCAGGGGGATTGGGCTAAGAGTAAATTATGGTAGGAAAATAAAGGAAGTCATGTTTGAGACTAGTTCTCAAAATACATGCAAAAGACTTATAATTTTGCTCTACTTGAGGCAAAGTTTAGCTCTGTATCTTCTTGTCGGTAACATGAAGAGGAAACCCTGATAATGTAAAAGATTCACAGGGCTCAAAAGAGAAAAATAAATTAGTTGTTCAGATAAAGCATAGTTAGCATGATAAGCATTCCTGTAGTCAACCAGGCAATGAGTTTCATACAGGTCTTTAAATACTCTTCAAAACAATCCAATGGTATCATGCCAACCCATTTATATTATGGAGAGTGAGATATATATATATATGTATGTATATATATATGTATGTATATATATATATATATAATACTTTTCAAAAGACTAGTTTTTTCTCTATTTTAAGGCAAAAGAACAATATATAGAGACAAATATAAATATGCTACTGTGGTGCTTCTTAAAAATATATCCACATATTCTTTAATACTCCCCCCCTTCTGTCTCAGTCATCTAGTGCTGCTCTAACAGTAATACCACAAGTCGATGGCTTTACCAAAGAGAAGTCTATTCTCTCACAGTCCAGTAGGCTACAAGTCCAAATTCAGGGCATCAGCTCCAGGAGAAGGCTTTCTCTCTCTGTTGGCTCTGGAGAAAGGTCCTTGTAATGCACCAGTCTTTCCTTGGTCTGGGAGCTTCTCTGCACAGGAACCTCAGGTCCAAAGGATGTGCTCTGCTCCCGGCACTGTTTTCTTGGTAGTATGAGGCTCCCCTGTGTCTCTGCTCGCTTCTCTCTTTTATATCTCAAAAGAGATTGGATTAAGACACTATCTAATCTTATAAACCTCATCAGCATAACCTCATCACAGTGATAGAATTTACAACACATAAGGAGAGCCCATATAATCTCATCATAGTGATAGAGTTTACAACACATAAGGAAATCACATCAGATTACACAATCATATAATACTGGGAATCATGACCGAGCCAAGTTGCTACACACATTTTTAGGGGGGCACAATTCAATCCATGACACCTTCTTTGATTCCCTTCTGATGGAGCAGAGGCTGAACTTATAAACTCATCTCTAACAAATCAATTAAAGTGAAAATGAGGGTATGAAATACCAAAAACCAGGTCATTAAAAGGTGGGTTTCCATCTTGTTCCCTCTCTCTCTCTTAGATTACTTTTGTTTATTTATTACAGTCTGTCATGAGCTGCCCTATGTAACAAGGAACTGAGGCCTCAAGACAATAATAGCCAGTGACGAACTGAGGCTTACTAACTAACAGCCACATGAATGAGCTTGATAGTAAATCTTCCAGCTCCAGACAAGCTTTCAGATGACTGTAGCCCTGGATGATACCTTGACTGCAACCTCACGAGAGATCCTAAGCTAGAACCATCCAGCTAAGCTGCTCTCAGATTCCTGGAACACAGAAACTGTGAGATAATGTTTGTTGTTTTAAGCTACTACATTTTGGATTAATTTGTTATACAGCAATAAACAATTAATTCAGCTGCCTTGAGACAGAAATGGTAGGCAATTTCAGCTATTTATATTAAGTAGAGAATCACAGACTAAAATTTGTTTCCTAAAGACAAATTATGTATATATATGTATTATTTTGAGACAAACTGTCCACAAGATTTTGCAAGCTTCTGTTTTTGGAAAAATACAGATATGCACCATTACATTAAGCTAATTCAAAACACTTTGAGTTGCTTTTTGAGTAGGATGGGTTTTTTTGTTGTTGTTGTTGATTCCCTGTTTCCAGTTTTGTTTTGAAAGACCCTTACAAGAACCACAAATATTAGAAGATGGTTGGATTCAAGGAATTTATGGTAATGTCATTATTTTAAAAATAATACATAACAGTGTGCAAAGAGAATGGTTTGTATACTGTCATAAATCTGTTCCAAAAATTATACGAGCTAAAATGACTAATAATCATTTATTGGCTCATTCTTTCAATACAAATCATTTATTGAGTCCTGCTGTGTCTTATAGGAAACCCTGGTGGCATAGTGGTTAGGTGCTACAGCTGCTAACCAAAAGGCCGGCAGTTTAAATCCACCAGGTACTCCTTGGAAACTCTATGGGGCAGTTCTACTCTGTCCTGTAGGGTCACTGTGAGTTGGAATCGACTCGACGACAACAGGTTTGGTTTTTGGTACTATGTCTTAGGCACTGGGCTAGATGCCCCTGGTATAGATATAGAGCCCCAAACTTAGATTGGCTAATTTTGAATAGAATACCATGAAGGCCTAGCTGATCTGCACTCTTGCCCATGAAGTCATCACCAATATAAAAGGGGGCTTCCCCTCCTCTGGTCTCCTACAGCATTTTGTGTGCCTGGCTGTGTAGCATGTGAGACCTATGACCTTCATTATAGTTATTATGGCATTTGTCTTATTTCTCCGACTGGATTATAAATTCCTTGAGCCCAGGGAGAGTGTTTCATACATTGTTGAATCCCTCACACTGTCTTATTCAATATTTAGGAGAGAATAGGAGCTCAGTATTTATGTAATTAAATAGTTGATGCTTCTTTGAGGGAAAGATTTACCCAGGACTATGAGTTTAGCTGCATGAATTAGTGACTGAAGTTGTCTGAGTCAGATATTCAAAAATCAAGCCAAGAAATGTCAGAGAACGTCCCAAATCCAGCGGTGATTTTCTATCTAGTCCCTACACAGCCATCTGCGGAGCTTTCTAAAATACAAATATCTAGACTCAGTAACTTTGTAGAAGTTTTTATCTACATTAAACCTTCCTGAAACTATTGTAAAGAGGAAGAAAATGAAAGCTTGCTCAAGATCAGGCACCAACTAAAGATTAGAGTTGGGATTCAAATCATGGTCCTCTAGGCTCCAAAGCCATTAATATTCCCACTAAAGACTGCTTTCTACCACCTGTCTGTCAGTTTGTCATACTGCGGTTGTTTGTGTGTTGCTGTGATGTTGGAAGCTATGCGTGCCACCAGTATTTCAAATACCAGCAGGGTCACCCATGGTGGACAAGTTTCTGCTGAGCTTTCAGACTGAGAAAGACTAAGAAAGGCCTGGTAATCTACTTCCAAAAGTTAGCCAATGAAAACGCTATGGATCACAATAGAATATTGTCCAATATAGTGCTGGAAGATGAGCTCTCTAGGTTGGAAAGTACTCAAAATACACAGCGACTGCAACAATAGAATCGAGCATACCAATGATTGTGAAGATGGTGCAGGACGTGGCAATATTTCATTCTGTTGTACATGGGGTCGCCATGATTTGGAGCTGACGTGACCACTACTAACAACAACAACAACACATTCCTTTTCAGTCTTTCTGATTCTTGTTTCTGTTGCCATATACACAATCTACTTTCAGGAACCTTTGGGTAGCAATGATTTAGCAGGAGGCTCCATTTATCTATTTCTCTATTCATCATTGTTGTTAGGTGCCATAGAGTCGGTTCCAACTCGTAGGGATCCTAAGTCCAACAGAATGAAACAGTGACCGGTACTGCTCCATCGTCACAATCATTGCTTTGTCTGAGCCCATTGTTAAAGCCACTGTGTCAATCCATCTCGTTGAGGGTCTTCCACTTTTTCAGTGATCCTCTACTTCACCAAGTATGATGTCCTTCATGAGGGACTTGTCCTCTTGATAACATGTTCAAAATACATGAGATGGAGTTTCACCATCCTCATTTCTAGGGAGCATTCTGGCTGTACTTTTTCCAAGACAGACTTGTTCGTTCTTCTGGCAGTCCATGGTATATTCAATATTCTCCACCAACACCATAATTCAAATGCATCAATTCTTCCTTCAGTCTTCCTTATTCATTGTCCAGCTTTCACATACATATGAGGTAATTGAAAATACCATGGCTTGGGTCAGGCCCATTTTAGTCCTCAAAGTGACATCTGTGCTTTTTAACACTTTAAAGAGGTCTTTTGCAGCAGATTTGCCTAATGTAATACGTTGTTTGACTCATTGACTGATTCCACAGGCACTGATTGTAGATCCAGGTAATATGAAATCCTTGACAACTTCAATACTTTCTCCATTTATTATGATGTTGCTTATTGGTCTAGTTGTGAGGATTTTTGTTTTCTTTATATTGAGGTACAATCAATACTGAAGGCTATAGTCTTTGATCTTCCTCAGTCAGTGCTTCAACTTCTCTGCACTTTCAGCAGACAAAGCTGTGTGATCTGCATATCACACGTTGTTAATGAGTCTTCCTCCAATCCTCATGCTATGTTTTTCTTCATATAGCCCAGTTGCTGGGATTATTTTCTCAGCATACAGATTGAATAAGTACAGTGAAAGGCTACAACCCTGACACACACCTTTCCTGAATTTATACCACACAGTATCCCCTTGCTCTGTTCAAATGAATGCCTCTTGGTCTATGTACAGGTTCCTCATGAACACAAATAAGTGTTCTGGAATTCCCATTCTTTGCAATGCAATTCATAATTTGCTATGGTCCACACAGTCGAACACCGTAGTCAATAAAACACAGATAAACATCTTTCTGGTATTCTCTGCTTTCAGCCAAGATCCTTCTGACATCAGCAGTGATATCCCTCATTCCACATCCTCTTCTGAATCCAGCTTGAATTTCTGGCAGTTCCCTGTCTACATACTGCTGCAACAGTTTTTGAATTATCTTCAGCAAAATTTTACTTGCATGTAATATTAATGATTTTGTTCAATAATTTCCACATTCTGTTGGATCATCTTTCTTTGGAATGGGCACAAATATGGGCCTCTTCCAGTAGGTTGGCCAGTTAGCTGCCTTATAAATTTCTTGGCATAGGCAAGTGATTGCTTCCAGCATTGCATCCGTTTTTTTAAACATCTCAATTGTTATTCTATCAATTCCTGGACCTTGTTTTTCGTCAATGCCTTCAGTGTAGTTTGGACTTCTTTCTTTAATACCACTGGCTCTTGATTATATGCTAACTCCTGAAATGATAGAACATTAACAAATTCTTTTTGGTAGAGTGACTCAGTGTATTCCTTCCATCTTTTTTTTTATGCTTCCTGCATCATTCAGTATTTTGCCCATAGAATCCTTCAGTATTGCAACTCAAGGCTTGAATTTTTTCTTCAGTTCTTTCAGCTTGAGAAATGCTGAGCGTGTTCTTCCCTTTTGCTTTCCTAACTCTAGGTTTTGCACATTTTGTTATACTACATTACATTGTCTTCTCAAGACATTCTTTGAAATCTTCTGTTTGTTTCTTTTACTTCACCGTTTCTTCCTTCTGCTTTAGCTACTCTGTGTTCAAGAGCAAGTTTCAGAGTTTCTTCTGACATCTGTTTTGGTCTTTTCTTTCTTTCTTGTCTTTTTAATGACCTTTTGCTTTCCTCACGTATGATGTCCTTGATGTCATCCCACAATTAGTCTTGTCTTCTGTTATTAATGTTCAGTTTATCAAATTTATTTTTGAGACGGTCTCTAAATTCAGGTGAGATATACTCAAGGTCGTACTTTGGTTCTCATGCACTTGTTTTAATTTTCTTTAGGCTTCAACTTGAACTTGCATAGGAGCAATTGATGTTCTATTCCCCAGTCGTCCCCTGGTCTTAATCCTGACTGATAATATTGAGATTCTCCATCATCTTTTTCCACAGATGTAGTTGATTTGATTCCTGTATATTCCATCTGGCAAGGTCTACCTGTATAGTCACTGTTTATGTTGTTGAAAAAAGGTATTTGCATATGAACAGACACTTCACCAAAGAAGACATTCAGGCGGCTAACAGACAAATGAGGGAAATGCTCACGATCATTAGCCATTAGAGAAGTGCAAATCAAAACTACAATGAGATACAATCACATCCCAATAAGGCTAGCATTAATCCAAAAAACACAAAATAATAAATGTTGGAGAGGTTGTAGAGACACTGAAACACTTATGCACTATTGGTGGGAACGTAAAATGGTACAACCACTTTGGAAATTGATTTGGTGCTTCCTTAAAAAGCAAGAAATAGAAGCACCATACAATCCAGCAATCCTGTTCCTGGACTATATCCTAGAGAAATAAGAGCCATCACACAAATAGATACATGCACACCCATGTTCACTGCAGCACTGTTCACGATAGCAGAAAGATGGAAACAACCTAGGTGCCCATCAACGGAAGAGTGGATAAACAAATTATGGTATATTCACACAATGGAATACTACAAAATGATAAAGAACGACAATGAATCTGTGAAACATCTTACAACATGGAGGAATCTGGAAGGCATTATGCAGAGTGAATTTAGTCGGTCGCAAAGGACAAATATTGTATAAGACCACTATTATAAAAACACAAGAGAAAGTTTTCTTCTTTAAACACAGAAGAAAACATTCTTTAATGGTTACAAGGGTGGGGAGGGAGGGAGAGGGTTATTCACTAACTAGATAGTAGACAAGAATTATCTTAGGTGAAGGGAAGGATAACACATACTACAGGGGAAGTCAGCACAACTGGACTAAACCAAAGCTAAGAAGTTTCCTGAACACAATCAAACACTTCGAGGGACAGAGAGCAGGGGCCGAGGTCTGGGGTCCATAGTTTCAGGGGACATCGAGGTCAACTGGCATAACAAAGTTTATTAAGAAAATGTTCTGCATCCCACTTTGGTGAGTGGCGTCTGGGTTCTTAAAAGCTAGCGAGTGGCCATCTAAGATGCATCAATTCGTCCCAACCCACCTGGAGCAAAGGAGAATGAACAACACCAAAGATGCAAGGAAAGTATTAGCCCAAGAGACAGAAAGGGCCACATAAATCAGAGATTTCATCAGCCTGAGACCAGAAGATCTAGATGGTGCCTGGCTACCACCAATGACTGCTCTGATAGGGAACACAGCAAAGAGTCGCTGATGGAACAGGAGAAAAGTGGGGTGCAAAACTCAAATTCTAGTACAAAGACCAGACTTAATGGTTTGACTGAGACTGCAGGGACCCCAGAAGACATGGCCCCTGGACTCTATTAGCCCAAAACTAAAACCATTCCTGAGGCCAACTCTTCAGACAAAGATTAGACTGGACTATGGGACATAAAATGATAACTTGTAAAGAGTGTGCTTCTTAGCTCAAGTAGATACATGAGACCAACTGGGCAGCTCATGTCTGGAGGCAAGATGAGAAGGCAGAGAGTGTTAAGAGCTGGTTGAATGGACACAGGAAATCCAGGGTGGAAAGGAGGAGTGTGCTGTCACAGTATAGGCAGAGCAACTAGGGTCACATAACAATATATGTATAAATTTTTGTACGAGAGACTAACTTGAAGTGTAAACTTTCACTTAAAGCACAATTTTAAAAAAAAGAAAGGAAAAGGGTATTTGCAATGAAGAAGTCACTGATCCTGCAAAATTCTATCATGTGATCTCTGGTGTCGTTTCCATAACCAGGGCCTTGTTTTTCAACTACAGATTCTTCTTCGTTTCCAACTTACACATTCCAATCACCAGTAATTATCAATGCATCTTGATTGCATGTTTGATCAATTTCAGACTGCAGAAGCTGGTACAAGTCTTCAATTTCTTCAACTTTGGCGTTAGTGGTGCGTGTGCAAATCTGAATAATAATCATGTTAACTGGTCTTCCTTGTAGGCATATGGACATTATCCTATCACTGACAGTGTTGTACTTCAGGATAGATGTCAAAATGTTCTTTTTGACGATGAATGCGATGCCTTTCCTCTTTAATTTGTCATTCATTCCTGGCATAGTAGACCATATAATTATCTGATTCAAAATGGTCAATACCAGTACATTTCAGCTCACTAGTGCGTAGGATAGGATACTGATGTTTATGTGTTCCATTTCATTTTTGATGACTTCCAATTTTCCCAAATTCATATTTTGTACTTTCCAAGTTCCAGTTATTAATGGATGTTTACAGCTGTTTCTTTCCATTTTGAGATGTGCCACATCAGCAAATGAAGGACCCAAAAGCTTGACTGCATCCACATCTCTAAGGTTAACTGTACTTTGAGGAGGCAGCTCTTCCTCAGTCATATTTTGAGTGGCTTCCAACCTGAAGGTCTCAACTTCCGGTACTATATCAGACAATGTTCTGCTACTATTTATAAGGTTTTCACTGGCCAGTCTTTTCAGAAGTAGACTGCCTGACTGTTCTTCCTAGTCTGTATTAGTCTGGAAGCTCCACTGAAATCTATCCACCGTGGGTGACCCTGCTGGTATTTGAAATACTGGTGGCATAGCTTCCTGCATCACAACAACATGCAAGCCACCAGAGTAGGACAAACTGATAGACCAACGGTAGCCTCCATTCATAGCTGGCCTAAACCTAACCAAACCCTGAGAGAGGATACAAAGGCTTTTAGGTCAAGAGCCTGTTGGACTCCTCCTCCGTGTCAGGAAATAGACTTTACTTAAAAACTACCCCATCGCTCCTCACTCTATATATGCTGCCATCTCTCCACATTTCTCATATAATTTACCATTCTAACAGCAGCCACATGGAACACTGGGACAAAAAGGCTCTGAAGCTCAAACTAGCTAAGTTTGTTGATGTTGCTGCTATTGTGCGTGTACATGTGTGTGGTATACAGGTTTGCTTTGTTGTTGTTTTTGTCAGCCCCAGAGTCTTTACTCATTTTTTTTCCTTTTAAAAAAAAAATTTTATTGTGGTAAAATACATATAACAAAACATTTGCCATTCTAACCATTTTTAAATATAGAATTTGGTGGTATTAACTGCATTCATGATGTTGTGCAATTTTCACCACTACGTACAGTATTTCCAAAAATTTTCATCATTCCAAAGAGAAATTGTGTACCCATTAAGCAATAATTTTGCATTTTCCCACCCTCCCCCCAAAGCCCCTGGCAACCTCTAATCTACTTTCTAACTCTTTATGAATTTGCCTATTCTAGGTATGTCACGTAACTGGGATTATACAATATTTGTCCTTTTTTGTCTGGCTTATGTCACTTGCTATCATGTTTTCAAGGCTCGACCATGTTGCAGCACTTATCAGAATTTCATTTCTCTTTGTGGCTGAATAGCGTTCCATTATATGTATATATCCCATTTTATTTATCCATTCATCTGTTGATGGGCATTTGGGTTGTTTCTGCTGCTTGATTGTTGTGAATAATGCTGTTATAAACATAGGTGTGTAAGTGTCTATTTCAGTCCTTGCTTTGGGATATATACCCAGTAGTAGAATTCTATTGTAATCTTGTGTTGAACTTTTTTGAAGAACCTTGCTTTTTATTTTTTGACATGAAGTAAATTTAAATATCACGGTCACATTAAAATTGACGCAAGTCACTACAAAGAACTAAAATTTAAGAAGAATTTGCTACAGTCTCCTTTTTCAGAGTTCCGCAGCTTGGATTAAGTTGTTTGATGTTTGTTTGTTCAAATTAGAAGTTCATATCTGAGACATAGTTAGAGAAAGAGGTGCAGCTGCTTATAGCGTGGCCATTCTCAGGTTTCAAGGACACTTAAATACACATACAGCCTAAGCAGAGAAGAATTCACCACCACCACTGCTCCAATCCACTGACATACATCATGTGAACTGGAAGGTAATCAGGACTTTTTCTTCTACCACTGATGGGATAAATGCATGTGCTGAATTTCCAGAAATGACGAAAGAATGCACAGCATGAGAAATGTTGGAATACCTCTGCCCCAAATTTATGATGTATATCCTATATATTCATCCCCTCCTGAAATGAAGATGTCAAGACAAACAAGCCCATCTTTTCTTGTAAGCTGCTGCAGCAGCCAAAAGCACCATGAGTATCCAGCAGTCCAAGCTGTTCAACTTGACCATGAGATAAGTTCTCTTTCCCCAACTCAGTGTCCTGGGCCAGTTTCTTCCCCGTGTGGCCACATTTCCTCCATCTGTTAAATCAAAAAACAGTCTCTCCTCTATAAGAACGGGATGATGATTAATTATCTATTACCTGCTAAAGGATCATCCATTTCTCTGGGGAAAATATCCAAAACTGTTATGAATAGTAATATACAGAAAATGCATCCCCTTGTTGTTTTCCTTCTTGGCCAGTTGGCAGCTATTGAAAGAGTAAGAGCTTCAGAAAGCATTGCCCAAGAGTTTCAAGTGTTCCAAAGGTGAGCGATCATGGCCCAAAATGTTTCGTTTGGTCAGGAATACAAAATCCATCTCTCTTACTCCCCTAGAAAGATACTGTGTAAGGAGGATCTTCTGTCTTTGGAACTAGGACGCCCCCAAGTGCTTCAAGACTGCAAGCAGTAACTTAGAGAATGTTTTTAGAAATCAAAAATGGCCAATGATAACCAACAGCAGCAGAAAAACCCATTAATAGACTATGGGTATTTATTAAACCTCTTACCATCCTACCATCAGTAAGTTTAGATTCCCACAGGCATAGAATGCTTCAGAGAACTAAGTTGAAGACAGAGTGTGCCGCGGTGGCTACTAAACGGCCTTTTCTGTTTTACAATTCTAATGCCCTGTTTTATTAGCATGGTATCCAGTGTGGAAGACGTATATAAACACCCTTTATATATGACCAGGGCACCAGAAATTCCATGAGACATGCTACCTCATTGATTCAAGTGACGTTTAAATCTGGGCCACATTTCCTTTTTGCCTTGGGGCTCCAAATTTCTTCTGTTCATTACATCATCGTCCTGAAAAGATGTTCTGACTAGAGTTAGTCCTTAGAATAAGTCACCTGTTTCCTTTCTTACCTTTTCAGTCTCTGGGCAGGGCCTCGGGGAAGAAAAGGCTGGAACTAAGGAGTACAACACTGATCAGGTGGTCAAAAATAATATCCAGAAATTTCCCAACATCTGTTTCCTGTCAGGAAGAGGCAGTATCCCGACCACAGTTCAGCCAGTGTATTGTATTGGCAGCAGTTGTTCTGATGTATTGTGTTGGCAGCAGTTTTTCTTATACACGAGCCAAGCTTGAGGATTAATATTCACAACAACTCCTCAGCAATTTTCATGTTGGACGGTCAGGTTGTTCCCCATCATCTTCCATCAGGCTCTTTAGGGTTGTCTTCCATCAAAATCTTTCGGGTTTTCTCAGTTTGAGAAACACCTATCATCAACTACGCTAAAAGTAAGCAGGGTCTAGAACAGGAGAGAATCTCTAGTTCACCATCTAGGGACTCAAACCTCCACATGTCCATCAATGCTTGATTGGAAGGATGAATGGGTGAACAGTCACTCTCTACTATCACTCCACAACACACCACCTCAGACATCACTCTCCTTAGAGATAGATATACATGCACACATCCTTTTCTATACCCTGCAATGCTGCACCGAGACGCTCAGTCTCACAAATGAGAACACAGTGATAAATCATTGTCAATTAGACCTGCTCAAGAGTCTCTTAAAGACATTGCCAGAAAATGCCAAAACGTTAATTCTGCAGTATAAAGAAATACGGGCATAAACCTCAGAACATACACAGTAATAAAACCCATAGATCATAATATCCACATCATAATTGGATTCCCCCTGATTATCAAATTATAAAAACAGGATATAACTGTGGAAATCAGAATCAGTCAACTTCAATTTATTTAACTGGCCTTGATTATGAAAATGGAAGGTGTAATTTATTCGATGAGAATCCTTTGGAGAAGAACAATCTTGCTGGCATAAATAAAAAAGTTTTGTGTTGAAATTGCACTTCTGAATAAGATATTTAAGAGAAGGTTTAAAGTACAATGTATCACAAGGGTCCTAACAGTAAACATATGGCACAAATTGGGAAGTGAGAAGAATTCAGTAATGGGTCTATGTACAAAATTGTGAGCAGAGTGTAGAGGACTAGTACTGTAACAGATCCATTACCACTCCTAGGCCAGAAGGAGGAAGGGGAAGAAATGATTACTGGAGACAGTTGTGTATAGAAGAAGGTGATACACAAGGACTTCGAACTCTTTCGTTCTGGTTTGACCCCCTGATAAGAATTTGCATTTCTAACAAGTTCACAGGCGATGCTAATGCTGCTAGTTAGGAACCAATTCTGAGAACCACCAGTAGAGCAGTGGTTCTCAAAATGTATTATGCGCAAGAATCGCCCGAGAATCTTGTTAAAATGTAGATTCTGATTCAGTATATCTGGTGTGGAAATGCAAATTCTCAGCAAGGGTTCAAACTGGAATGAACTGGTTCGAAGCACTGTGCTACACAGAGTCCTTGACATCCAGAGACAAACAAAGCTAACCTGTGGCAGTAGGGAAGGGAGAGAGCTGGGGGAATAAATACCCAAACTCACTGTCTTCCCAACCCTCAATATCCTGCCTCTGTCTCTTCTTGATGGAACCTAAATAAAAGCCAGAGAGCAACAGAGCATACTGATAAAGAAATTAGCCAGAGGGGCAATTATCTTCTTTAAGTTTAAATCTATACAAGTTCTGTTTCTTATTAGTATGATTAAAGCTCCTCTCTTTAATATTCGACTACTTAACTAACCTTTTGATTTAATTGCAAAGGAATGTAACTTTTAGCAGTAAAACATTTGAGGACCTCAAGCCCTATGAAACATTTGTTATAGGAAATTATACTTATCCACTTAAATTTTAAAAAGTGTTTGTTATCAGAAGTTAAATTTACACACCAATTGTAAGTGTACTCACCAACATCAACCTTATAATCAATCCAGCCTTCTGTAAATGAACTCGTTGTTCTTGTGTTCATGAATACACCATGTGGGTTCTCTTTAAGAAGAAGCCATTTTGACTGGATTCTTCCTGTAGCCGTAGAAAGAAAAAATTAATATCACCTCTAACAAATATACTTAAACATATCACAAAGTTAGTTTGCTTTTTCATAGAACGTATTTCTCTCATTCTATGTTTGGAGAACTTATTTGTCTTTGAATATTTATAGCAGTCATGATCACACTTTTTGGACTTTGAAACATACAGAAGAAATCTGAACTACCAAGATTTTATACACTAAATTGTCTTTTATTTATAATCACCCAATTATAGGTGACTCCAGACCTTTGTAGGATATTCAAAACAGTTACCTGGGATCTGGGGAAATACAGGAAGGCCTTTATGCATACGTCTGTCTCTTCAAAACTAATCTGCCCATAGGAGATGTCAGTGAAAAGGATGGAGTACGGATACAAGTGTTCAGAGTGTACTGCTGTTCTCTTTATGCTCAACCCTTGTAACCATACATTATCCCTGTGACACTAGGGCTCTGGAAAATGGGCTCAGGAACACCCCTTAATAGGACATTTGAATACTTCCTGAGCTACAAACAGAGAAGGTAAATAAATTTCTTTGGTATCAGTCAACCTTTTGTATGCTTTTCTTTTACTGCAGTTTTCTTTGTATGCTTATATACAACCAAATGAAAGAATTTATCCTCCTCCTGAGTAGTATTCCTAAGCAAGTTGTTATGGGTCAGTTCTAGCATCTTTTCTCTAGGATCCTCTGACTTGTTGATCCCATGTACAAGGTCTCCTTCTTCAGCCAGAGCTTTTAGGAGAGATCTGGTGGTGGTCGTGGCTATGTTGGTGGTGTTTTTACCAATGTGTTTGCTCAAAGTTTGGTGTTACTGAATCTTTATTTTTTCTTCTCTAATCTCACCTTGAACCTGACCCTGTACAACCATCCCCAACTTTTTCTAGGTAGCCAATATTAGACACCGGTATGCAGCCTTCTGCACTTTTCTCTATGTTCATAGAATTTTATACACACACACACACACACACACACACACACACTCCTAAGTTTGAGGGATTTTTTTGTTTGTTTTACAAAAAGGTTTTAATATTATAGTCCCTATAGCTACCATTTCACACTTACAGATGGAAATCTCATCAAGAAAGTTGACACATACATAACTTACTATTTTGACATACGTATACATATGATGCTGTTAATCTTGAATTCTACCTCATCTAATAATGTTTCCAGTCTCTTCTTTTTGTTTGCCTTTGCCTGGTCTCTCTTGCCCATCCTTTTATTTTAAAACTTTCTTTATCACTTTAAGTATGTTTCAGAAAACTGAATACATCCAGGATTTTTTAACCCAATCTTTCGGTTTCTATCTTTCAATAAGAGGATTTAGCCAAGTCATACTTTATGTAGCAATTCATATATTTTATTCCTTACATCTTATTCTGCGTTTTTTACATTGATGTTCCTCAGTCTTACTCCTTCTCCATGTTTTTGCTGCTTTGCTGTTTATTCCCTCTTTCCCCTAAGTATAGCTTGAAATCTGGTACTTTTCTATTCTACCAGTAGTTACCTTCTCTTTTCCAACATTCTTAATCAAACACTTATGGTGTTTATCTCCTTTTTTTTTTTTATGAAATCAAAGTAATAATTATTTCTCCCTACTGAGATGCACTATTTCACTACTATGTTTTCTTTTCCTTCCCAAGAAGACCAGTAAAGACTATCGTTTCTCTACTCTCCATTTTGACAGTGAGGTTTTTAGAATGATTCTCCTTTCTTTACTCCACCACCATCTAACATCTAAGTTTTGCTGTGAGCTTTAATAACTGGAGTGTTCCCTTTGTGTGTAACCCTTCTGTCTCAACAGTTTGTACTTAGATCTCAAATTAGACATTCTTTGTCACACCATCACTATTCATTTATATCCATTTATGCACCTTTTAAAGTTTATTGCTTGCCATTCTTTCTTCTCCTCTTATCTTTACAAATTTTAGGGTTTCTTCTGATATATTTTTTTCCTTATATGGGTTATGTGCTCTAAATCCTAACAAATCCTCAAAAATCTTCTTTCTCTTAGCATATGAACTATATCAAGATTCTTAGTTTGCAGCTTTTTCCTCTCAATGAACTACAGCAGTTAGTTTCCCCATCTTCCTGGTTTTGGAATGCCAGTTTTATTCTTCCTCTGTAAGTAGCTTTTTTTTTTTTCTTTTTTTCCTATCTGGAAACTTGCAGATATTCTCTTTGCTTCTTCTGCCTTCTCAAAAATTTTCTTGCCTATCCTTCACATTTTACTACCTTTCTAACGTGTTTTACATTTTCCTGTATTTTTTTCTAACTACTGTTAGGACCTGGCCAAACCAAAAAAATTCCGATTTTAAATTCTGTTTTACTTAGCCCTCCCCTCATTTAGCCTGTTACCACCCTCTCTACAGTCTCTTCGCATCACACTTCTTCAACGAGAAATACGCAAGGAATATTTGCACATTCATCCAACTCTCTCGTCCACACTGAGTGTGTCCATGTGTCATGTATACTCTTCTAGGTACTGAGGATACAATAACAAACAAGCAAAAGACAAAAATTACTGCCATTATTGATCTTGTTGGCTTCATTTTCTCATCCGTCATTCACTTCCCTACCTACTGAGACCTGCTTCCATACTCTCCATTCACTCGGGGCTACAGAAGCAGAACTCAGGAATGACCTTGGGACCCTCTGTGGCAGTTGACACTTTCTAATACCATCTCAATTATTATGATGCATTGGTATCAGTTAGGATGCTTTTCAATGCAAACAAGGAAAACCACTAAAACTGGCTTAAACAATAGCAAAAATTTATAAGTTAACTGAAGTTTTCAGCTGAGGCAATTTCAGCACTGATTTCATTAAGTAACTCATCGAGGACCTGATTTCTTTCCTTCTATTCTGCTTCTCAAGAGAGCCCTGGTGGCACAGTGATTAAAGCACTTGGCTGCCATCCAAAAAGGTTAGTGATTCAAACCCACCAGCCACTCTGCAGGAGAAAGATGTGGCAGTCTGCTTCCATAAAGATTTACAGCCTTGAAAACCCTGTGGGGCAATTCTACCCTGTCCTATAGGGTTTTTATGAGTCGGAATGGACCGCAGGTTAGAGGGGTTGGTTTGGTTTTGGGTATTCTGCTTCTCAGTTTTATCCTAAACAGTAATAGTTCCAAGCTTCACATTAACATGCCATGCCTCTTAGAATGAGAAGCTTGTCTTTCAGTAACATATTTCCCAGAAACCTCTAGCAAATTTCCTATTATGTCTAGACAAATTTAGTTGTGTCATTGCCCCTTTCTAAACTAATGCCTCTCACCTGGGAAATGTCAAGTTCTAACTGTCTTAGGTTTGGGTTATTTGAATCAATCGTTATGAAATGGTGTAGGATTACACTGAACGGCTTATATAAACCCAGGCCCATCCTTACAGCTGGGTTGCAGGCAGCTTCCTAGGAAAACATCAGCAGCATAGTGGAAGGGTGTACAGATACCCAAACAAAAATGTGGGTGCTATTAGGAGGGAGGAAGAGGGAAATTATTGCTGGGCTGGTCGTGGACAAATGGAAATCATGGTTAAAGCCGAACCAAACACATTGCCTTCGAGCTGATTCAAACTCACAGTTATCCTATACAGCCCTATAGGGTTTCCAAGGCTGTAAATCTTTCCGGAAGCAGATTGCCACATCTTTCTCCCACAGAGTGGCTGGTAGGTTTCAATTGCCAAACTTTTTGGTTAGCAGCTGAGCACTTAACTCACTGTACCCCTAGGGTGCCCAATTACTCTGTTTCCTCCTAGAGTACAATTCATTTTTGTGGCTTTCTAGAGTTTCATGTACAGCTATTTTGTGCTTTCTAGTCCACTGCGCCCCAGCCTTACCTACCAGCTATATGATGGGCACTCTGAATTTTATATCTCCAATTCCAGTTTCTTTCCTGGATCTTAAATTTGTATTCCAGCTACAAAATAAATATCTTGGCCCATCAGTAATTCAAATTTAACTTGTCCATTAACTGCACAGACATCACCAGTAATCTAAGATAAAAAGCTCACGATAATCTTTGACTGATAATCATCCCTTTTACGTGTTAATACTTTTTCCAGAATTGGAGAACTTCTTGCTCTCTGAGCCAAGTATTTTTATCTTCTTTATCAGTTTGCACTGTGCCTAGCCTCATATCACTCTCACTTAGGCTCGTGAGAGTCATCACACAGAGAAATTTAATGTTTAACCTTTGTTACTGGCTGTGTCTTTGTCCTAAACCCCTGTCCACTTTCACAATATCAAGTCAACATGGCAATTTGGTTTAATATTATGGAAAGGTTAACATTGTTACCTTTGTTCTTAGGCCCTCTGTCTTGGTTATCTAGCGCTGCTATAACAGAAATACCACAAGCAGATGGCTTTAACAAAGAGAAATTTATTCACTCACAGTTTGGGAGGCTAGAAGTCCAAATTCATGGTGCCAGCTCCAGGGGAAGATTTTCTCTCACTGTTGGCTCTGGGGGAAGGTCCTTGTCAACAATCTTCTCTTGTCCTAGGAACTTCTCAGCTCAGGGACCTCGGGTCCAAAGGACACACTCTTCTCCTGGTTCTGCATTCTTGGTGGCATGAGTTCCCCTGTCTCTCTGCTGGCTTCTCTCTTTTATATCTCAAAAGAGATGGACTTAAAACACAATCTAATCTTGTAGATTGGATCCTGTCTCATTCACATAACTGCCTCTAATCCTGCCTCTTTAACATCATAGAGGTAGGATTTACAACACATAAGAAAATCACATCAGACGACAAAATGGTGGATAATCACACAATACTGGGAATCATGGCCTAGCCAAGTTGACACATAATTTAGGGGGACACAGTTCAATCCATGACACCCTCCTTAAAGTCTTGACCAGAGTTAAACAATAGAAAATGCATTACTCATTAATGTCTTTGTATCACTATCTGTTCTCCTTGCCTGAAATTTTCTTTTCTCCTTGTACTCCTTTGTGAAGTCTTCCCTGACTCACCTCCAACCTTCCAACACAGTTACTGACTCTGTCTTTCTAAACACCTTACACAGACTTAATCCTCTATTACAAAATTATCCACTATTGTCCAGACACACTGTGTCATAATTATTTGGTTTTATGTCTATCTCCACAGCATATAACAATGTCCATGTTAGGCATGTAAAGATGTAATAAATGTTGGTAAGAATTGATAGAGGAAGGAAGGAGGAATGTTTTGTAGTAATTGACAGTCATCTATATTGTGACCCTAAGTATCTGCCTTCAATCTTGAGTATATAAATTTCATATGAAAAAAAGGAATAATTTGAGGATGAAATCAAGGATCTGAATCTAAAATTCTGTATTAATCACTTGTGTACTAGAGCCCCCCCACCCCACGCCCCCCATTAAATTCCCTTTCTCCTCAGGCCCAACTTCAGTACTTCAGTGGTTTACAAATGGAGCTAATTCTAATCAGCCAGGATTTTTAGGTTGGCTCTGGAGCATTATGGGATATGCAGTTCAGTGAAAATGTTAGGACTCAAATGAAGCATGTTACATTGGTAATGTGTATCTGATTTCCTGCTCTGTGGTGCAGATCTGTGTAGGCACTAAATTAGACACACAGAATCACAAAAGAATAGCAGATATCTCTCCGCCCCATTTGACAAACACAACTTCTTCTCATTTCGTGGAGATTGAGCTCTTGTTTCACTTTCTTATTGCCTATCAATCAGCTTGAGGAGACATCTGCAATTGAATTCCGTTCATAAAATGTAGATCCTGGCAGCAGCAGCCCACACTCATCTAAAAGCTTCATCCTAAATTGCCTTTGTCAAACTGCATAGAAAGTAAAAGGCAAACTTCAGTCTTATTTGGTTAAATCAGGGAATGCACCAGCTAGCCAAAGGATGGAAAATCTTTCCATTTACATGCTCCATTAACTCCACCTCACAGAAGACATAAATCTCAGCACAATTCTTTACCTCTGCTCCTCTAATTGCTACTTACAAATTCTTTTCTCTCAATCATGCTATCTCTCATAAATCAGGAAGCAAAAGCATTTGTGGCTGAGTCCCTGGCTGTAATTTAACATGATATGCTGCTATGCCGCTATTAATGCCAAAGACCAATAAGACACCAAGTTGTCATGGGAACCAGGGCATGAAAAGGTGATACCCTTCCTACATGGGATGGGTGGAACTTCTGTGGTGCCCTAAGTCCTACAACATCAGATCAGGGACCATGTCATTTTTGCAAGATTTCTCAGGTCGAGCCCATTTCCAACCCCAGGGAAGTATTGGTCCAGCCAGCATTTCATGAGACTTAACTTGTAGCTGGTCCCATACCTCCAAAGGAGAAAAGCTATAGGATAATCATTCACATTAGAAATAGAGTCTTCTTTATACATTCACTTCAAAGAAATATTGCATATTACAAAATATGAAAAGACCAATTCATAAAGGAGATTGACAGAGGATAATTACTAACATTAAAAAAGAATATTTCACTTTACAGAAACAATATATATATAAATTTTTTAATGAGACATTAACTTGAGCTGTAAACTTTCACTTAAAGCCCAATAACAAGGAAAAAAATCACTCATCTCAAAGCTGTATAAAGGGTATAATACCCTTTAATCTTCAAATTCTTATGTACTCATAGAAGATAGCTCATTTCAAAGTTGAAAAATGGGATTACATTGTTAAAAATCAATCAGAAGTAAAAATCAAATTTCTCTATAGTTATAAGTCAGTGAGAAGGAATTGTCCCATTTTCCAAAACATTAATTCACAAGTGCTTTGGTGATAAGCCTTGTTTCAAAGTGATGTAAATCTATGCCAGCACATGCATCCATGACAGTGCCCCCACACGCATAAGGAAATAACTCCCATTCAACACTTCTTTCCCAAAAAATATTGCTTTCCAAGCCCCCTCTGCTTATACATTTATTTGCTGTGCTTTGGCCTCATGCAAACAGAAAATGTCAACTATACGAAAAGAAATAATTAGATTTCCACCATAAGGAAAATATTTCTTCAGCGGAGAAGACAAGGAAAATGCAAAGGGTAATACTCAGATTATAATATATTAAAATAGTGAAGAAAAGTCAGCTTAATGTAAATCATTCATTTATTTTCCTGCAAAGTTTTCTCCATTTTATTCAGAAAATGATTTCAAAAATGGAGCTGAAGTAGGCAGTCATATTATTTTTGTTATAGTTCCATAAAATATAAAGTCAAAATTAGGGCACAAATGCATTGCTGGTTACCAGAGTAGACAAGTCTTTGCTACACATGTTGACTTCATTGTGATTCAAATTATTGTTAACAGTCCTGAGTTCTTAAACTCAAAACATATTTTATGGAATATTTTGACCCTTCAATTATAAAAGCATGTGTACTTTAAAGAGAAGTTTAATTCAGGAGAGTCTGATTCAGTTTGAAGTTATTAGCATTTAAGTGAACTTCTTGATGTTGACCAATAAAGGTTATCTAAACCTACAGAATAATGTTGAGTGGGATGGTTGCTAGTTAATGGGAGACCAGAGTTAGAATTAGGGTTCCACGGAAAGAGGGAAGCAATTTTCTATGTATATACCAACAAGTTAACCACAAATGTTTACAGGGTCAAAATGGACTACTATGAGACTAGCAAATGTTCCTGACAGTTTCTCCATCAGTCTAGATCTAAGACTGAAGACAATAGAAAGAAAAGTCCCAGCCAACCCAAAGTACACACGTACATGTGAATAAGAAATAAATTTCGATTTTTTTAAGCCCCTAGGATTTTTTGTTTTGTTTGTGTATTGTATGGGTGTTTGTGGGTGTTATTTGTTACTGCAGATTAAAAACCTGACCTCAAATAACAATTCCACCACTATTATTTAATCTGTTAAAATTCAATTCCACAAATCTGATCATTGAATAATCCAAAGTGAATATATATAACCAGTTAAACTTGGTTCCTTGAATATTCTTCTCACTGGCTAATATGGGAAAACAAGTACAGCAGTTTACAGTTGGTTTACATTAGGCAAAATAGATAAAAAGCGCCTACATCTCAAAGCCATTTGTAAATGTTTTTCTAATATGTAACCGTTTTTTAAATTTCAAACTACAAATGACTTTGGTGCCCTAATTCCTCCCTGTAACACTTTTATAGTATTTGCTTGATATTTGAATTATGTATTTGCTTCTTTCTGTCCTTTCCATTACTGGAATAACATAACATTATGAATTCTCTATTTCTAATTTCCATACTTTGGAGTCCCATACTCAGAAAATAATGGTATGTGATTTTCTGGTATGTCGTTTTGGCATGGTTAATAATTCACTCCGTATCACTGTTTACTGCAATTATAAGTTTTGATAAGTAAACATAGCATTTGTTCAGGTAATTATACAGTACATGCTTTCAAAATGATTTGGAATTGCTTACAGAAATACAGATAACACAACAGAGCCAAAAACAAACAGGAACAAATGCAAAGTAGAATAAAGACAGGCCTGTTAGATGAATTCAGTGGTGAAAGAGGTACATAAAATTGAATTCAACAGGCTTATGTGATCACTAAAATGCTTTGCAAATTCAGCTTTGACATTCTTAGTGTTCAAAGCAAAGAGAGAAATCTAATCATTTATCAGATACATAACGTCCAAAGCATTTTTAAAAGTTCAAGAGAAACACAACTTTTCATGGAAATCTTTTAGATATTTTCTCTGCAGATCAACATAAAAGAAAACGTGTGAGATATCATCCTTTACAATATCCTTATCAGTATCACTACAAATCAACAGCAAAAATATAGCAGATTTCCCACCCCACATTCTAATAAGAATTGTATTTCATCCTTACGACTTAAGGAAATAACCAGTCCAAGATGATAAATTCTTCCAAATTAAGTAACTTCTTTATGTAAACTTATGTAGACATTTAGGCAATGTTGGGTTCTTCATGTATGTCTTAGGCTGGGTTCTCTAGAGAAGCAAAACCAGTAAAGCATATAAATATATATAGAGAGAGATTTATATCAAGGAAATAGCTCACACAATTGTAGAGGCTAAAACGTCCCAAGTCCACAGATCAGGGTAGAGGCCTCTCCCAGTTCACGTAGCCGCAGAAGCTGGTGAACCCAAGGTCGGCAGGTCGGAGAGGGGCTCCCGTTTACAGGCTGTGAAGGTCAGTGAATTCCAAGATCAGCAGACAAGACCACAACTTTTCTCCTGATTCACATAGCTGCAGGGGATGGCAAACCCAAGGTCAGCAGGTCGGGGAACTGGACTCTTGCTTGCAGGCTGAGAAGTTCGACAAATTCCGAGATCAACATGTAAGCTGCTAGCTCAAGTCCCACGATCTGGAGGTGAGACAACAAGAGGCAGCTGCTGAGTCTGGAACAAGCCAAAAACTTTGGCAAGGCGAGCAGGCAGAAGGTAACCAGTGGAAGGCAGAGAGATGAAACTGAGAGGGTGGTGGCTGCCACAGGTCCCGCCTCCGCCGGTACCACTCAGCAGATTCTATCATGGGGGTGATCACAACATTATACAACTACTAAAACACTCAGGATAATGGTCTAGCCAAGCTGACATACAATCTTAACCATCACAGTCCACCCCTTGTCAACTTGGCACCTGTACACGTCTCCTGAAACCATACATAATCTCTGAATAAAGATGATTATGAAGTCATACTTGCACCTAACATGATACAACTAACACGTGTACAATCGAAAATGCACTGGCCCTGTTTACATCTTATATTTTATAAGTGAAGGAAACAAAAATATTAGATGCACACATACAAAACAGAAATACTCATAGCAATTACAGTCCCCATTTCTGCAACTGGTCACGTGGCCGTAACTGGTATTTAGAACTACCTTCTTCCACCACCCATTCTATATTCCCTTTGCCCTCAGCAAGCACCTCAGCTGGTCGTGGTTCTTTGCCTGGTGGGGTGACCCAAACCTTCATTCCTGAAGGGTCTGGGTCATTAGTAGTCATGTTGGAATTAGGTTGCTGTAGTTTTCCATTGACTTTAATCACAGGGCACAGTAGTACTAAGAGACGTCCTAAGGAATCTCCTGCATTCCAGACATACTCTTCTTTACCTCCATTATGTAATATCAATCTGATTTCCTCTTGGTAATCAGGACCAGGCACACCAGCCAGTATGGTAACTCCCTTCTTTGTCTGTTGATCCAGAGGCATAAGGAGCCCAAAGTGGCCAGGTGGCATTCTTAACTTTCAGTTCAATGGAATCAGTGATGTGTCTCCAGGTGGGAGCATTCCTCCCTTTGGAACTAAGACCTCTAGGCCTGCAGAGCATAAAGTCGAGGGGACAGGAAGCAAAAATCTTGCAAGTGGTCACTAGGAGTAATAGTGAGTGGTGCCACTCCCGTTTCCACCCCTTGATTCCTGGACCCGTGAATCCTGGCTATGGGAGAAACAGCACCATATATTGGATGCTGGTTTAAAGCATATACAGCCTCCTGGATAACATTGCCCCAACCCTGCAAGGTATTGCCACCTAGCTGGTGCTGTAATTGTGTCTTTAGAAGGTCATTCCATAGTTCTATCAAGCCAGCTGCTTCAGGATGATGGGGAACATGGTAAGACGAGTGAATTCCATGAGCATGGGCCCACTGCCGCACTTCATTTGCTGTGAAGTGAGTCCCTCGATCTGAGGCAATGCTGTGTGGGATACCATGACGGTGGATAAGGTATTCTCTGTAAGTCCACAGACGGTAGTTTTGGCAGAAGTATTGCGTGCAGGGAAGGCAAATCCATATCCAGAGTAAGTGTCTATTCCAGTAAGGACAAAACACTGCACTTTCCATGATGGAAGTGGTCCAATGTAATCAACTTGCCACCAGGTTGCTGGCTGATCACCTCGAGGAATGGTGCCATATCAGGGACTCAGTGTTGGTCTCTGCTGCTGGCAGATTAGGCACTCAGCAGTGGCTGTAGCCAAGTCAGCCTTGGTGAGTGGAAGTCCATGCTACTAGGCCCATGCATAACCTCCATCCCTGCCACCATGACCACTTTGTTCATGAACCCATTGAGCAATGACAGGAGTAGCTGGGGAAAGAGGATGACTGGTTTCCACAGAACGCATCATCCTATCCACTTGATTGTTAAAAGCATCCTCTTCTGAGGTCACCCTTTGGTGAGCATTCACATGAGACACAAATATCTTCACTTCTTTGGCCCATTCAGAGAGGTCTATCCACATACCTCTTCCCCATAAATCCTTGTCTCCAATTTTCCAATCATGTCCCTTCCAAGTCCCTGACCATCCAGACAAACCATTGGCCACAGCCCATGAATCAGTATATAATCGCACATCTGGCCATTTCTCCTTCCAAGCAAAGTGAACAACCAGGAATGTCATGGATTGAATTATGTCCCCCCAAAAATGTGTATATCAGTTTGGCTGGGCCATGATTCCTGGTACTGTGTGATTTTCCTATATGTTGTAAATCCTGCCTCTATGATGTTAATGAGGAAGGATGGGTGGCAGTTGTGTTAGTAAGGCAGGACTGGATCTACAAGACTGGATTGTGTCCTGAGGCAATCTCTAGAGATATAAAAGAGAGAAGTGAGCAGAGAGACAGGGAGACTTCATACCATCAAGAAAGCAGTGCTGGGAGCAGAGAGCATCCTTTGGACCGAGGTTCCTGCTCAGAGAAGCTCCTAGTCTGGGGGAACACTGAAGATAAGAAGGCCGACAGAGAAAAAGCCTTCCCCTGGAGCTGACGACCTGAATTTGGACTTTTAGCCTACTTTGACTATGAGGAAATAAACTTCTCTTCATTAAAACCATCCACTTGTGGTATTTGTGTTATAGCAGCACCAGATCACTAAGACAATGTATAATATCCCATGTGCCATTTCTGAAATAAATAGAAAAATAAAGATTGAAACTGAGTTCACTGATCATTGTTAGAGATTCGCTGTGATCTGTTCACCGTAGTTTATTTAGACCTAGATGTTGGAAAACCATCCTGGTTTATCTGCAAAATAATTTTGAATTGGTAAGATCATATTCTTGTATTCAATCCAAAGATCTCTATGTATTTTGCCATCAACATTTTTTCTCTATTTTCATCTCCAATTCTATAGTTTTTTCTTTTTTTTTTTTTTTTAAATTGTGATTTTCTGAAGTCATTCCAATGAACTCTGTAACTACCATTGCTGGCTGGGTACCTCACATAATGACAATCACATGGAACTATTACAGGGTGCTCAGTTCCTAAATAACAGTATAACTCATTACAGACACCCTCTATTTGCATTCATATAGGGACTGTGCAATGACATTGCCATTGGTACTTCTCTATTTTCTGACCTTACTTACTTATGCCAAGGTTTTTTAATAGTATAATTGTGCTTTATTGAAGAGCATCAACAAATGTTGTCTAGTAGAAGAAAAAAAGAGAGAGAGAGAAAATGAATTTTAATACCTCTTCAAGATCTGACTCTAACTTGGGTAGGTGATCTTAAGAAGCCACATAATTAGTTCATATAAACAATCTTCATTTAGATTTGAAAGATTATCTTGATTCTGCTATTCATTTCTAAAAATATAGGGATTTGAACAATACTTAATTTTTGAAATCCAATATCAGGGCATATTGCTCATATTATTAACTCTTTGTTTGACCCTTAGCAAGTTGGTTAATCTTCCTGTGCCTCCCTGGAAATTCTAATAGCACCTATCTCATGGGGTGGTTGTGAGGATTACATGGATTAATGTCCACAAAACACTTAGAGCCATGCTTGGCCCAGTGATAGTACTATACAGTACTTGCTATTATTATTCTTCTTTAAAAAGTTTTAACCTTTCTGTATATTTTTTAATTCATCAACTATTTAATAGCATAAAATAACAAAAATGGCCACAATGAAAATTAAACATATTTTTAATTTTTCAGAGGAATAACAAATTATACCTCATTAGGAAGAAACAAAGCTACAAGTTTTCCTTTCCTTGAACACACATGGCTTTAATCAACAGACACCATGACATTTCAATCAATGATAATTCAAGAAAGCTTTGTTCTTGTTAATATCTCTTCACAAATCAGTGATTTTTGGTACAAGTCTACATAATGCCAACTAAAGTCTTGATTTTTTTTTTTTTTTTTTTTAATTTAAGAGATGGTTGCCCTCTACCCAGCTTGTCCCTAATGGCCCTGCTCATCTATCCATGAATTGGCAACAGGTTACAATAAAAAGAACACCAGCCTGGAAATCAAAATCTTGTCCTGAACCATCTGTGTCACTTACTAGTTCTTTAAATTTAAACAAAGCATTTGCCCTTATTAGTCCTTAGTTTCCTCAAGAGGCTGAATTAAGATGATCCTTTATAATTATAAAATTGTATAATTCTCAGAAGCTTTTCACACATTACCTACATGTGTTGGACAATGTGACATTTACTCCTCTAAAGTTATAGATCTAAATACAGACTTGTAGAGAAGATTAAGTCTTCTCATCTAGGTAATTCAGACATTGCCCAGTTTTTTACACTTTCTAGAAAGAATAAATTCACATTTAAAGTATTTCACATTTAAAGGTAATTAATACTTTAGTAAGGAGATGTTCTCTACAGCATAGTAACTCTCATCCCTTTCTTTCCACAGAGGAAATACACAAATTTATCTGTACTTTTACCTTTGTAATGTTGTCAAATTTCTGGCTTCTTCTTGTCAGTTGGTCACAAATTTAAGTGAAATAGTGATTGCCAACATTTGTTTCCCAAAATGTAAGTCCCCAAATATAGATCCTTCCCTCCTTTGTGTACAAACATATAGCTGCCTTCGGGAATTTCCACTTATACATTTCACTGCCAAGAAGCCATTGGCTTGCTTTCATTTCCAGGATCACTTATAACTAAGAGGTATGAGTGACCATCATGTTTCACAACTAGAACCAGACACTGCATGTCCTTGGAGGCAACACTGATGTCCCAAAAGTAAGAGACTTTTTCCAGGGTTACACTCCTGTCTCCAAAAGAAGAATATAGAGAATCCAACAAAAGAGAGGTGGCCCCAGGGGTTTCAGGGGATAGGGACTGGGTCAGCCAGGAGACAAAACAGGTACATCTGGTGGCTTAGATGGTAACATTCAGGGGCCAGGACCACAGAGGTGGGGAGCCTTCACTAGAGAAGTAGAGAGAGTAGTGGGCAGAGAGACAGGCTAAACCAACAGGCGCTATAGAGAGACAGAGTCCTGAGGCAATGATATTGAGAGGAAGTTGGGTCTGAGATTCCTCTTTGGAGCCATAACTGAGATAGAGGATCTGAGGTGGCCAGAGCTCTCCTTCAACAATAGTAAAGGCAGAAGTAAACGCTCCTTGGAGGAAAGCTGCCCTAAGATAGTCCCACAGGACCCCAACAGATTAAAACTAAGCATGACCTTACAAACAAATATCAGCCAACAAAGAGAAAAGCAAGCTACTATACGTGAGAATCAGCAGACAATAAACAAAGATTTAGACCAAAAGGACTGCATATGCTGAAACTGTCCAACATCAGAGAAAATAGTTATGCATGAAATTTGTAAAAGAAAAATGCAATTATAAAGATAAACATAAAGTAAGAAATTAAGAGGAATAAGCAGGTGGAATTAAAAGGTGGTAATTTATAAAAATAAAATATATAATTGTTGAAATAAAAAAGCTCAATGAATCTCCACTAATGGATTAAAGACATAATTATAGTTTAAAGGCAGACATAACTAAAGAATTTATCTACAATGCAGCATAAGGAAATCAAAAATATAAAATAGAGATTAAGAAGTGATATAAGGATAGAAGAATGAGGAGGTCTTATATACACATTTTGTTGAAGATAGTCTCCCCCCAAAAATAGAAAGAACAAAAGAAAGGCAATATTTTAAAAAATAATAATAATAATGAATGTAAAATTTCCACAACAGATGCAAAATAGGAATCCAAGATAAATAAAAAGACATCCACATTTGACAAATCATAATAAAATTACAAAGCTAAAACAAAGATCTTCAAAGCAACCAGTGAAAAAGAACAGCTCATCTAAAAAAATAACAATTCGGATTACAGCAGAATTCTCAACTACAATGAAAGCCTAAAGTGAAGATGGTGAAATAGTAACTTCAAAGTGATAAGAGAAAAATAACTGCCAACTTGGATTAATTATTGTGTAAAAATGAAGACAAAATAAAGTTCTTTTCGGATAAAAATTGAGAGGGTTTACTACAAGAGGCCTCTCCACCTCTGAAGAATTCTGAAGGATGTACTTCATGAAGAAGAAAAACAACTCAAGAATTATGATCTGAGGATATACGAACAAAATACTGCCAATATAAGAGGTCTTTGTGGTTTTTTTGTTTGTGTGTTTGTTTTAAATGACAGTTCTAAAATAGTTACTTTATAAGTAGGGAGGGGAAAGGTCAGACCTAAAATGTTTTAAAGTACATTTATTTTACAGTAAGGGGATCAAGGTAGTATTTAGCTTTAGGCTTTATAAGGTAAAATGTGTATAATAAGCTATTAAGAGTAAGCACTTAACAGAAGTATATTGCATAAATTTAAAACAGTGGATATTTTTTAAAAGTAAAATAAAAGGGGATAAAAACAAGTGAATAACCAAAAACCAAACCCATTGCCGCTGAGTCGATTCTGACTCAGCGACACTATAAGACAGAGTAGATCTGCCCCACAAGGTTTCCAAGGAGCAGCTGGTGGATTCAAACTGCCAACCTTTTGGTTAGCAGCCAAGCTCTTAACCACTGTGCCACCAGGGCTCCAAATAATCAAAAAGGAAAAAGGAAAGAAAGAGAGAAAATAAGAAAAAAAAAAAGTATACAAATAGAAATCAAAAGGAAAATAGTAGAAATAACTCCAAATATATCCATACCAAAACCCATTGCCATCGAGTCGACTCCAACTCATAGTGATTCTAGGCACAATAAATATAAATGGATTAAAATCGTCATTAAAAGAAATTTTAAAAAAAGTTAAATACTGCTTTTTTAAAAAGTCATACCTAAAATACCATTCATCTGTCAGTTTGTCATATTGTGGTGGCTTGTTTGTTGCTATGATGCTATGCCACTGATATTTCAAATACCAGCTGGATCACCTATGGTGGACAAGTTTCAGCAGAGCTTCCAGCTTCCAGAGTAGGAAGGAAGAACTGGCATTCTACTTATGAAAATTACCCAGTGAAAACCCTATGAACTCCAACAGAGTAATGTCTGATATAGTGCTGGAAGATGAGCCCCCTAGACTGGAAGTCACTCAAAATACACAGTGATCACAAGGGACTCAAATATACCAACGATGGTGAAGATGGCGCAGGACAGGGCAACCTCTCATTCTGTTGTACGTGGCATCAACATGAGTCAGAAGCAACTCAATGGCAATGAACAAAGCATAATGAAAAAGAGTCATTTAGCAGGGCACTGTCCATGACCCTTGCCACTCGTCATTCAAGTCTCTGCTTGATGGCTTTCTCTTAGGCCCCATCCAGGGCAATATAGAAATACCACCCAATTAATGTCCCTGGAAATATCCCATATTCAATAAAATTTGAGAGTTAAAAGAAGTACCAGCTTTTGTATTCATTGTGTCAGATAATTCTGTCTCTCAAAATTCCTCAGCATTATCAAGTAATAATCTACTTGATAACACACTGTATGGAGTTTTCCATTCCCTCTCTGTTTCACATCCCCATTTCCTTACAGGTGTTTCCTGGGAGCATCTCCTAAATATATTATTTTCACAGAAATTCTTGTCTCAGAGTATGCTTCTAGGGGAACCCAACACATGACACTGGTATAAGAAATGATCCTAGGAAGCAGGCCCTCAGGTTGGAACTCTGGAATTGGATCATTCACTGGTACGATGGCAAGAAAAAGATGCCATTGTTAGTGTCAGATAGGCTAATGATTATCCATGGCATCTTGTAGCATCACAATTATCGTGACACTCACTTGTTGGGAATTGGGATGGGATGGGAATGTGGATGCATTAGCTTATGCAGTGGCTCTAGTACTTGAGTGATATGGAGTAATTATAATCTTAAGGACTGTTCAGTTGCTTGGCTGTTGTTTACCACCATAGAAGCCCTGAAGGAAGAAAATAGAAGGCTCAAGTCAGTCAATTATCAACTCAGGGAACTCTGAAAACCAGCAAGGCCTCCTTGCAACGTTTAAAGAGACTTTGTGTCCTATAGCTAAAGAACAATTTGTGTTAACAATTGGGCCCAAGATCTGATTGTAAGAGAGGCAGTTATAAAGAGGGTTAATATCACAGCCCTCAACAAGTTTTTTACGATGCTGAAGTCAGGGGCCTGGTAGGGAAGGTGCGATACCCTGGTTGAAGACATTTGGGTAGATGGAGTTGAAAACCTTGAAACTCCAGCTTTCCCTGAATCTTCCAGGTAGGCAAGAATGGCCCTCTCCACTATAGAAAAGAGATGCCTTCTCTTGCCTGGAAATATACAAAAGCTTCAACTGACACAAAATCCTCTTAAAATGATACTTGTCTTTCTCCAGAGGATACTTGGTGGGTAGTGGTTAAGCACTTGACTGATAACTGAAAGGTCAGATAGCCCACCAGCTGACTTGGTTCCACTAGAGAGCCCAGAGAACACTCAATTCCTGGAAGAGAATGCACCAGAGGTACACCAGAACTGTTGAGAAACCCAGTTGTGCCTGTCCTCTACAGGCCAGGGATGATGGAAGGCGATGCTTCTCTACGGAGAAACTGGCCTCCATAGAGTTGATGGGCGTTACAGGATACTGGAAAAGCAGAGGTCAGGTGGGCAGCATTTAACTATCAGAGGCAAGGCAGATAGAATTATCAAAATGGACAATGTAAAAGACACTGACAGTACTCTGTCCAGATCCCATTAGATTCCTTTTGTATACATACACTTTTGTATACAGAAGTTCTGAGTATTCCTTCACTCCTAACAGCTAACACCTGATTCTCTTTGTTGGATGACAGCCCTTATGTTGTCAGAATTCCTTTTGTTTCCACGTAGTGAAAAACTGAAGTGCTCACATCCCTTCACAAACTGCTGGTATGTATAGAAGAATAAATATTCCAGATCGCTTGTGTTCTGTCTCCAGAGTCGTTGTCTTAATCAGGATTCCCCAGAGGAATAGAACAAATAAGATAAATAGGGTAGTTCCACAGTGTTCTATGCTGTTGTTGTTGTTAGATGTTGACAAGTTCGTTCCAACTCATACTGACCTTATTACAACAGAGCGAAATACTGCCCAGTCTTACTCCATCCTCACAATCACTGCTATTGAGCCCATTATTGCAGCTACTGTGTCAATCCATCTCATCAAGGGTCTTCCTCTTTTTCCCTGACCCTCTACCTTACCAAGCATGATGTCCTTCTCCAGGGAATGAGCCCTCCTGAAAACATGTCCACAGTACATGGCATGAAGTCTCACCATCCTTGCTTCCAAGGGTTACTATGGCTGTATTTCCAAGACAGTCGTGTTCATTCTTCTGGCAGTCCATGGTATATTCAATATTCTTCATCAACATCATAATGTGTCAATTTCTCTTCAGTCTTCCTTATTCATTGTCCAGCTTTCCCATGCATACAAGGCAATTGAAAATATCAGGCTTGGGTCAAGTGCACCTTAGTCCTCAAAGTGACATCTTTGCTTTTCGAAACTTTAAAGAGGTCTTTTGCAGCATATTTGCCCAATGCAATATGTCATTTGATTTCTTGACTGCTGCTTCTATGAGCATTGATTGTGGATCTAAGTAAAATGAAATCCTTAGCAACTTTAATATTTTCTCCATTTGTCATGATGTTGCTTACTGGTCCACTTATGAGGACATGTGTTTTCTTTATGTTGAGGTGTAATCCATACTGAAGGCTATAGTCTTTGATCTTCATAAGTGCTTCAAGTCCTCTTCACTTTCAGCAAGCAAGGTTGTGTCATCTGCATATTGCAGGTTATTAATTAGTCTTCCTCCAATCCTGATGCCACGTCCTTCTCCATGTAGTCCAGCTTCTTGGACTGTGTGCTTAGCATACAGATTGAATAAGTATGGTGAAAGGAGACAACCCTGACACACAATTTTCCTGATTTTAAACCATGCAGTATCACGTTGTTCTGTTCAAACGACTGCCTCTTGGTCTATATACAAGTTACTCATGAGCACAACTAAGTGTTCTGGAATTCCCATTCTTCGCAATGTTATCTGTGATTTGTTATGATCCATACAGTCAAATGCCTTTGCATAGTCAGTAAAACACAGGTAAACATCTTTATGGTATTCTCTCCTTTCAACAAAGATTCATCTGACATCAGCAATGATATTCCTTATTCCATATATCCTCTTCTGAATCTGGCTCGAATTTTTGGCAGTTCCCTGTTGATACACTGCTGCAACCGTTTTTGAATTATCTTCAGTAAAATTTTACTTGTATGTGATATTAATGATATTGTTCTATAATTTTCACATTCTGTTGCATCACCTTTCTTTGGAAAGAGCACAAAAATGGATGTCTTCCAGTCGGTTGGCCAGGTAGCTGCTGTCTTCCAAATTTCTTGGCATAGATGAGTGAGCACCTCCGGTGCTGCATCCCTTTGTTGAAATATCTCAGTAGGTATTCTGCCAATTCCTGGAGCCTTGTTTCTAGCCAGTGCCTTTTGTGTAGATTGGACTACACAGAATACCTTCAATACCATCGGTTCTTGATCATATGCTACCTCTTGAAATGATTGAATGTTGACCAATTCTTTTTAGTACAGTGGTGACGCTGTGTGTTCCTTCCATCTTCTTTTGATGCTTCCTGCATCATTCAATACTTTGCCCATAAGAAAAAACAAACAAAACACTGGTTGCCATCGAGTCGATTCATAGTGACCCTATAGGTTAGAGTAGAACATCCCCACAGGGTTTCCAAGGAGCGGCTGGTGAATTCAAACTGCCAACCTTTTGGTAAACAACCATAGCTCTTAACCACTGGTCACCAAGGCTCCAGTAGTATCCTTCAATATTGCAGCTAGAAGCTTGAATTTTTCTTCAGTTCTTTCAGCTTGAGAAATGTTGAGTGTGTTCTTCCCTTTTGGTTTTCTGATTCCAAGTTTTGCACATTTTCTTATAATACTTTACTTTGTCTTCTTGAGCTGCTCTTTGAAATCTTCATTTAGTTCTTTTACTACATCATTTCTTCCATTCACTATAGCTACTGTACATTCAAGAGCAAGTTTCAGAGTCTCTTCTGACATCCATTGTGGTCTTTTCCTTCTTTCCTGTCTTTTTAATGACCTTTTGCTTTCTTCATGTGTGACATCCTCAATGTCATCCCACAACTCCTCTGGTCTTCAGTCATTAGTGCTCAATGTGTCAAATCTATTGTTAAATTGTGTCTAAATTCAGGTGGGATATATTCAAGATCACACTTTGGCTCCTGTGGATTTGTTCTAATTTTCTTCACCTTCAACTTGAACTTGTATGTGAGCAACTGACGGTCTGTTCCACAGTTGTCTCCTGACATTGTTCTGACTGATGATATTGAGCTCTTCCATCTTCTCTTCCTACATATGTAGGCGATTTGATTCCTGTGTATTTCATCTGGTGAGGTCCATGTGTATAGTCACTGTTTATGTTGTTGAAGAAAGGTATTTGCAATGAAGAAGTCATAGGTCTTGCAAAATTCTACCATGCGATCTCCAGCATCGTTTCTATCACCAAGGCCATATTTTCCAACTACCGATCCTTCTGCTTTGTTTCCAACTTTCACATTCCAATCACCAGTAATTAGCAATGCATCTTGATCGCACGTTTGATCAATTTCAGGCTGCAGAAGGTGGGAAAAATCTTCAATTTCCTCATCTTTGGCATTAGTGGTCAGTGCGTAAATTTGAATAATCGTATTAACTGGTTTTCCTCGCAGGCGTATAGATATTATCCTATCACTGACAGCATTGTAGTTCAGGATAAATCTTGAAATGTTCTTTCTGACAATGAACGTGACACCATTCCTCTTCAAGTTGTCATTCCTGGCATAGCAGACCATATGATTGTCTGATTCAAAATAGCCAATACCAGTCCATTTCAGCTCACTAATCCCCAGGATATCAATCTTTATATGTTCCATTTCGTTTTTGATGACTTCCAATTTTCCTAGATTCATACTTCTTACGTTCTGCATTTCATTAATGGATATTTGCAGCTGTTTCTTCTCATTTTGAGCCCACTGTGCATCTGTCAGTTTGTCATACTATGGTAGTGTGTGTGTTGCTGTGATAATGGAAGCTATGCCACTGATATTTCAAATACCGGCAGGGTCACCCATGATGGACAGGTTTCAGCAGAGCTTCCAGACTAAGACAGACTAGGAAGAAGGACGTGGAGGTCTACTTCTGAAGAAATTCGCCAGTGAAAACCTTATGAATAGCTGCGGAACATTATTTAATATAGTGCTAGAAGATGAGCCCCTCAGGTTGGAAGGCACTGAAAATACAACTGGGAAAGAGTTGCCTTCTCAAAGTAGAATCATCCTTAATGATGTGGTTGGAGTAAAGCTTTTGGGACTTTCATTTGCTGATGTGGCACAACTCGAAAGTGTTCCACAGATATAAATATAGATATAGTTTCTGTTCAACAGGTTTAAAATTCAAAAATGTAACAATTCTCACTAATCGTACTTTCTACCACTGAGAATAAAAATGGCAACCAGCTGCTGAGAATTAGTCCAGAAACCACCCTGAAGGCTGGCATAATGTTTCTGGACAAATTTTGTTTATTTTGCCCTCTCTTCTTGCAGTTGTTTACAAACAGCAGCTTTCCATTTAGAATTCAAATTTGAATTTTTCCAAACAAGTAGTAGAGCAGCTGTTGGAAAATCCACAGTATGAAATCCTCATGTCTTAATAAAAGAAAGGATTTTGATTTTTTCAAAAAAAAATTTAAGAATATTCCCAGCCAAACAATAGACAAGCACATAAGATAAACAATAATACCCAAGAAGAATGTACCCCTTAGATCAATTAAATGAGATCAAAAGGGCATTATCTGCCCCAAAGCAAAGATGAGAAGACAGGAAGGAATAGAAAATCAGGATGAAAGACAATGGGGAAACCAGGGCAGAAACGGGAGAGTGCTGACACATTGTGGGGAATGAAACCAAGGTCAGGAAACACTGTACGTACAAACTATCAAATAGGAAACTAATTTGCTCTATAAATTTTCACCTAAAGCACAATTTAAAAAAAATTAAGAATACTATTTAAGAAATAAGCCAATCATAGTAATAACTGAATTATGAAGATGTTGAATAAAAATAAATATAATGCATTCATAGTATTAAATATGCTAAGTATAATTAGTATGTTTAATATATATACATGTACGTATATATAAAACCATATTCAGTACATTCATAGCACTGAATGTGGTAGGTAGAAAATTTCTACCATTAATTCCTTAGCTTTGGAATCAGACCTGGATTTGAATCTTTACTCTGACACTTAGTTATAGAAATGTTATCTTTTTAACCGATTTAAATTCTGGTGTTCATCTGATAAAAACTGGTAAGATATCTACTTCATAGAACTGTTGTGAAGATTAAAAAGATAATACTTTCAAAGCACCTACCATAATACTAGGCACATAATAAAGTGTCTGTAAATGGAAGATATCTTTTGTTTGTTTTATTCGCCCATGACCGTAGGAAATAGAGAAAAATAATTCTCCTTTCATAAATTAAAGTTCTTCAGAGATAGATTCCAGAACCACTCCAGCAAATTCATTTCAATAATCAGAGCAACACTTTAGAATTGCATAGAACTTTATAAGTTAAAACACATTACAAATACTCAATATAAATTCATAGCAATAGCTAGTTCATATCTTTTTAGAGAAGAGACAATTGAGGCTCTGTGAAATTAAGTGATTTTTTAATAATCACTTTTAGTGTAGTATTTGACTATCATTTCGGCTGCCTAGCATTTTTCTTTGTCCTGGAAAATGCCTTGTCCTTCACTTCGTTTATATGGTTCCTGGGAGAACTTCCAATTCTTACATAAATGCATACTCCTGGCTATGGTTGATTGGTCCAAAAGTGGGAGCAAAACTCAAGTTGAGCCAACAATAGCAGCCCACATTCACAGTAGCTACTAATGATTGATCCATTGGGTGGACATCTGACTTATTCTGAGCCAATGGTTCCCTGCTTAAGATTTTTGGACTTAAGCCAAGAAAGTTTCTCTCTGATGACATGGTTTTAATAAGTCTAACTCTGGAGCTGTTAACATCTATAATTTCTATAAAATGGTGAAAGTTATTCTAAGGTAAGAAAAAGTAAATACACAAATAGAAGTAGATATAAAGAGAGAGTCCCTGTTCTTCTTATTCATGACACCAGCTCATCACATCCCTGTCCTTGGGTTCCATGGGTACACCAATAAACGTCTTTTAGGTTTAAGCTAGTTTGTATGGATTCTATAACTTGTACTGAAAAATGTCTAAATAGATTTTATTGTACTAAATTTGATGCCCTTTTCACTAGACAGGCCTCTAATGACCATCACTGTGCTTCAAAACTTTTCGTTTGCCATTTTTATACATTCATCTCCGATCCCAAGTAGAAAAGATCAGTAAAATGTATCCAAATTCTGTGCATTTATTGAATGCATTATGGTATATGAAAATGAAATGACATAAAACAAGGACAAAAACATGTCTTAAAATTGTTTCAATCCGTTCAGTACAGACTCTATCATTCAGCTAGCAAATAATGAATTTCATAAACTTGCTCTATTCCCTATAACCACAGCCTGTTCCTCATGGTGCACTTTCTACTGCCCAGCCCACAATCTTGACAGCTCCACACCTAGCTAAGTGTTATTACTTGAGTCTCAACCTAGAGATAATTTACTCCAGGAAGCCTTTTCTTAATCTCTAAGTCTGGCTTCTGTGTACCTCCTCTGTGCTCTATGAGCGCCTATATATTATGCCCATTATAACTCTTATCCCTTTGCAGTGAAATTGGCTGATCCTTATTCAATTCCCCGTATGATGTAATCCCAAGAGGACAATAACTATCTTTCTCAGTACTGTATCTTCAGTATCTAGAGGAGTGTTTGACACATAGCAGACACTCAACAAATATTTGTGATATGCACTCTTTGTTGATAAACTTTTCTGAGGGACTTTTATAAACTTCCCCTAGCCCCTAACCAACCCCCCTTTTCAATCAAATCACTGCTGAGGTATCTCATTTATTGATTAAAGTATTTTAGATTACTCAGTTGTGTTGGAAGGGAAATTAGATTTAAAACTGCTTAATTCTAATATGTCTGAAGTTGTCTTCTGAAATTCTATTTTAAGAAAAAGTATAAAAGGCAGTTTCAGTGGGCACTGAAATAGGAGCTGTCTTCAAAGTGTTCTCAGAACAATTCTATTCATATTGATAATGGAGAATGAGAGATTAATTTCTATATTCCACCAAAGTAGTACAATAAGAATATCAAATAGCATCCCCTAGAAAAGCAATTTGCAACAGGTAAAAATTGAAAATAGCATAATGATTCTCATCTAACTGGCTATTGACCCTGAGATCTCTGAAATATCATTGTAGTCTGTGATTCTCAAAAACCAAAAACGTTTGCCTTATGAAAGTTGGCATAACTATGCAACCAAATCTCTCTCAGAACATATTAGAAATGCCAGTTGTTAAATAAAAGAATAGCACAGTTAAAGAAATATGTATGCTACTCAGATTCCACCAGCAATTGAAATGGTGTGAAGCAAATGGTCACCTCACTGGGTGGCATCAATCTGACATAAACAATAGCACCGGGAATGAAACATACCTAAATATACTCCTGTCATAAGGACTTAGGTTGAAAAGAGGCAGGGAGAAAGTCCAATGTTTTAGTTTCTATCAACTCCTTGATGCAGTGTTTTCATCCTACTGCTGATCTTGGCCCTTATGAACACACTATTGTTTTTCTTAGAATTCTTAGAAATAGCACATCTCAAATTTCCTAGGGCATTGTGCATACTAGGCAAGGAGAATGGCAGAGCCAAAGACCATGGCTGACACGTGGTATATAGATAATAACTACTATTGAGTGAAGGAATGGACAAACTAACCAACTGATTCGCAATTGACTTGCTGGCAGCTAACAACAACAACACACCCTTGAACTTATTTCTTTATTTTAGGTTTGTTTTTTAATTTTTAATTGATTGTTACCAAAAAAACAAAAACACAACACCACTTGGGCGGTGTATGAAAGTAAAACTGTACCTCTAATAAACAGAATAGGCAGCTTGAGTTGAAAGCACACCTCTCCCAAAATATTCCTAATACGTTTGTCATTAGAGTTACACTGGGTTTGTTTGCAGAGGAGCCTAGTCAAATCTACATGTTTTGTTTGATTAGAGTATCTGAATATGAATATATTCCAATATGAATATATGCCAATAGCCTATAACAAATGAGAAGAAACTGATTTATACATTTCACAGAAAAGATGAGACTTCAAGATGATGAGCCCTAAGCTTCTCTTTTCACTCTGTACTCTCTCTCAGAAAAGGTCATTCACACCTATGGCTTTTGTTTTTATGATCTATAATTTTGACTAGCAAATGAATACCTATTGTCCAGGGCTCTTTTCTGAACTCTAGATATAGAAATATAACTTCCCTGCTTGTCATCTCCACTTGAATGTCTCAAAGACACCTCAAATTCAACATATTTTACACTAAATTCATTATTTTCTCATTGCTTTCTGGAGAAATGCACCCTCAAATTGGATCTTATAAGACTTGTCCAGAAAAACCCTAGTCAATCATGAGTTCAAAGCTCATACTATAAACGACAACATTAGATAATGTGGATTCAGATATTGGAAATATCATATACTACATGAATTTATGCTCCAAATATAATATTTAAAATGACATTGAAAATATGAGCAAAAATAGTCATATTTGGCCAAGAAAAAATGAAACTAACTCCTAGGAATGAAATTATAATTCTTAAAAATAAGCTTCATATGCATGGGTTAAAACCTGATTAGACAAAGCCGAAGAAAAAATGAGAATTAGTAAACTAGAAAACAGATTTAAATAAAACACTAAGAAGACAACACAGACAAAATAATGTGTAACACATCAGAGAGGTTAAGAGGCATATAGGACAGTATAATCTTAATAACTTTCTTATAGCCTTAATGCCAATATTATAGTATGAAAAAGGAAACTTAGGCTAATCTCACTTATGAACAGAATCGGGGAAAAAAAGAAGGGGGGAATATACGTTGGGTTTGTTCCATGAATGTAAGAAAAAATTAACAACAGAAAAAGTTATTTACTGCATCAGCAGTTTAAAGAACATTCAGATCATCTCCTAAGCAAGAAAAGCATTCAGTAAAAGTCTACACCAATTCATGATAATGCTTTTGAAAAATCAGTAGAGGAAGAGAATTTCATTAACCTGATAAAGAAGATCTAAAAAAAACAACAATTTTGCACAGTGGTTGCAAACCAAAAGGTTGGCAGTTCACATTAGAGAAACGCAAATCAAAACCACAATGAGATACCATCTCACCCCGGCATTTCTGGCACGAATCAAAAAAACTGGAAATAACAAATGTGGGAGAAGCTGTAAGAAGATTGGAACTCTTATGCATTGCTGGTGGGAATGCAAAATGATACAATCGTTTTGGAAAACGATATGGCACTTCCTTAGAAAGCTAGAAATAGAAATACCATACGATCCAGCAATCCCACTCCTAGGAACATATCCTAGAGAAATAATATCCTTCACACGAATAGACATATGCACACCTATCTTAGTCATCTAGTGCTGCTCTAACAGAAATACCACAAGTGGATGGCTTTCACAAACAGAAATTTATTTTCTCACAGTCTAGTAGGCCAGAAGTCCAAATTCAGGGCATCAGCTCCAGGGGAAGGCTTTCTCTCTCTGTCGGCTCTGGAGGAAGGTCCTCGTCATCATCAGTCTTCCCCCGGACTAGGAGCTTCTCTGCACAGGAACCTCGGGTCCAAAGGACGTGCTCTGCTCCTGGTGCTCCTTTCTTGGTGGTATGAAGTCCCCTGTCTCTGCTTGCTTCCTTTTCCTTTTATCTCTTGTAAGATAAAAAGTGGTGCAGGCCACACCCTAGGGAAACTCCCTTTACATTGGACCAGGGATGTGACCTGGGTAAGGGTGATGTTACAGTCCCACCTTAATCCTCTTTAACACAAAATTACAATCACAAAATGGAGGCCAACCACACAATTCTGGGAATCATGGCCCAGTCAAATTGATACACACATTTCTGGGGGGACATAATTCAAACCATGACAACACCCAAGTTCATTGCAGCATTGTTCACAATAGCAAAAAGATGGAAACAACCTAGATGCCCATAAACAGACGAATGGATAAACAAACTATGGTACATACACACAGTGGAGTATTACACAACAGTAAAGAACAATGATGAATCTGCGAAGCATCTATAACATGGATGAAACTGGAGGACATTACGCTGAGTGAAATAAGTCAATCACAAAAGGACAAATATTGTATAAGACCACTACTGTAAAAACTCATGAAAAGGTTTACACACAAAAAGAAACAATCTTTGATGGTTACGAGGGATGGGATGGGGGGGGGCGGATACTAAACAGTCAATAGATAAGTGGTAACTTTGGTGAAGGGCAAGACAGTACACAATACTGGGAAAGCCAGCACTACTTGTACAAGGAAAAGTCATGGAAGTTCCATAGACACATCCAAACTCCCTGAGGGACTGAATTGCTGGGCGGAGGGCTGTGGGGACCATGGTCTTGGGCAACATCTAGCTCAACTGGCATAACACAGTTTATAAAGAAAATGTTCTACAGTCTACCTTGGTGAGTAGCGTCTGGGGTCTTAAAAGCCTGAGAGCAGCCATCTAAGATACTCCCTGGTCTCATCCCTTCAGGAGCAAGGGAGAATGAAGAGAACAAGATACAAGGGAAAGATTGGTCCAAAGGACTAAAGCCTACAACTACCATGGCCTCCACCAGTCTGAGTCCAGTATAACTCGATGGTGACTGGCTACCACCACTGACTGCTCTGACAGGCATCACAACAGAGGGTCCTGGGCAGAGCTGGAGAAAAATGTAGAACAAAATTCTAACTCAAAAAAAAAAGACCAAACTTACTGGCCTGACAGAGACTGGAGAAACCCTGAGAGTATGGCCCCTAGACACCCTTTTAGCTCAGTAATGAAGTCACTCTCGAGGTTCACCCTTCAGCCAAAGATTAGACAGGACCATAAAACAAAACGAGACTAATGGGGCACAACAGCCCAGGGACAAGGACTAGAAGGCAGGAGGGGACAGGAAAGCTGGTAAGAGGGAACCCAAGGTTGAGAAGAGACAGTGTTGACATGTCATGCGGTTGTTAACCAATGGCATAAAACAATATGTGTACCAACCGTTTAATGAGAAACTATTTGTTCTGCAAACGTGCATCTAAAGTACAATTAAAAAAATAAAAAACATTGGCAGTTGAAATCCACCAGCTGCTCCTTGGAAACCTTATGGGGCAGTTCTACTCCATCTTATAGGTTCTCTGAGTAGGAAATGACTGGATCGCAATGGGTTTTTTGGTATTAAAAGTACTCTCTTTAAGTTCAGGAAGGAGGTGATAATGCCCGCCATCACCACTTCTATACCACATTGCTCTGGAAGTCTGAGCCGTCACAGTTAGATAGAAAAAGAAAGTTGAAAGGGACAAAGATTGAAAAGGAAGAAACTAAACAATCACTGCTCACACACTTTATAATTATCTACACAGATATCTTAAAAGAGTACATAGTCAAATTGGAAGAATTAATAAGAGAATACAGCGAGATAGATGTGCATAATATAGACATTTTTAATTAGTCTTATTTCTACACACTAAACAGGAAATAAAAATTTTAAAACATCATTTTAAATAACATTCAAAAGAAGACAAGAGATAGCGGTAAATTTAACAAAATAACATTGTGGAAAAAAGTACAAAACTTTCCCAGAGCACACTATAAAACACCTGAATAAGCGGAGGGATGTACCGAAATGCAATGGCTCTCAAACTTGGCTGTGGCTGCACGTTGAAATCACTTGGGGAGTTTTAAAAAGTACTGACACCTGAGTCCCACCCCAAGTACTATGGTTTAATTGATCTGGAGTACAAACAGGGCTTTAGGAGTTTGCAAAGGGCCCCAGGGGATTTAATGTGTGGCAAGTTTGAGAACCACTGTTGTAGTAAATGCTGTGGTGCCCACCCAGATACCCACTATGGAGGGAAACACCCATTCCCCCAACTTCTGGGAGTATTGCAACTGACAGTTCTCAGGTGACTTCCTGCTCCAGGATTTGCCATCAAGTCCTTCAGCTGAAGATGGTAAACCCACCCAGTCACACCACCTCCCAGAAGTAGCCTTCATCCAATTGTTGCTACATGAGCAGGTATATAGATCTGATCTCTTTGCTCCAATACAAGATAACTCTGTAGAGCCATTCCAACACCAGAGCTCCATATGGGATCTTCTGGGGTTTTTGGTGTGACTGCACAGGAGTTCAGTTCCTCCCAATCCTGCCTCCTTCACCTCTTGACAGATGTTGATCCTCAGAGCACTCTGCCAATGCACTTCCTGCAAATCATCCTCTCAAAGGCTGCTTTCCAGGGGACCCAGCCTGCAACTATGCCAAGACCATAGATAAGAACACTCAATATTTTAATGGTGTCAAATATCTGAAAGTAAATGACAAATTCAATGAAATTAAAATAAGAATCCCACCAGGGTTTTTGAGAAACTAGTAAAGCTAATTTAAAATTTTATAAAGAAGAGCAAAAGCAATAGGGAGGAATTTCTTAATAATATCCCAAAATATGAAGTAAAAAGAAGAGGTTTGATAAATTTAACTACATTTAAATGTCAGACTTCTATTCTTCAAAAGCCAGCATTTAAAACCTGAAAAGACAAGCACAGATTGGGAGGAGATATTTGCAATACACGATATGCCCAGGACTAATAGCCAGAATAAATTAAAAAGAAAAATGTCCTACAAATCAAAAAGTAAAAGGTACTTTAAAACAAAAAAAGAAAAAGAAGAAGAAGAGCAAAAGAAATAAATACACGGGTCACAAGAGAGAAGATCTGAATAGACAACACACATATGAAAAGATGCACAATTGATTAGTAATCAAGAAAGTGCGGATTCAAAGCACAGTGACTTACTATTTTATACTCATCTGATTAGCCAGAATCTAAAAGCCTGACAATACCAAGTTCTGGTGATGAAGATGGAGTAACAAGAATGCTTGTTCACTGTCAGTGGTATGAAACTTGGTACAAACCTTTGGAAAATAGTTTTATAAAATCGAGTAAAGGTAAAAATGTTCACATCCTACAATTCTTCAACTTCAAATATATGTACATACCTTAGGAAAAACTCTCATATCTACCCATAAGAAACATAGATGAGAATATTCAAAAAGCAGCATTGTTTGTAATAGCAAAAAAAAAAAAAAAAAAAGGAATCAACCTAAATACAAGAAACCAACAGGAAAATAGATCAAATAAAATAAACTACGGTATATGCATATGTGGAAATCTATGCAGCAGTAAAAATAAATGAACTAGAGTTACGGTGACCTACGTGAATGACTTTTACACACATAAGGTTGTGCAAATAAACCAAGAATATGTACCATATGATATCACTCAGTATTGGGTATCACTTAGGGCCACATATGTATGTAGCAAAAGGATTTTTTTAAAAATGCATAGGAAAGAGAAAAACCTAATCAGGGTACTGGTTACCTTGGGAGCAGGGAATAGAAAAAGTGACCGTGGAGATGTACACAGGCGGCTTCAATTCTATTGAAGTTTCATTCTTAATGATGTGGTTATGGGATTTGGGGATACCCGAAACAATTTATAATTTCTTTAAATGTACAAGGCAAATGAAAGAAGGTCCGGGTGGGGTGGAGAGGCAGCGAATGCAGCGCTATAGAAGGGGAGAAGAAAGAGAAGAGATCTGAAAGAGTGAGAAAAGACACAGAGAAGGATCGAGATAAAAGCTAACTGGGATCCATGTCTCTTGATACCCAACCAGAGGACCATCTTCCTACCTGTATTTCTTTCAACCTTTCATCATCATTTTCTTTCACGTTATCACATCTATCCTAAAATATTCAAAGCTCTCATCTAGTTTCTCCTACTGAGGCAGCTCTAAAATTATAGGGGAGGCAAGCTGCATCCTGCCATAAACAACTTCTTTTTCTCTTTAACTTCACATTACCGTGTTTTTTCCCGCTCGTACAGATGACTACAATGTCTATACTGTTAGTAGATGAAGTAATAATGCTTCATGGCCTAGACAGTCTAAGAGGTGGGAGACCAAGTTTTACAGTCAGGCAAACGGGGATGAAATTCTGGCTCCCTGGCTTCCTAGTTTTGTGGGAGAGTTACTTCATCTGTCTAGCTTTTAGTCTCCTCATCCATAAAATAGAAATGTAAATTAAAACAAAATCTTTCATCAAAGGTTATATGCTGGATCATTGAGATGTGCACGTAAAGTGCTTGGATCCATGCCTGGTCCAATTAAGTGCTCAGTAGATGTTAGCTTTTTTTTTTTCAATTTTTTTCCCTATTCCTTATAAAATCACACACCAACTATAACTATAGTATATTACCAAGTTGTGTTGGTTGCCATTAAAAAAAAAAAAAAAAAAAAAAAACACCTCTGGTGGAGTGATCTTGAAAACAGGACATTGCTAAATTCCACCTGGATTAATCACCTTGTTGCAGATTTTAGGAAAAAGCAGCTCTTTTATGACAGTATGATGAATGGTCACTTGTCCCAATGTTGCTCTTTTACTGGCCAAACCACCTGATCCCTGAACTGATACAATCACTTTTAGAATCCAGATTCTTAGAATTCTCAGTAACTTGTCCAGATCCCAAAACTAACTTTGTAATTCCCGGAAAGAAAACACACTGTGAAAATGTCTGAAGCACCAACAGTAGTCAATCCTAGACGCACCCTTTAAAAAGAAAAATGCCCGTTGTTTGATGACAGCAAGAATGTGTGGATTAGAATGGCAGCATAATGGATGTTGACATAATGATAAAAAAAAAAAACATGCTAAGGTGTAAGGTATAGTCAAATGAAAGCTGAACACAGCCTTGTTTTGAACATTATATTAAATGTGGCCACAAAAAAAAAAAAAAAAAAGAATTCCTACCCTAGTGACGTGGAACTCTTAGTCATGTGAAACTCTTCAAAAGAGGAGACCATCCCAAATATCAAATCTAATTGTCCACAAAAACAATTTATAAATACAAGAAAGTGATAAAAATATATGAAATTTTATATCCAAATTTAGAATTGTGCAGAATATTATGTGCTAAGTAGAATCTATATCATGTGAAAATCTCTTGAGATGAAATTTCTTTTCGAAAATAGCTAGAGCTGTAAGTAAATTGAATTTATGTGAACATCTGATGCCAGTGAGGGTTAGGTAAATATCACTAGAATCCCTCTGGTTTAAGAAATAAAAATCCTCTTGTTGAATGTATTTTATTAAGGGAAGAAAACCATTCAATTATACAACCCCTATAGCAAAAAAATCCAAGGAAACAAGTACCCATCCCACAAAAAAATCAAAAAGGACCAACAGTTCAATAAAAGTGCAAATGGTCTCATTGAAAGTATTTATGCTGCTGAGAAATCTCCTACAGCTTGAAATGAGTGAAAGTTCAATCATAACTGGTACATAGGGACACGCTCCTAGATCAAAAATTCAATCTCACCCTGTGAAGTAAAAGCCAGTTGATGTCAGCCTTGAAGGAATGAGTGTTTTTCATTTGGCTTGAGAATGTGATATGTGGAACATGAGCTGAGAACACAATTTAGCTCAGTTCCCACCCCAAAGCCTAAATCCAAATGAATCCCACTTAGGTTGTATCTGACTGGTACAATAGAGGCTCTGTCAAGTTAAAAGAAAGCTGTGACGTGATGGACTGTGTGGATTTCTCTCTACAGCAGTAAAGCTGGTGCCAAGAGACTGGAATTTTTATATGATGAAACCGTATCCTGCCTGGACTTGCAGTCCTCATTTATACCCAACAATTTCTTGTTTGGCCATTTGAAGTTATTCCAAAAGACATAGTATTCTACCAACAAGAATGTGGGCAAGGTAACTTCCAAATGTCACCTACAAATTTACTAACTTTTTTCTTCCATATGCTTCCATCCCATTGGACAATCCTGGTTTCTCAAATCCTCTTTATCATCCCTTTCTGTTAACAAGTTCCAGTGTCTCTGACAGATTAGGTGGGTTTAGACAGGAATGTCTTACTTGGACATCTTTTGCCCCACTGAGCTGGCCCTCGCCCATCATTTTGAGACCCTGTGGAAGCCAAAGCAAGGAACACTTCTAATACAACCTCAGGCTTGTGCCTAGTCTCTGGCTGCTCAAGAAGGTCATAATATTTTTATATATTTCCAGCCAAAGCTTTTGTTAATGAGAATAAACTTTGTGGTTTGACCGCAGCATGGCACTTCATAGAAACTGGAAATATCTGACTCCCTACTTTCTCTAAATATCTGCTCCTTTAAGTCCTGTAAAACTTAAGGAATGTTAGGAGTCCAGTGACTCCATGAGAAATATACTTTCCTCCAGGTTTTGGTAGTTATGAAGCAACATCAGAATATTTTGGGCTACCTAAAAATCATATTTGACAATAAAGTTCTAACGTATTGTTTATAAAAAGTAGTAACAGCATCAGTAAAAGAAAAATTATTTATAATACAAGCGGGTACTTACCCACATGAAGTATCTAGTGAGTAGTATCTATATAAGTAGTACCAAGTATAACATGTCTATATAGCTACATCTCTCCTCTCATTGATTAAAGTTTATCAACTTAGGTTTGCCATGCTCTTATATAACTTTTGAAGTTAGTTTTCCCTCGACTGTGGGGAAGACTACCAAAATAATTACAAAGCCACCAAATAGTTATAGAAGTTTGACTTAGGAATTCTAATCTAATAAAGTGAAAATATAGATTTTAAAAAATCTAGTGAGCTCAGAGCTGCCCCCAAACATTGGAATGAAGGAAGAAGGAAGATACAGAAAAAAATCTAACACTTACAATTTAGCAAAGAAAAAAAGAAACATATAGCCTAGCTAAGGAAAGACACACATGAAAAGCCAAGGCAAAATTACGTAACAAAATAAAATCAAGTGCCAGATGGTGAAGAGAAAAATAAGATTTACTTCAATGTAAGAAATAGCTTTGGATTGGCAAAAGAAAACCCAAAGTTCTTCCCTCAGGTGTTCTTCCCTCAGATACCCACAAGAAAGAGTCCCTCACTTCCTCTGAGTCTGCTCAAATATCATCTCCTCAGTGAGGCAACTAACCACCCTATTTAAAATTTTAAACCTTCCCTCCAATTTCTGAGCTGTCTTAGCCTGCTCTGTTTTATTTCCTGTAATGCTCAGTACCAGCTTGTATGCTATATGATTTACTTACATTGTATATTTGTCATTTATTCAACTAGAATGTAAGCTCCATGAAGCCAAAATTACGTTATCTTTGTTTTTATGTTTTGTTCACTAATATCTCAAATGGTTACATGCTTTACGCATAGTAGGTAATCACTAAATCTTTGCCTGATGAATGACTTAAAATCAAAAAGCAAACCTCTTCAGAGTTATCTAATTTTAACAAGCCACTAGATGAAAAAAAAAAGTATTGGAACACCTTTGGAGAAATCATATTTTTTCTACAATGTCACATCCAGGTAAAGTTTTTCTCAGACGTGTTCTCAGGGTAATGAGTTGACTCAATGCAACAAGTAGCACATACATAATCTTCACATTGTAGTAGGTACAGAGGAAGAGCTGAGAAAAGTCCAAAGAATATCATATAAAGATTATAGTGCCATATTCAATGATACAATAAAGGAACCTGACAAATACATTCTAGTAAAATGTTTCTTTAATCACATTTGCTGTTGGGAATACTTTAGTAGTTAATTTACTTGAAGGTCCATTCAAAGGAATTTATTTACAATGTGCCAAAAGATCTTTAATTACAGTCACTATAATCCAGTTATTTAACCTCTCTGGATCAGTTTTCTCACCTGTCAAATGAAAGGGGTTTTTAGACTAGATAGAATCACTGAGTTTTGCAGAAGCTTATTAGAGTTCTAAAGGGTGTTTTGCAAACCGAGTTGGGCTTAGGTAATTAGAGAATTTTTTTTTTCTTTTTATTGTGCTTTAGGCGAAAGTTTACAGAGCAAATTAGTTTCTCATTCAACAATTTATATACAAATTGTTTTGTGACATTGATTGCAATCCCCACGATATGTCAACACTCTCCCCTTTTCCACCCTGGGTTCACCGTTTCCATTCATCCAGTTTTACTGTTCCTTCCTGCCATCTTGGCTTTGTTTTTGGGCAGGTGTTACTCATTTGGTCTCGTATACTTGATTGAACTAAGAAGCACATTCCTCAAGTGTGTTATTGATGTTTTATAGACCTGTCTAATCCTTGGCTGAGGGGTGAACTTTGGGAGTGACTTCAGTTCTGAGTTAAAAGGGTGTCCAGGGGCCATAGTCTAGGGGTTCCTCCAGTCTCTGTCAGACTAGTAAGTCTGGCCTTTTTTTTTTTTTTTTGTGAATTTGAATTTTGTTCTACATTTTTCTCCCTCTCTGTATGGGACCCTCTATTGTGATCCCTGCCACAGTGCTCAGTG
>NW_004443945.1:11202895-11263527 GCF_000243295.1 Trichechus manatus latirostris
TTTTGTGAATTTGAATTTTGTTCTACATTTTTCTCCCTCTCTGTATGGGACCCTCTATTGTGATCCCTGCCACAGTGCTCAGTGGTGGTAGCCAGGCACCATCTAGTTCTTCTGTGCTCAGGTTGGTGGAGGCTGTAGTTCATGTGGTTCATTAGTCCTTTGGACTGATGTTTTCTTGTGTCTTTGGTTTTCTTCACTTTCCTTTGCTCCAGATGGGATGGGACCAGTAGATGTATTTTAGATGGTCATTCTCAAGCTTTTAAGACCCCAGACTCTACTCTCACCAAAGTCAGATGTAGAACATTTTCTTTATGAACTGTGTTATGCCAATTGACCTACATGTCCCCTGAGAACATGGTCCTGGCCCTCAGCCCAGTAACTCAGTCCCTCACGGTGTTTAGATGTATCTATGAAGCTTCTATGTCTTTGTCTTGGTCAAGTTGTGCTGAAATTAGTGAAAATTAGTTAGAGCTATGACTTCTGATACCAGAACACTTGAGAGTAGATCCACAGGGTACAGCTGGCTCTCCACTTCTCCAAGGCTAAATTGTTCCATTCTTCCTTTGATTCTATGAGTTAGCCCAGTGTTTTTCAAATAACTCCAGCCCTTTTTTAAAACATATGTTAAGAAGAATAATCCTCAGTTGCTTGCAACCATGTGTCCTGACTAATAAAAACTGGTTCTTGGAAGTGGAGTATCACAGTGGCAACCCTAAAATATGAAAATAACTAAGCGGAGTTTGAATGAGAAACAGTGAGATTTTCTTACATTAACTTCTGGAAAACTTTCAATTCTTGTTATGCTGAACAGCACACTAGTCTGATTAAACTATTGTCTGTTGTATTTTGAGGCCCAGATCATATGACTAAAGGCAGAAATTCCAGGATGCTGGCTAGGGAATGTCAGGATGCTAGAGTGTATTAGCTCCTTCTCTCGGATTTTGATAAAACTTTGTAAAAAAGGACACACACATGTCCAGAGGTATTCCAGCTGAAGGGGCCAGGAAGAAGCGTTATAAGGCTTTGTTAAGAGAGGGCCAATAATCCAAGATTACCAAAGGTCAGACATTGTAACAGTATACTCTCTTTTTGTGTGTGTGCTTTAACTAGGTAAGAAAGGATGAGCAGAGGAATTGAGGAAGCTGTCAGTAAAATGATGTAGAACTTTACACTGTAAAAAGATAATAAAAAATGAGAAAAATAAAGAATTCCATCAAGCAACAAATAGATTAGTTGAATCCCATGAAGTACAGAATAGTTAAAGTCTGTGTAGAGAATGAAAAATTCCATCTTTTCCATTTAGGCAATTAAAATTTCGAGACAAGATTAGAAAAGAGGTTGAAGTTGAAAACTGGGTTAGACCTAACTATACTGGATTGATAAATTAAATCTCAGCTGTAATTACAGGCTCTCAGCTCTGGACTGACAAAGCAAGCAGAGCCCCAACAATAAAAATAAAACCAGCTCACTGACATTGCATTTTATGAAAAATCATTGTAGGAGGCACTTAACCCAAGACTGTCTCCTTCCTCAAATAACTGGTCAATAACTCAAATCCACAATTGTATCACTGTCAGTAATATTCAACAAGTGACCTCCATTTGCATAAGATAATATTTATCTACTTATGACAAGCAAGTCTGAACCTACAAGAAGTAAAAACAAGCAAAGAAATAATAAATCAGTAAATCAAACACATGTTATTAATAATTCGGGGTTAAGTTTAGAAATAAGTTCTACAATTATTGAATTTATTATTTTAGGTTTTAATCGTTTAGGGTAACAATATTTTAGACCATGCTGTGTAAGTATTCTGCAAGCACTTAACGCAGTTCTTACTATGTAGCAGGCACTGTTCTGAGTACTTTAGAAATACCTGCCCATTTAATACTCATAACCACCCTATGGGAGGGTACTATTATCAGTGAATTTTATAGAGGAGAAATTGGAGCACAGATTTAAGTAATTTACTCAAGGTTATACAGTTAGTAAGTGGCAAAGCCAGTATTTAAACCTAAGGAAGTCCAGTTCCAGAGTTCATACTACTATCTACTATGTTATATGGACACTTCTACTGATTTATTAGACATGTAGTTTTGCTTAAAAATTTTAAATTGATATTAAAGATGTGATTTTATTTTGAAAGGTATAAAAGACAGATTTATTAATTTGTAGATAATATTTTAGAATATTAAATATAATCTAATTTATTAAATCCATAAGATTAGACAAAATTTAAAATGTTAGAAGTAGTATGGGAATATTTAGGAGCATTCTGCTTATTAGACGTGTTGCTTAGGAAAATCAGATGCATTACCTTTTCGAATCTTTAAAAGAATTTTAATTTTGTAAATGGTGTTATACAAAGGAAGTTAATCTATTAGATTTATGAGTTAATGAACATCAATCAAATAACAGGTAAATGGGTGATTGCTCCTATTTTATATTAAAATACTAGATTTGTAAATAATAGAAAAAATTATAAATTGTGCATAGGACTTAAGAAAAGCTAGGTTTCAAATCTGTAGTTTTAATAGCTTGAATATTGATTAAAACCTTAGTAATTGTAAAGAGTCCTTTCTGTGCACAAAGATTTCTCTCATGCATCAAAACATTTCATTGCTATAGCTATAAAGATGTACTTTACTACAAAAAAACAAAACCAAACCCGTTGCTGTTGATTCTGACTCGCAGCGACCCTACAGGACAGAGTAGAACTGCTCCACAGGGTTTCCAAGGAGCAGCTGGTGGATTAGAGCTGTTGACCTTTTGGTTAGCAGCCGAGCTCTAAACCACTGCACAACCAGTGCTCCACAAGTTCATGTGAAATCGTTTCTGTGGGTTCCAGTAATATTTACTGTATTGTCTAGGTGTTTGTTGTGTTTTCTAAAGTTATACTCGTGAAAGGCCAACACACTTAGACTATAACAAATTTCAATATAAGTCCTGCGTTCATATTACATTTACATACCTTTCCATCAACTCAGGTAATGGTCAGGATGCTATTAATATAGAAGAGATTAACAATTTTATTGTACTACAATGACTTCATCTATAATGTGGTCATAATAATATGTATTTTACTGCTTTGTTACAAGGATTAATTTTTTAAGACCTATAGATCATGTAATTCCACATTTGGCATGTGGTGAGGCCCAATTAATGGGAGCTTCTGTGATCTTATTTATCAGTTCTCTGTGCTAAATTGTAACTTTTAGATAGAAACTGATTGTCTTTAGGGCAGTTAAATTCAGGATAACATCATTTTTATTTTAAATGCACAAAAATAATCATTGTCAACTAAGGCATTTTTAAAAAGTTGATTTTAATGCACCAATTTTGCTACGCAAACAACAACATGAATCCTATTAAGGTCAAATTTCTTTTGCTTTTCATAAAGTGCTGACAAGTAAAATCAAATGTTTGCCACATGTTTTCCCATCTGTTAGGAACTACAGATGTCCTGGCATACGTTGCAATGACACCCACAGACATAACCACAGGCTGAAGGGTTTAAAAAACCTAATGTATGAAATCAGAACTCTCTGTGCTTGGTGGCTCAAAAAGATCCCCAAACTTACAACCCTCAGGCTGGGTATGGCCCACTGTGGGTCCTCGTCCATTGTGGGGTCCTTCAGGGACACTCACAATTCAGTGCTGCAAGTACTGGAGGCATTAAATGTAGATTATATGCTCTGCAAATTCCCCGGGAGAACTGATCTATTACAGGGATCATGTGGTAGAGGCTGCAAAGGAACTGGTGCCAAATTAAGTAGTGCCTGGACTTCTGTGCTTAAATAGTAGTTAATGTAAAACAAATTAGGGTAAATATAAAAGATATGGAATGTTAAAAGTGCTACATCAGCATCTATGCAAATTCACAAGGCTGCCAATATTAAGAACGAGCAGAAAACGGCAATAAAGAGAATCCATGTACTGAAATCAAGCTTTAGAAAAAAATAAGACTAATGTAGATGAAGTAGCATGGTCTTTGAAACAGTGAGGTTTAGCTAATGAATAGCTCACTAAATACCTAGTGTACTTATGAGGTGCCTACTTTCATCCTATTCCTCTTACTTCTGAATATGTGCAGTAAAAGCACAAAAAAGTTAACTTCTAAAAACAAGCTGAAGGGTAAGAATTTACCTTTGATCTCATAGATCCCTCTACTATGATTTGCAAAGTTCAGGATTTAGCCTTTCTTAAGAGGCAAGCATAGAAACATGGGTCAAAGAAGAAGTTGGAAAGGAAGACAAACACGAATTTATCAAGAGCTAGGTTTTAGCCCTAGCTTATCCCTGAATGGAATACCAGATTTTTGCAAATAACACACCCACATATATAACACATGTAATCCACCTAGGAAAATAATGCGCAAGAGGGTTGCATTGTTGGCAAATAACCTATAACGCACGCATTATTTATGTAAAGGTAAGGTATGTAACTTCACTAACTCACCTATCTTTATGGCTTCATTTCCTAATGTGGACCATGAGAAAGTCTGACTAGCTGACCTGATTGTACATGATCACACATCCCAGAACAGTCCCAGTGTTGTTTCAGAATGGGTATAGCATCTCTTCTCGCTCTCAACCATGTCCTGGTTTCGTTGATAAATTCTTGGCCGTCCAACTCTTAGTTGTCTTTTTGAGCTCTAAGTTCTGTTAGCTATTCTACTCATTTATTCTTCTAGATCTACAGCATTCATATATAGTAATGCTCTCAGAAAAATAATAGTCGATGGTATATTCAATTATGTTTTTAAGGCTGTTCTTTCTGCTTAGGTCCTGTGAATGTAAAATTTCCAGTTCTTTTGGTTGAAGTCATCTGCCTTTAGGATCAAATTCTGGAAAACTTATTTCACTTGAACTTCTCAATGAATTAAACAAATGCCACTTATTCATTTTCCTGTCTGTAATATACATCATTGTGTATCCAGCAGTCTTTTACACATTAATAAACTATAATGATGAAATTTCTATTTCCTAGGCTATGCCACTTTTCCTACTTAGAACTGGTTGATGTACTTTACAAGGGTCACAATTTTAGATGCTTAAAGTCATTGGAAATGTATATACACTATACTGTTTTCTGTGGAGGTAAGATTTTTAAGGACATGTCCCACTCAAAAGATGCTTTGGCCTTAAATATATTTACATAAATAATTTTAATATCTTCTTTCCTAAATTAAGGAATATAATGATAAAATTTCTAGTTACTCGTATTTTAATGTGTCAACAAAATTCTATAATTCAAACTCTCTGTCTGGAATTTTGCAAAAGTTCTCCTGGAATTAAAAAAAAAAAAAAAAGCTAAATCTCAAACTTGCCAATTAAAATAAAACTTTATTTTAGCATCACATAAGCAAAACAAATCTGATTACTAGTTGGCCCTTTTATCCATAGTTGATAATCCTACTTAGGAATTCAGACTTCCTCTCTTCCTTCTAAATTTTCTTGGTACCATGATTCTCTTCTGGGACACTCTTCCCTCTGTCTGTGTCTCCTCCATTCTGCCCCAGACAAGCCAGCTCTGGCTTGTTTGCCCTCTTGGAGTCTTTAACTAGAGTTGCTGGTAATTTATAAACGTGATAGCTGCTTTCAGCAAAGCTGAGCTTTAAACATTAACACAACAACATGTGTTGGGGGACCCTTACAGGCTGCCTCTGCATCAAAAGGGGGAACTACAACGAATTATTTAACTAACCAAGGCCATCTCACCATCATACCTTGCACTTCCATATTTCTCCACCAATAAATCTTCACATTAGTCACTATTCCAAAGGAAGACTCACACACAAGTCTTAAATTCATTTCTCATCCAAGTGGAACTACAAACTCCAATCTGTAACTATTTATTACTATTAAAATAATTTCCTATAACGATTATAAACTCTCCCCACCCCATATGTGTTTCAAAACTTTTTTAAGTGATTGATTTTGTACTTTAAACTAGGGCTTATTAACAGAGTTTGGCAAGCTATTTTTCATACTCAAAGATCAAAATACTTCAGAAAGTCTAATAATAAATAACAGAAGAAAATAAAAAATGAAACAGATGCTTTCAGATAAGACAGAGAAATAGATAGGAAAGGAGCATTTCAAAAGTCAATGCTTACAATAATTATACCTGACATTTACCAAATACTTTCTTTGTACCAGGTCCAAATCTAAGCCCGTTTCTGCTATAGGGCTTATTTAATCCACCACGACAACCATACAAGGTAACAGTTTTACACTTGAGGAAACTAAATCAATACAATAGGAATAATTTCCCCAAGTTCTCACAGCAAGCAAACGGTGGACATAAGAATCATACCCAAGACTGACTCCATAGTCCTTGCTCTTAAATCATTATGCTCTTCCACATAGAGCAATGGTTTTCAACTCTATCAAATCAAATACTCATTCTTTAAGGTAAATATTATGTAATTCCTACTTCATTATCCTAAAATAAAATTTATAGAAAATATAGCCTGGCTACAGATAAAATTAAAACAAAAAAGATAGAATCCCCTGTTGTATCTGCTGTTGTTAGGTGCTGTCGAGTCAATTTGCAACTCATAGTGATCTCATGTGACGGGGTAGAACTGTCCAATAGGGTTTTCTAGGCTGTAATCCTTACAGGAACAGATCGCCAGGTCTTTTCTCTCACAGAGTGGCTGGGTAGGTTCAAACTGCCAATCTTTCAGTTAGCAGCCAAGCGCTTAACTTTTGTACCACTAGGGCTCCTATAGAATGCCCTAGTTGTTATATAAAGGACAAATAAAAAGACAGTAATTTACAGTAAAACAACACATAACTGAATATGTAAACACTCAGCCAGAACCATACTTCAGGAAGTAATGAAACAGCCAGAAATGTAAACTGATATAAGTATGTCACAATTTTTACTCAAATACCACAAGCAGCAATGCCATCAGTGATCAACTCTTGGTAAATTCTAAATAAAACAAAGTAAAATCTTTCTCGATTTATACAATAGCTGCATTCTTGAAAATTTAATTGGTATTAAAACCTCATAAAAATACCCTGTGTTTATATGCAAAACATAATTTCGTTCTAGCTTCAAATGATTACAAATAGGTTGTTTATGCATATGAATGTCTAGTGGGACTTTAAGTCAGCAGTATAGGGGATGATTATTTCTTATGCAGGACTCTCCTGAACATTGTTAAACATCCAGCCTCCCTAGTCCCCATCACTAAATACCAGTAGGGCCACAGAAGAAGGGCCTGGCAACCTGCTTCTATAAAAATTACAGTCAAGAAAACCCTATGGAGCACTTCTACTCTGTAACACATGGGGTCGCCATGAGGCCAGAATTGACTCAATGGCAACGAGTTTTGTTTTGTTTTTTTCACTGCCTCGATTTTCTCATCTCGAAAATAGGGATAATGATGGTCCTTCCTTCATAGGATTGCTGTGAGGATAAAATGAATTACTGTATGCATAGCACTTCTAACAATGCCTGGCACATACTTTTATGCCGTATGTTCACCACTTTTAGGAAACCTTAACTTTCAAAGGGTTTTGTAGAGATTTGCAGTCTCATTGTTTGCACAGATCTGTACACTAGCAGATGAAGTCCCAAGGGGTGAAAATGGTCAGTGCACTGGGCTACTAACTAAAAGGTTGGAGGTTTGAGTCCACCCAGAAGTGCACTGGAAGAAAGGCCTGGTGATCTACAGGTAGTCCCCAACTTACAACAAATTTGTGTTATGACAAACTGCACTTATGACCAGGTTTTTTTTTTTTTTTTTGGTACATCTTATTGTTAGTAATACGTACTACATAAAATGTTTAAATATATCTTTAAGTTTATACGTAATGTTTGCTATCCCCAAAGACAAATAAAGATCGGATTTATAAAGACACTGATAATAAAGGGCAGTAATAATGAAAACTAAATAAATAAATAAGGTATTCACTTAAGTCAGAACCAACTTATCATGGAGTTGTCGTTAAGGGAACCCAATTGTAAGTCAAGGACTACCTGTACTTTCAAAAAATCAGCCATTGAAAATCCTAGGGAGCACAGTTCTACTCTGATACACGTGAGGTTGGAATTGATTCCATGGCAACTGGAACGCGATCAAATAGAAACTCAAATAACCAGAGCAACAGAATGTAAGTAATGACATTTGCCTAGGGAGCAGAAAATCTCAGTCACTGTTGCTAGTCCACCCCATTCTGAGGAAACTGTGCCCGCACACAACCAATTCCCCACTGGGTAGGCTACTCCTGACACCATGTTCTAAAGTTTTTGTACATTCCGGAATGTGTACTCATGTCCATTACAATCCTCATTTGTAAAATATGTCCATAATTATTTAATCAAAAAAAAAAAAACAAACCCGTTGTCGTCGAGTCGATTCCGACTCATAGTGACCTATAGGACAGAGTAGAACTACCCCATAGGGTTTCCAAGGAGCAGCTAGGGGATTCTAACTGCCAACCTTTTGGTTAGCAGCCAAACGCTTAACCACTGCGCCACCAGGGCCCCATAATGATATAAGCATTCTCATCTGGCTGCAATGCACAACAATGAAGAAGAGAAGAGACAACTGTGTTTTTGGAATTTGAGACATCAGGAAGGATAAAGCAGGGCACTGAGGAGGCAAACGAGATAGGAGATAGAGAGAAGAGAGGAAGGCCATGGGCTGAGCAACAAAAAGAATTGAAATGAATTGATTATTACTGAGAAAAGAACTGTGATGTCTCAAAAGGACACAATAAAGAAAAACAGAACAGACTGCTTGCAAAAGAATAAAAATGCTAAGAAGGCAACCATCCCACAAAGAATTTTAAAGGATACGGTGGGGTGCTGTCTCATTCAGCACTCCCTCAGAGAGCACCTACTGTGTGCCAGACACCATGGAGGTTCAGAGAGTAATCAGATATAATCAACGGTGAATGTAGAGAAAAGAGCTGCATCTTTGTATATATATGAAAAGATTCTTCAAGGGAATAAAATTAAGAGAGCGGTACAGATTTTAGTGAGGCAGAAGGACAAAGAAGGAAGAGGAAAGAAAAGATGGTGCTCAGATTTATCTGGCCACAAACACAGCCCACCCCACTCTGCTCATGTTACACAATTACGCAAGGTCAATATGCCAAAGGTGATGCATCTATTGATCATATAAAAAGAAATCTTTTGTCTCTCTTTCCTGATCTCCTTCCCTCCCCGTTCCTTTGTTATCAGCAGTCTTTTTTTTGTTTCCAAACTTGCATCTGTCTTAGTCACCTAGTGCTGCTGTAACAGAAATACCGCAAGTGGATGGCTTTAACAAAGAGAAATTTATTTTCTCACAGTCTAGTAGGCTAGAAATCCAAATTTAGGGTATCAGCTCCAAGGGAAGGCTTTGTCTCTCTGTCAGCTCTGGAGGAAGGTCCTGTCATCAATCTTCCCTTGGTCTGGGAGCATCTCAGCTTAGGAACCTTAGGTCCAAAGGACATGCTCTGTTCCTGGTGCTGCTTTCTTGGTGGTATCAGGTCCCCCTCTCTGCTGACTTCCCTTTCCTTTTTATCTCTTGAGAGATGAAAGGTGGTGCAGCCCACACCCCAGGGAAACTCCCTTTACATTGGATCAGGGCTGTGACCTTAGTAAGGGTGTTTCAATCCCACCTAGTCCTCTTTAACATAAAATTACAATCACAAAATGAAGGACAACCACACAATACTGGGAATCACAGCCTAACTAAGCTGATACACACGTTTTGGGGGGACATAATTCAATCCATGAAAGCACCATACATTTTAAGAAGACTAAGCAAACTACTGGAATAAGATAGAATTTGACCCATGGATTCTAAAGAAGAAAACATCACAACTTCTTTATATTAAAAGGCTTATTTCAGCATGTTCCACCACACTAACTAGTGTAGAATAGAGAGAGTTTTCTGGTAAATTTGTTTTAAATTGCTTCAATAATTGGCATGTGTCAGGTGAAAACTTTTCAACCTAAATAACTGTCTCAATTTATATCAATTTTAAAAACCAAAATGTTTCCTCCTTGATTCTATGTATGGTATTGCTGTTACCATTAGTAATGGTTTGGACAGAAGCTGGTGCAATTCTCACTGTGTCCTCAAGATGGCAGGCGAGGATTTAGACTGAGCTTCAGAGTTCTAGCAAAGGTTTTTTACAACGCTTGTTTTCTAATCAGGACTCCGGATCACTGAATCCATCAACCAGTCTGTTTTGAATGAGTATTATGTGCCAAGGATTAGACCATATTTTGTTGGGCAAGATATTCCAGTTTAAAAAATGTCTTAATTTACCCTAAGGTTTAGAAAAAAATGTCGAGTGTTTTTTTGGGGGTAGGTGGGAGAAAAAACAAACATATTTGGGCAGTACATTAATATAATTATAATGTGCACAGGAAACTAGCTAAAACATATGGAAGAAAAGTAACACATAAAGCAATAGTCAAGGTATTTGAAAGATTAGCATGTCTGGAATTTTTAAAAATCCTATCGGGATTACCACAAAAATCTGAAGGCAGACACCAAAATCCTAACCTTTCATGTTTCCAAAAGTATTTCCTTTGGAATGTCATTTATTTACAGTAATAAAATTGTAAAATACATTCTTTTTCAGGCACCAATGTTAACCTTGCCAAATAAGAAGAGTTTGAATCATTAATGCTAAGAAACTTTCACTTTATGACAAACATCAGTACATAGTGCTACATTTTAAAATAAAGGGATTTTTTTTTAAACTGTGCATTAGGGGAAAGTTTACAGCTTAAGTTAATTTCTTATAAAAATAAAGGGAATTTTAAAGACCAAGAGATGCCAGGAAAAATGTTCTTCTTCCAAAATCTTGAAATTTAAATCTCGTTATTTTCCTCTCTACCTAAATCAAAACCCATTGCCATCTAGCCAGTTCCAACTCATAGCGACCCTATAGGACAAAGCAGAACTGCCCCATAGGGTTTCCAGGGAGCAGCTGGTGGAATCAAACTGCGAACCTTTTGGTTACCAGCACAGCTCTTATCCACCGTGCCACCAGGGCCCCATACTAATACTAGCCAATCTAAATTTAAACCAAGATGAAATCACTGAAAACTACATATAACAGCTTATTTTTATATATTCATATTTTTCTTAGCTTTTTATACTCTTTAAGCATTAGAAATTGATTATTAAAAATAAATTCATAAAAGGCAAATTTTAAAGATTAATATCCAAGTTTAGAGAAGATTGAGATGGCATGATGACTAAATATAAGGTGGTACTGTTAATTTGAACCTGGAACCAACAAAAAAAAGGGCATTAGTAGAAAAATTGATGAAATCTCAAGTTTCGTTAGTAGTATTGCACCAGTGTTAATTTCGTGATTTTGACAAGTTGTTGCTGTGTTGTTATTAATTATGCTTGAGTCAGTTCTGACTCATGGTGACCCCATGTGTGCAGAGTAGAACTGCTCCATAGGGTTTTCAAGCTGTGACCTTCCGGAAGCCTATCACCAGGCCTTTCTTCTAAAGTGCATCTGAATAAGTTCGAACCGTCAACCTTTCTGCTAGTAGTCGAAGTGCTTAATCATTTGCACTACCCAGGGACTCCTTGGTTTTGACAAATAAACCACGTTTATGTAACATGTTACTATTAGGGGGAGGGAAGGTGGGTTGAAGGTATACTAGAATGCTCTATACTGTATTCGCAACTTTTTTAACCTAAATTTATTTCCAAATAAGAAGTTAAAAAATAATAGTAATACCCAGCACTATTCACAATAGCCAAAAGATGGAAACATAAATGTCCATCAACAGATAAATGAACAAAGAAAATGTGGTATATACCTACAATTGAATTTACTCAGCCAATAAGAGAAATGTAGTCCTGATAGATGCTACAACGCGAATGAACTTTGAAAACATCATGCTGAGTAAAATAAGTCAGTTACAAAAGGACAAATACTTTATGATTTCACTTAATGAAATAGGCAAATATATAGAAACCAAAGCTTATTAGTGGCTACCAGGGATGGGAGAGAGGGGGAAAGGGAAGTTATCGCTTAGGGAGCACAGAGTTTATGTTAATGGTGGTGGAATAATTCAGAAAAAAGAAAAAAAAAAACCAAACCCATTGCCGTCGAGTCGATTCCGACTCGTAGTGGCCCTATAGAACAGAGTAGAAAAGCCCTATAGGGTTTCCAAGGAGCATCTGGTGGATTCAAACTACCAACCTTTTGGTTAGTAACTGTAACTCTTAGCTACTATACCACTAGGGTTTCCAATTCAGAAAAGGATAGTGATAATAGTTGTACAAAAGCCCTGGTGGCACAGTGGTTAAGAGCTTGGTCAGCCGTTCAAATCCACCAGTCTCTCCTTGGAAACCCTGTAGGGCTGTTCTACTCTGTCCTACAGGGTCGTTATGAGTTGGAATCGACTCGACAGCAAAGAGCTTGGTTTTTTTTGGAATGGTTGCACAACACATGAAGAATGTAATCAATGTCACTGAACTATACATGTAAAAATTGTTGACTTGGCAAATGTTTTGCGAAGTATATCTTTTTATCACAATAAAAATCATAAAATTTAATTAAAAATTAATAACAACAAAGACGTGGGATCCTCATTTTAAAAAAATGAGTACCCAACTTATTCAACAAACATTATTGAGCACCTATGATACACCAGGTAATGGTCTAGATGCTGAAGCCGCAGACCCTGCCCAAACTGTTCACAGCCTAGGACAGAGAATTGTTAATTTTCAGTTACATCACAAAATATGTCGTTAGTAAAAATTTAGAAAAGTTACCAACTTTTATCTGGAAGAGTTAAAATCATATCAGAGAAATTAATATGAGTCAAAGAGGAAAGAGAAGCTGTGTTGTAGGAAGGAAAGGGAGTGATCAAATAGAGAAAACAAAGAGGGATAAAGGCAGGAAGAAAGAACAGTTACATGGGTGAAATTATAAACTGGTGTGCTGGTAGAAACTCTGTTAGTGTTTATTTTAGACTTGATCTTCATTAAAAATATGCAATTTGTAAATGACTACAAAACAAATACAACTTACATGGCACAATTTTCTTGAATAATTTCATGTACTATCTTGTTTTATAGCAAAATAAATTAATTCCAATTGGGTTTGTAGGAGTGGGGCATGTTTTACCCGTCCTCCTACCCAGTGGTGGCTCAGAAGAAAGGCTTAGGGATCTACTTCCAAACAATTAGCCACTGAAAACCCTACACAGCACAGTTCTACTCTCACACATATGGGGTCACCATGAGTCAGAATCGACGGTAACTGGTTTACTAGTCAATTTGTTTTCCCCTTGTCACTTTTTGGAGCCCTGGTGGCCCAGTGGTTAAGAGCTATGGCGCCTAACCAAAAGGTTGGCAGTTCAAGTCCACCAGCCGCTCCTTGGAAACCATATGGGGCAGTTCTACTCTGTCCTATAGGGTCGCTATGAGTCAGAATCAACTTGACAGTAACGAGTTTGGTTTTTTTGTCACTTTTTTAAAAATAGAATAAAGCAAATATGTTATTTTCTTGAACATATTACAGTCTATATGTAATGAAGTGTATTTCAGTACCAGGGGATATGTGATAGGACGCAGGCAAAATTTGTAATTTTTAAAGTTAAGTTGACTGGCCAAGTAGAATTTCTTAACAAATATGCAAGGATTCTACTTGAAATCATCTCTCATTTCAAATACTCCAAGTTCATGAAATGGAAAAGGTTCTAAGAAAGGCAACCAAAATGATCAGAGGAGAAAGGGAATGCTAAAAGTTTTGGAACACATAGGTCTATAAAGGAAGGAGCTGGAAGGACAGGAAAATTAATATAAATGGATTTCTAGAATATAGACTCATTCACCAAATTCTGTAAACACCTTTTGAAATCTGAGTGAGGTGGAGTTAGGATATATGAAAGTATTACTTCTTTTAACTGGGTTATTTATGGGACTTAGGAGGTAATAAAAAACCAAAACCCATTGCTGTCTAGTCGATTCCAACTCATAGCAACCCAATAGGACAGAGTAGAGCTGCCCCAAAGCAACTGGTGGATTCAAACTGCTGACCTTTTGGTTAGCAGCTGAATTCTTAACCACTACGCCACCAGGAGCTATTAGCAATTGGAAACGTGCATAGATTCATTCCAAACGGGTTTGAGAGAAAAAAAATTGACTAAAGTAGCCAAAGTGGCCACCTCTGAGATTGTTTGCCTTATATGATGGTTAAGGCTGTGTGTCAGCTTGGCTGGGCCGTGATTCTCAGTGGTTTGGCAGTTATGTAATAATATAGTTGGGCAGTTATATAATGACGTGATTTGGCAGTTATGTAATGATGTAGTCATCTTCCATTTTGTAATCTGATGTAGTCATCCCCTATTTTGTGACCTGGTGTGAGCAGCCAATCAGTTGAAAAGGGAGTTTCCTTGGGGGTGTGGCCTGCATCCAATATATTTGGATGTTCTGGAAAAGCTTACTTGCTCTGGATCCTACATCTGGCTCATCATCATCTGACATCCAGTACTTGGGACCTTTAGCCTGCCGTCTGACCTTCCAATTTTGGGATTTGTCAGCTTCTGCAGCCCGTGAGCCAGCAGCCCATCATCTGATCTGCCAATGTTGGGTTCATCAGCCCCTGTAACTATGTAAGTTAGGAGAAGCCTCCAGCCTGACCCATGACTCACGGACTTCGGACTTGGGACAATGTGAGCCATTTCCTTGAGATAAATCTCTCTCTCTCTCTGTCTATATATATATATATAGACAGATGTATATATATATATATATATATATATATATATATACTTCACCTGTTTTGCTTCTCTAGAGAACCCAGCCTAAGACACCCTGCATCCCTTTGCTAGAGACTGATCCCGTCACATAGCCACTTGGTTATTGCAGAAGCTGTTAGGTTACAACAACATGACCGGCCTGCTGGCCATTGAGTTTTCTTCCTAGAGAATTTGGAGCTGAGTCAAGAGAACTGGGACAGTCTCTCCTAGTGTGCCTCTATTGTAACACATAAAGCCTGGGAGTTGCCTGGTGGCCATGTTTGCCTTGTAGATGGAGGAGGAAAAGAAGCTGGTCTATAGTAAGAGGGAAAAATAAACCTAAACAGAGTGAGTAAAGACCCAGACAGAGGCTCGACAGGTTCAAATCCTTGGACTTTGCCTTTACTGAGTCCCAGATTATTCCTACGTTTGGTTTCATGATACAGCCAGTGGCCTTGTAATGAAATTCCCTGCTGAAATTAGTCTGAGTTGGTTTCTGTTGTTTTTAAAACTATAACAAAAACTATCAACTATTTTCTTCTCTCTCTCTGATCTTTTTTTTTTTCCTGTCTTATATCTGCAGTCTGTGTGTGTAGCCCACCTGTACAGCAGAAAGAAAACAATTAAAAAACAGTTATTAACATCCCTGCTGTTCAGGAAGTGGGCAGTTTTAACCACAGCTACAATACGGCTACTTGTTTTTTATTGTTTATTTGCTTTTGTTTATTTATTTGTTTTTTGATGGGGTAAAAGGAGTAATGTCATATAATCCTACACCGAAAAAAAAAAAATAATGATTTTTAGTGATGAGTCTGGGTCTGCACTAGCACTTAGCCTATAAGTTTTTCTATTCTTGCCAAATATTACAGTGATTACCTATGTTGTTGTTGTAAAACTTCGAGTCAATGCCAACTCATAGTGACCCCACATGACAGAGTAGAACTGCCCCATAGGGTTTTCTAGGCTGCAGTCTTTACAGAAGCTGATCTCCAGGTCTTTCTCATGAATAGTTGCTGGGTGGGTTCAAACTGCCAACCTTTTTGTTAGCGGCCAAGCACTTACAGTGGTATCTATAGCCTCTTACAATGTTATAATGTGATCCAGGGAGGTGTCATCATGCCATGCATGTATTGAAAGAGAGATGAATCTGAGCATTCCATATTTTGCACGGACCCTTTATGAGAAATAGGAACAGAAATATCCAGCCATATAAATAGAGTTGATGAAAGCCCTAAACTGAACTATGGCAGTTATGTCACCTCTAGTTCCAGAAAGAGAAAAGAGTGGCATGATCAGTGTGGGACATGGACCAGTCCATGGATCTGCTGATGATACAGAAGTGGTCTTATTAGTACTGAATCTATTCAACAAGCATCATTGAATACCTATCATATGCCAGGTGAGAACCAGGATCAAAATATTTCCTTAAGATGTCTATCAAAAGGATTTCATTGGTTCTCTGGGCCATTAAGAACAGAATCACCTTATAGGGACACCTCTCATTTCTAGGAGGAAGTAGACGTCCTAACAAACAGGACTGCTTGGACTAGACAATCTCTATTTTTCTTTCCAGTCCAATATGCTTCTGAGCTTTTTATATTCCTAAATGTGAAAGCACTTCGTGGTAGACTCTGTTAAAAAGCTATTAGCAGTGACAGTGGAGGAAGTAGGAAAGTGGCAATGAGGCAAAGGAAATCAGTGTGTATAAAAAGCCACTTATTTCATCAGAAAAATTATTTTTCTTGTTAAAATGTTTGAAGCAGAGCACGTCAAACTCTAAAATATCTCTTGGAGTAGGTATCATAATTTATAAAGCTAAACAGCACACTAAATTGACTCATTCTACTCTCCTCATGCGTTTATATTCACATGCATTAAGAAATGAATCAAAAAAGATGTATTTCCATATACTGTGTGAGTGTATATATATACGAGTGTATATGTCGTGGTTAGCTGCCATCAAGTCAATTCTGACTCATGGTGACCTTACGTACAACAGAATGAAATGTTGCCTGGTCTTGCGTCATCTTCACAACGTCCAGCATGTTCAGATCCATTGTTGCTGCTGTGGTGCCAATAGCATCTCACCAAGGTCTCCCTCACCCTCATTGGCCCTCTACTTCACCAAACATGATGGTCCATTCCAGTGACTGGTCTCTCCTGATGTGTGTCCAAAGCAAGTCAGTCGGCCAGTGTTCTATTGGTGATCCGTAAGGTTTTCATTGCCTAATTTTTAGAAGTGGATCATCAGGCCTTTCTTCCTAGTCTTTCTTAGTCTGAAAGGTCTGCTGAAATCTGTCCACCATTTGTGAGCCTGCTGGTATTTGAAACACTGGTAGCATAGCTTCCAGTATCGTAGCAACATACAAGCCATTGCGGTACGAGAAACTGACAGGTAGACGGTGGTGTGTATATATAAACACACACACACATATATATATATTCGCATTTTTTCGGCTTTGATGTAGCAATATAGACCTTCAGCTTTCTCTTAGAGTAACACCTGGATCTTAACTTCGATCAGAGGGGATTAAAGTCATGGTGTTGTTATTGATTGCCGCTGAGTTGATTTTGACTCATGGCGACCCCATGTATACAGAGTAGAACTGCACTCCATAGGATTTTCAAGGCTGTGACCTTTCAGAAGCAGATCGCCAGGACTGTCTTCCAAGGTGCCTCTGGGTGGGTTTGAACTGCCAGCTTGGTCAGCAGTCCAAAAGTTACGTAGAAATAATAAAATTAACTTTAACTTTTCTTGAAATGTTACTATGCACCAGGCACTTTTCTAAGTGCTTTACATATAGGTAATCCTCATAATATCCCTATGTGCTAAGTACTGTACTTATTAATACCCTTTTACAGATGAGCAAGCTGCAGCACAGAGAAGTCCTCTAACTTGTCCCTAAGGATCCACATCTAGAAAGTTGCAGTGTTGGGGTTTGAATTCAGATATTCTGCATTCAGAGTTGCACTCATAACCTCCATGTTACATAGCCTCTAGAAGCCATTTAAAAAAACCCATTGCTGTCGAATCGATTCCGACTCGTAGTCACCCCAGACAGAGTAGAACTGCCCCATAAGGTTTCCAAGGACTGACTGGTGGGTTCAAACTGCCGACCTTTTGGTTAGCAACTGAAGTCTTAATCACTGCACCACCAAGGCTCCTTGGAAGCCATTAGGTAATAGGACTTTATGCTTAGGAGTGTGTGCTGGCTCTGCAGGATCACCACAGACAATAGAGCTGAAAACAGCCCTCAGTGCCCCAACTCAGATGGGAGACTCCCATATACTTGGAATGGACAGTTGCAGAAGGTGTAATGGATTTTTTTTAAGTTGGAAGATAAATGGCATATAATAAAAGACCAAGTACAGGTCTAAAGCCAATTCCACTCTATTTATTTTATGCTGTAGCAGGAAAAGGCAGGAACCACAAAAGGAAACATCTGGATTGCTCTCTACTTTGCCTGTGTAAAATTCAAAATTATTATTATGCTATCAAGACCCACTGCCAGAGTAAGAAGCCCTCTTGGATCATTTAGAGACTTCTTCAATCACTCACTCACTCGTGCAAGAGTTAACAGACCAATACAGATGCCCCAATGGGATTTGATATCTTTTTAATACTGCTTGCTGAATTTTTTATTTTAAAAGTATTTAACATATTTTTGTAATTTTCCTATTTTTTCAGCATTGCCTTGTAGAATCGGAAATTCGATAGAAGTTACTGGTTGAGGGTTAAAAGATTGTTTTTTTTTTTTTTTTTTATGTGGGAGCCCAGTATATAAACGATTTTAAAAGTAAGGAAGCTTCATTGAAGGGGTTGTAGAATTCTAGAGCCCCCTTCCTTCAATCTCTCTGTCTCCTTCCCCTGAGGAAGCCCATAAAAGTCTCCATGGAACCCCTAGGCCTCTAGACTCCAGTATGAAAATCTTTTAGGAAGGGAGAGGGTGGGGATGGAAGGGGCAGCATTCCTGACCCCGGAAGGTGATACATACCGTATTTGTACACAAATAATGCACAACGTTTTGTGGTTTTTGTTTGTTTGTTTTTTTGCTAACTGCGCCCTTCCCTTCCCCCCAGGTATTTTCATAAGCCCACTATGCTAACTTTTTTTTACATGTTGCTGTAAAAAAAGAGCGCGGTCACCAAAAAAAGTAGAATGCCCATGTGTTATTTGGCTAAAAATACAATAATGCATTCTGATGACCCAGAAAGAAATCATGTTTTGATGACTCTGCCAAAATTAGACAGTGAAGTCCATTTTTGCAGAAGGTCTTCATGGGAATGGTAATGATGGTGAGGAGAGGAGATAACCTATGATCTTTGCTCAAATTCAGAAATGTCTCAGCACATGTAATAGGCCAGATACAAGTCTATTTGATTTAGGCTTTGAGGACCCGCTTAGGTTAAAAGCCATTCTAAGGAAAGATGGAGTCAAGCACAGAAGATTCTGTGGAGGCTAATAGTGCATACAAGGAAGTGGGAGGATGGGAAGACCATTGAGTATGGGTAGAGGCAGAATGACAGTTTGATATTTTAGTCACAAAAATGGTTCCAGATAATCATAAGAGCAAAGAGGGGTTATGAGATAAATTTGAAGGCGGCAGTACCTACATGTGAGAAGATTGAGGAATTAAGCTAGATTGCTGAAAGGGTTGTCATCAATATAGACATAAAAGTCAGGGAGTATGTTGAAAGGGATAAAGCACGTGTGATGATGAATCAAGTGTTGAAACCATTAAGGAAAGTCTCAGAAAATTTAGAAGTATCTTAGAAAGTGAGGGCAGGCAGGATGAACATCATATGGGTAGAAAGCATGAATAGAGGTGTCATTGTTTATCCCAAGCAAGAAGCTTCACAACCTTCATGTAAAATTTCATCTTATTACAATCAGACTTTCGCTGTGGCTGAGAAGATGCTTTTTAGGTCATAGTTCTGTTACCCTAAAATGTTCCCATTTCTTCTAACTTAATATCATTCATGAAATCAACTTAGTTGGTCTCAACCAACATTCACTTTTTAATTAAATAGAATAGGATAGAAAATCAAATGCATTTCACCTAGTAAGAGTTAGTATTGGTTTTGTGAGTTTTTTTTTTAGTTAAACGCATGTGAGTGTGTTCATACATGTATATATACATTTATTAAGTGTATGTACATGTGTGTGTGTCTGTGTGTTCTAAGTCACAATATAAAGTATTTTTCTTACTGTTGGGTCACTTTTAAGAAAGTCGCTGGATTGGATGACCTTCCAACCAACGTTAATGGTGATCATGTGGAAAAAGGCATTCTCATACACTTCAACAGAGAATGTAAAATGGTACAGCCATTTTAGAGGGAAATTTGACAATAAGTAACAAAAACCTCTGAAATGTTCAGATGTTTTAATCTTGTAATTCTGCTGCTCAAAATGTAACTTAAATATTTGATCATGTACTCATGTACATATGTTTCTGAAGGCAACATTAATAATAATGAAAAGCTGGAAATGGCCAAAGGGTCAGATGATAGAGTAATGCCTTAAATAAATTTTGTGGGAGGTATACAACATAAACAATCATTCAAAAAGGTCACTAATTGTTTTCTATCAGTATAGAAAGATATTTATGATAAGGTTATAGAACAATACATACAGCAACATTTAATTCTTGTCTTTAAAACAATGTGTGCCGATAGAAAAATATCTGAAAGACTATATACACAAAATTTGGAAAATTAGTAACTCTGTGGGGAAGAGGGAGGCATAATGGATAAGCTCCATTCTTTACCCTTTTCTCTTATTTGAGATAATCTTTTTTTTTCCTAAAAAAAAAAAAACATGGATTTCTATTTTAGAAACATTGATAATCCTTTCAATCCCTTCCAGTCTAAGACATTACAACTTCCAGAGCCTAGATCCAGAGATGAATCTTTGGTCCTCAGCCCAAACCACTTCTTATAAGCATATTGAGTTCTATATGGTCTAGCCTAAAGTTTGAAGTAGGAAAGAAGAATAGTACATAAAGCCAAGAAGAAATTAATCCACCAAGAATAGGGGAGGATTTTGGAAGAGGCTGCCTAGGCCCGGCTCACTGTTATTACTCCGCATTGCTAACCCCACATTGTCTCATGATCTTGTTTTTCCCTCTGGTTCCAGTCTCTACAAAAGGTTTAAGATTAACCGATGTTCCTCCCTGGAGGGTAGAAAACAAGTGGTCATGATCTAGGAATGAAAAACCGAACAAAGCACCCATCTTGGGATAAGAAAACCAGGACGTCGCCAGATAACCCCCAAGAAAAGATTATCTCATCTGGGATGTGACCACCTTAAGGGGAAACACACACAAACTTCTAAGACCCATAATCCTGTCGCTATAAAAGTCTTCAGCCGATCTCCAGTGGGGGAGACGGGCTTTTGGAGGAATTTATTCCCCTCTGCCTCCTTTATATCGATATGTAATAAAACTCTTGCTGCTCACCTCACTCCTGTTTCAGAATTGGCTATTGTGACAGGCGGCTCCAGTCCATGTTATTGTGACAACAAATTTGGTGGCCCGTATGGGGAGCTCCAGCCGCTTCAGAGGAAGCGCCTGGGGCTGATCAATGGCTCTCCCGACAAGCAGCAGGGAGAGGTTTCATCTGCCCCCGGGGAGACTATCGGCCAGACCTGGGTCGGCCACGGCACCACCAGTCCCCAACCACACGAGAAGAGGTAGGTGAAAGAAAGCAAGACCTGCATAGGAGGGATCCCAAGGTGAGTCCGCGACTCCTCTCCCTGTTGCGCTGAGGGCCGGGACGGGACGGATAGAGCAGTCCCGAGGTTTCCGAAACGGGACCTGAGCCCTCGGTTTCTGAGGCGGGAGGCACCTCAGATGAACGATCCCCATGAGTAGGGTTCCAAAGAAAGGACTCTTGGTGACTCTAGAGTCTTGGTCTTGGGTGTGTGAGTGCTCGTAAGTGTGTCCAGGAGGTTTAGATTCTTTAAGATCAACTCTGTCGGCAGACGGGCCCGTCTGAGAGATTGAAGGGGTCGAGAGCACCTCCGTCAGCTTGCAGGATTTATTTGTTTACTGTCGTTCTGTGTCTGTCCTGTCCATTGTCTGTGTGTAACTAGTATTATACCATCTACTTGGGCACCCTATTTCGGCTCTTAAAGAAAGTAAAATACCCCGTGGGAGACTGGTTCTTGAGACAGCCATAGTATCTTAAGACCATGTTCACGAGTTAACTGATATGGATCCTGAGAGCCCTGAAAATGCCAGAATGGTCAATATAATCTTTACAGGACAAAGTACCCCCGATATTAAGAGAAAGCTTCAGAAAGAACGAGGTACAGAGTTAAAACTCCCTTGGCTAGTAGAGCTGGCCTGCCAGGTTTACTCTAGCCGTGATAAGGAGCAAGAAAGAAAGAACGTTGCAGACCAAAAGCGCCAGGCAGCCTTCCTAGCTGCCACCTTGCAGGCTGAAGGCCATCCCTCAAGAAAACAAAGAAAAGGAGGGAGACCAAGGCCACAGGATCAGAGAAGCCCCCACACCCCTTTGAAAAGAGACCAGAGCAGCTGGTGTAGTTAAAAAAAAAAAAAGAGAGAGAGAGAGACATTAGTTACTTTTTGCCCTTCAAAATGCCTAGGTCCACTTAAACATGTGTAAATGTCTTCTATGAATCAAGAGAGTGAGGGTGGGGCAAGATCAGGCCTCCTCTGCCCCAGCCCACAGACTCCAAGGTTGTGTAGCTCCAGGGAAGCTTTTAAAAGACCTTTTCCAACTAGGTAGAGACCCTTTTAAGATAAAGATTAGAAAAATTGCTGCTTTGCTATAGTTATCAGAGATTGGGTGGATCCCAGTCATAAAAGAACTGTAAACAAGTTCTCTCTATTATAGGGGAACTCTAAAACGTCCAAAGAAATAGAAATCACAATAGACACACCTAAAATGGGGCCTGGAAAAATGTTTCCAGCAGTAGCCAGAGGCTTAAAGTTATATCCGTATCAATGAATTGGTCAGTTGAACAGAGACTTTGTGATTTCCAAAGCCAGTTGATAAAACCTTTAAGGGCTAAAATGAGGTTGGGAAAAATATGAGAAATAGTAAAAGTTAAATGAAAAGTAGAATATTTACAGACTTTCTTTCAACGACAGTTATGTTTCATTATATACAGGCTTAAAATAATTCCCAAGACATTTTATGTAACTTATTGATATTAAATTGAGATAATAGATATTTTTCATAATTTAAGCTTATATACTTTGGCTTTTTATGCCACAAGAAGAAGAACGTATATGTATATTTAAGTCTGCTAATGAATGTGTTCATTTTTGCCATTTTAAAAGAATGCGCTATAGGAGGTATGCAACAAAGACAACATTTAAGAGGTTTATTGAAAAAGAAAGTTATTTGATATGGTCAAAAGTTTTATCTGTCTGACTAAAGTTTAATGGTTTAATTTATAATTTATGAGATTTTTACAAGCTGTAATGTTAAATAGCACATAAAACAAAGAATTGAGTTTCTTGCTGTTAAAATGACAAAATTTTCTTTGATTTCTGAGGTGAAGGGTTAATGTATTCTTTGTGTAATCTTCCTCAAAGACAAAGGTTCAGTTTCTCATTAGAATAAGATTCCTGAGTCGAAAACCAAGCCACGTGGCTTTAGAGGAAAAAAAAAGCTAGAGTTTTTTTTTACCTTTAAGATCTTTGGTTAAATAACTTAAGTATTGTTTCACAATGACTTATAATCAACTCCTGACAATTCTGAAACTTCATGAAAAGCCAGAAAAAAATTTTCATAAAGGAAAAGTGCTAAAAAGGTTTATTTAATATGTGGTAAATTATACGGAAAGTGTCAAAATCAAGAGACATGCCTGATTTTCACTGGGTTAAAATTTCTATGTTAGTATTTCCTCTTATGTTTTTGCCTGGTATTAGACAGCAAATGCATAATATTATGTCATAATTTTATTATTATCTCTTTATTGTTAACTTGGTCACAAATTTATTTTTGAATCTAGCATTATCAAAGCCAATAGTTTAATTGAAGAATTCACATCGTTTACCTATGAAGCTCTTTTTATTACTACTCGGGTATTTAGAGGCTTGGTATGTTCTTAATATATCCTCACTATATGGTATTTTGCCTCAATATTATTATGTATTATATCCAAAGCTCTTTAAAAATACGGTTAACGGTTATATTTAGAAATATTTTTATCTAAAGTTTTTTTTTCTAACTCATTTTATTTGGCCTTTACTTTCTGCTTGTAATTAACTTCTGTCAAGTCTTTCACTATTAAAAGTATTATTTTTATAAGTTTATCATGGCCATATTAAGTTTTGTCATCTGCAGAAAAGTTTTTACTTTATTGGTTTGCTGACAACATTTGACCAAAATATCACAACAAAAAGACAGACTATATTGGACTTATAAAAAGGACTGTGACTAGACTCAATCAAGATTTCCAGACTTCTTATGTAGAAGCTGATGAGTTCACACACTGCAACTGATCCAGAATCACATGGAACAGAAATTAACTACATAACACTGAATAAATGAAAGGAAACTATGGGTTTTATGTGGGAATATTGCTGATGTTTTAAAGTCCTACTTTCTGGACATAAGAAGCCATTTTCCTTCTTCCTAAGTGATCTAACTAATGGGTTTAGCTATTGTAACTCTTGAATTAAAAGTTCTGTTGGTAAACTTAGCGGAGATGTAACTATCATAACCAGAGAAATGTCTGAAATTTGAGCTATGATTTTACAAAATAGTATTAGCCTTCCTGTTAATCTCTCAAGAAACAGTGGCCTACTTTTCAAAACAGCTGGACAACGTGGCCCTTGTCTTCGAGCCGTGACTGCAACATGTGCCCCGTTACAGGAAGCCGAGAAATCCACCCTTGAACAAAAGGTGACGGTAAACACACCACATACAGTTCTGCCTCTCTTGTAACAAAAGGGAGGTTTTGGGCTCACGGCAGGATGGATGGGAAAATATCAGGCAATCTTGTTTGACAGCTCAAACGTGGTTCTGAAGGCTGTCTCCTCCCTCAGTCCCGCCACATTGCTGCCTATTTCGGAAGATGCCCCCATACATAACTGCCTAGAGATAATTGAGGAAGTTTATTCTAGCAGACCAGATCTCTCAGATGTTCCCTTGACTTGACCCAGAGATAGAAATGTATACGGATGACAGTAGCTTTCTATATGAAGGATGCCACAAGATAGGATATGCAGTGGTGACACAAACTGAGGTCTTAGAGGGAGCTCCACTTCCTGCTGGCACTTCGGCTCAAAAGGCTGAACTCATAGTCATCGGGCAGGCCCTGCAACTAGGAGCAGGAAGACGCATAACTGTGTATACTGATAATAAATATGCCTATCTCGTCCTTCACTCACATGGTGCCTTGTAGAAAGAAAGGGGACTTCTGACATCTGCCAACAAAGAAATAAAATATGCACCAGAAATCCTGGAACTTCTGAAGGTAATCAATGATCTCCTTCAGGTTGCAGCGGTATAATGCCCCAGACACCTGGAAATTTTAAATATCTGCTGTTTTTTGTGGACACCTACTCAGGGTGGGTGGTGGCTCTCCTTTGTCGAACTGAATGAGCCCAAGAAGTGACCAAGGTGTTACTTAAAGAAATCGTACCCCATCTTGATCTTCCAATCTCACTACAGAGTGACAACAGGAGAGATTTTATGGCAGCAGTCACCCAAGAAGTCAATAAGGTTTTAGATATAAATTGGAAATTACACTCAGCCTGGAGACCACAATCGACTGGAAAGACCGAAAAGATGAAGCATACTCTGAAGATGTCCTTGGTGAAACCTTGCCAGGAGACAAGCTCCACTTAGATACAAGATCTTCGCATTGCCCTGCTTAGAATCCGGGTAGCCTCTCGAAGCAGGCTCAAATTGAGCCCTAAGAATTAAAATATGGGAGACCATTCCTGAAAAAGTTGACTTTCCCCACCTTGGTGATGACTGGAGGGGAGAAAAGAGACTGGGTCCGTTCTCTGGGAGCTGCCATAAACACTGTTAATCAGAATGCTTCTTCTTGTTTGTTTTTTCCTTCTGACACTCCCTTTCACAGGTTCCAACCCAGGGATCTGAGATCATGTCCTGTTGAAAACCTAGAAAAGTCAACTCCTGGAAGATCAACTGGCCCTTCAGTGGAAGGGACCTTTTGAAGTTCTCCTGACCACCCACTCGTTTCTGAAATTAACAGGAGTAGCTGCGTGGGTGCATCACAGCCCTGCCAAAAGAAGAGAAAGAAGCAGAAAACAAAGAGCCACCATAGTCTTGTACTCCAAGTCAGGGCCTGAAGTACAAGTTCAAGAAGCTTACAGTACAATGATTTTGACCTTGTTTCCCTCTATCTTTCTATTTTTCCAGGAGACCTGGACAGAAAAGGTGCCGGTGATCCTACAGGCAAAGGAGACACTGACCCTGCAAGCTGGGGACACTCTGACCCTCCCATGTGTAGTCTCAACCCTAACTCCAGTAGGTCCAGTTAAGTGGGCCATAGAAGAGCCCCAAAAAGGAACTTAAGAATAGTGATTATTCTAGTTTGTTTTTGTGTTCCCTGTTTTATGAGAATATTAACCAAAGGAACAAGTACTCTTAAGGCTAGAAAAATTTTTACTCTGGTAAGTTGGGATACCCCTTTTGCAAGATCTGAGGATGAATGTCATCTAATTCACCAAGATGCAGCCAATTTCCACTCTAACTCACCCCCCACCTATGGCCCCTAGTCAATATCAGGAGGTTTCTCACCCCAGCTGATGCCCCTAACCAGCAAGAAGTAGTCAGAAAAGAAGCGATGCCCTGTTTCCCAAGGTTAAGAAACTTCCAATAAAAGGGGGGATTGGAAGAGGCTGCATAGGCCCTGCTCACTATTATTACTCCCCATTGCTAACCACCACATTGTCTCATGATCTTGTTTTTCCCTCCGGTTCCAGTCTCTACAAAAGGCTTAAGATTAACCAATGTTCCTCCTTGGAGAGTGGAAAACAAGTGATAATAATCTAGGAATGACAAACCGAACAAAGCATCCATCTTGGGACAAGAAAACCAGGATGTCACCAGATAACCCCCAAGAAAAGATTAACTCATCTGGGATGTGACCACCTCAAGGGGGAACTAACACAAACTTCTAAGACCCATAATCCTGTCCCTATAAAAGTCTTCAGCCGATCTCCAGTGGGGGAGACGGGTTTTTGGAGGAATCTATTCCCCTCTGTCTCCTATATATCGATATATAATAAAATTCTTGCTGCTCACTTCACCCGTCTCAGAATTGGCTATCGCGGCAGGCGGCCCCAATCCATGTTATTGTGGTAACACTTTCAAGAATATATGATAAGATTAGATAGATAGGGGGAAATCAATATGATATTAAGCCTTACATTTAGGATTTGCAACATGGACTTGATCCTTGTAAGGTAATGCAGAGTCATTATTTCTTAGGAAGTCATTGGCTATGTATTACCTGTCAGTACAATATAATGTCCCACTTGGCCGAACTTTACTCCGTGGAAACTGAAGAGCAATGATCCTCCCTAGAGATCCATATTGCAAAGTGAGAGGTGATACACAGAGTGTGAAGTGAAACTAAACAATGGAGTGTTCTTCATTGAACTCTTGGGTTACAAAACATTAGAAATGCTCTTTCGGCTTCTCTCCAAAGGCAGTTGCCACGGAGTCAGTTTCCACTCATAGTGACCCTATAGGATGCAGTAGAACTTCCGCATATGGCTTCCAAGGCTGCAATCTCGACGGAAGCAGATTGCCACATCTTTCTCCCAAGGAGCGCTCTGGTGGGTTCAAACCTTCAACTTTGCAGTTAGCAGTGAGCACTTAACCACTGCACCACCAGGGCTCCTTTCAGCCATTATAGCAGGTACTTACGTTTTTAGGACAAGCTGAAGAATATTGCATTCATACATCTCTAAATGTCATCTTGAGAACTAGGATTAATATTGTAGATGCTCCAATTTTTAGAGGACAGATTCTTTAAAGATTTTTTTTCCTTGCATTGTTCCCAAGCATTATGTGGGGAAAACACCATGCCTTGGAACTAATACCTCATATTGCTCTGTTGTTGTTAGGTGCCATTGAGTCCGTTCCAACTCATAGCGACCCCATGCACAACAGAACAAAACACTGCCTGGTCCTGTGCCATCCTCACAATCATTGCTATATTTGAGCCCATTGTTGCAGCCAATGTGTCAATCCATCTCTTTGAAGGTCTTTCTCTTTTTCAATGACCCTCTACTTTACCAAGCATGATGTCCTTGCCGTAAGGGAAATAAAACAGGTCCTATTGAGGAACCCTGATGACTCAGTGGTTAAAGCGCTTGGCTGTTAACCGAAAAGTCCACCAGCAGCTCCTTCGGAGAAAGATGTGACTGCCTGCTTCCGTGAAGATTATATATAGCCTTGGAAACCGTATGGGGCAGTTCTATTCTGTCCTATATGGTCGCTATGAGCTGGAATCGACTTGACAGAAGTTTGTTTGGTTTGGTTTGGATTTACTTAATATTTTAAAAGTAAGGCCATACATACATTTTGCCTTGATTAGATTTAGTCTATGTAAGAATTCTACTGAGGCAGTAATACTGCAGTGGTTAAGAGGCCACTTTGATCTCAGAATGTCCAGATTTTCATCCTAATACGACTTTGGGTAAGTGACTAGGTCTGTTTCTAAAACCTGTAAAATGGGAGGTGGATATGATTACACAAGTGCAATAATGAAGGATCCTTGTGATTATGGGATTGTTCTATTTCTTGACTGTATCAATGTCAATATCCTGGTTATGATATTATACTATAATTTTGCAAAATGTTACTACTGGGGGAAACTGAGTAAAGGGTACACAAGATCACTGTACATTATTTCTTGTAACTACATGTGAATCTACAATTATCTTAAAATAAAAATTTTAATAAGAAGAAAGACAGCATTAGGTAGGAACCATTTTCTGCAAAAGATCAGACAGTAAATGTTTTAGGCTTTGCAAGTCACATGCTCTCTGTTGCAACTACACAATTCTGCCATTGTAGTATAAATGTAGCTACAGACATTATTTAAACAAATAGGAGTGGTTTTATTCCAGTAAAATTTTATTTCCAAAAGCAGACAACAGGCCCAATTTGGCCCACAGGTCATAGTTCGCCAATCCCTAACTTAGACGAAATAAAATAAACTTCACTAAACCACAAATTAATCCACATCCAGAAATTTGCCAAAAAATAATACTTAGCTAAGTGAGCTGAGAATATCTGATCACTTAAGAATGAGATATTAGACCAAATTTGATGTAAAATAAGTCGTTACTATATAGGGTCACTATGAGTCGGAATCAAATTGACGGCAACGGGTTTAGTTTTTTGGTTTATATATTTAGTTATTTTTTCTAGAAAGTTTTATATTGTACAAAGTCCAACAATACAGAGATGAAGATCAAGTCTCATCTTTAGGCAATTGTCGTTAGGCGCCGTCAAGTCGATTTTGACTCATAGAGATTCCGCGTGACAGAGTAGAATTGCCCCATAGGGTTTTCTCTTTACGGGAGCCTATCGACAGGTCTTTTCTCCCACAGAGCCACTGGGTGGGTTCCAAATGCCAATCCTTCACTTAGTAGGCCAGTGCTTAACTGTTGCACCACCAAGTCTCCTTTTTAGGTAATTACACACTCCTAATTTGAAATCGACTCGACAGCACTCAACAACAACAAAGCAAGGTTTTAATACCTCTTGTGGGATCCAAGCCCAAGCCCATTGCTATCGAGTAGATTCCTCATAGCCACCCTATAGGATAAAGCAGAACTGCCACATAGGGTTTCCAAGGCTGTAAATCTTTATGGAAGCAGACTGTCACATCTCTCTCCCACAGAGTGGCTAGTGGGTTCAAACCCCAACCTTTTGATTAGCAGCCAAGGGCTTAACCACTGCATCACTAAGGCTCCTTAAAAGAGAGACTAACATCTCCCAAAACAATCAGTTCCTCCTGCTCCCAGGCATCCCTGAGGTCTCCTCCCAGCTGTGGGATGATCCTTTGTGCATAAGCCAGGGCTGCTAACAGTTGATGGCAGAATGTCAACCCTGCTGCCTGCAAGTCTGGCATCTAAGGCATATAGATCTATCTTTAATCAAAAGCACAGACAGTTGGCACTTTGGGCACTCTAAGAATTCAGGCAGGAATTCTCTATGATCCAGCCCTGGCTAAATTCTCAGTGGAACATCTGATGTTTCAGAGACTTGGTAAGATCCGTCATTAACTCTAGCCTTCTAGATAATCTAAACCCTACCTATTTTAAGGTAGATGGTCATAAATCTCATATGGAGCTCTGGTGGCGCAGTGGTTAAGAGCTTGGCTACTAACCAAAAAGGTCAGCAGTTTGTATCCACCAGCCACTCCTTGGAAACCCTATGGGACAGTTCTACTCTATCCCATAAGGTCGCTATGAGTCAGAATCAACTCAACAGCAACAGGTTTTTTACGGTTTTTAAAATCTCATACAGAGGTCTTACTACTGTTGTTCCCCATTTGGATGCCTTTACTGGATTTTAAATTAATATCCTAGCTTCAAATTTAAATATCTAACTAAATAATATTTCTTTTATTTTTAAAATCAACCACATATTAACTGGGTTTACTTACAGTATTAACATTCAAGACCCTTCACAAAGTGCCCATACTCTACCTTGCCTCATCTCCTGCTACCTCTCCCCCATATAGTCCTAAATGTACTCACTAGCCTCAATATTTGTGTGCCTACTAACATGCCAGGTGCTGGAAATACAAAGATGAACAAGGCATGGTTCCTCCCTTTGAAGAATTATAGCCTAACAGGAAGAAGACCTTGGGCTGTGGCAGGATAGTGCAGCTTTTAAATTTATCTTTCCAGCACTGCTTTTGTATCTGCCAAAATTCAGTGCCAAATACCTTAGGAGTGTAACAGAATTAGAGACACCTCCCCCATTCTAGGATGGACTTGAGTTTGCATTGTTTACTAATCACAGTGAGATGGAAATTAGACAGACCAGTCAAATGGGCTTTACTGGCCCTTTGTTGCCTGACAGAATGCAGTGCCAAGCAATAACCAGATAATAGCAGCTCTGCCCCTGCCCTGAGCACAAAGGGGTACATCCTCCCCTCCCTAGCGTCCATGACTCCTGGAGTAAGAGTGATCATTTGAATCCCTTAGCCCTAACTCCTACAATCCCAAACACACTCACAGAATCTACAGTCAAGAAGGCAGATTACAATATAGAATCTTAGACAAATCTTACTGGTTATCTGGTCTCTACTCTTCCTCTCCCAAACAACAGGAGAGAGATTGTATTAAAAGGAAAACCAAAAGGAGTATACCAAACCAAACCCATTGCTGTCGAGTCAATTCTGACTCATAGCAACCCTATAGGACAGAGTAGAATGGCCCCATATGGTTTCCAAGGAGCGCCTGGTGGATTCAAACTGCTAACTTTTTGGTTAGCAGTCATAGCTCTTAACCACTATGCCACCAGAGTTTCCAAAGGAGTATGGGAGGGGATTAAAGTCAATAGTTATATAAAATAGGAAGTAAATGTAACCTCCACCACCCATCAGTATGTCGTACTGTAGTGGCTTACATGTTACTATGATGCTGGAAGCTATGCCTCCAGTATTTCAAATACCAGCAGGGTTAAACAGGTTTCAGCATATCTCCCAGACAGACTACGAAGAAAGGCCTGGTGATTTGCTTTCTGAAAATTAGCCAATGAAAACATTATAGATCACGTCAGAATATTGTCCAATACAGTGCTCAAAGATGAGCCCCCTAGGTTGGAAGGCACTCAAAATGCATAGTGGCTGCAACAATGGACTGGAGGATATCCGTGAGCAAAGATGGCTCAGGACCAGGCAATGTTTCCTTCTGTTGTACACGGTGTTGCCATGAGTTGGAGGCAAACTGACAGCAGCTAATAACAACAACAAATTTAACCTCAGCAAAATAAAAATTCTAACAATGACGATCCTTACCAAGAAAGTGAAACCCATCACTGGGAATATCAAGGCAGAAGCTGGATGGTCGTGTCAAGGAGCTCTAGAAGGGATATGTAATTTGAGTGAGAAATTCCACCAAAGATTCCCTGAGATGCCAACACATTACATAGCCAAGGGAGACCAAGCCGGTATCCAGCCAAAGTACAATGTAAAATGACTTTCTTTTCCCACATAGCGTGAGAGGCCACCAGGTGTCAGTGAAAGCTAAAAAACAAAAATAATTTTTTTTTTAGTAACCTACCTAAATTTATATGAGAAGATAACATTCTAGACATGTTTGAAATGTATAAAGAAATAAAATCTCCAATACAGAAGCTCACAAAAATTATCAAAAAATTTTGTTAATAAATACCACGATAAATGAACTCCCAACTTTTTTCATGATGTCAAAGAGCGTCTATTTTAGTCAAACAATGCCACATTTGGGAAAATTAACAAGGGATTCTATTGGTCAAATATGTAGCAAAAAGCAACATCGTTTTAATAAACTTGACTGCCAGAGGCACTCCTACCAGGGATCAGCACAAGCATCATGTGAAATGGGCTCTTGTTTGAGGATCACAGCTATTGATTAACTCCAAGGACAATTAGCTGTCTGTCCCACACTGTCAATGCCAGTTGTTCCAGATTCTTACTGGCAAATTCAGAAAAAGCTCTGCCTTTTTGGGGAATTACCTCTGTGACAAAATATCAAGCAAAAATATTCAACTCCTTTTCACACATGGAACCTAAATTTATTTACTTAGAATAGATTAATACCTCAATAGGAAATAATTTCATATCTTTCTACTTAAGAGATCAATGGATTCACCTGTACTTTCAAATTACATAGCCGTGTTCTCTGGGACACTTACCTATCTCTCTTCACCTCAGAAACAAAATTATCTCTGTGGAAATAAGAACTAACCCTTTTATACCACTTTATACTTGTAAGACAACACCTTCACTCATGGTTTTTGACATTAATAACAACCCTGTTATGTAGGTAAAATAATATCAACCCCATTTTATAGATGAGGAGATTGAGGCTAACCAGTTAACCCAAGTGTGCACACTAGGCTAACTCCTTAGCTTCAATTTCCTCATCTGTAAATTTTTCTGACTCAGCTCCAAGAGCAAATAAAAATAAACAAAGAACCATATGCTATTAAAAGTGTTTCCATTGTCAGAGAAAATGACTGTACAAAAGCAGAATAGACAAATGTAAATGTGGTTATCCAACAAAACAAAAATGAAAACTTGCAATATTAACAACTGAAGTAATTATTGTCAAATATTACCTATGAAGATTAAATTTGTAATGAGACTACATCACCATAAACAAAATAGAAAATGGATATATATTTCTTTCTCCATGTCTTTATCAGGAACATAGTGGGTTGAGAGCCAAATCCACTTAGTGTTTATTTATAAAGCTTAATTTCATATTTTTAAATGTTACTGTAAGAGGTGGAAAAGGAAAGGTTATCTGGATTTGAGTAGGATCTCTAATAATATAAACCATTTACCCACCTGAGTTCTGAGCTAATTGAAATAAATGGAGAAGTCAGACAGATGGAGATGGAGATAGCAGCTTTATCATTTGTGGAGATGTTGGAGAACGTGGTTTAAGTGGGAGGCCAATCAGTACCAGTTGCCATCGGGTTGATTCCAAGTCATGTTGACCCCATGTGTGTCAGAGTAGAACTGTGCTCCATAGGGTTTTCAACAGCTGATTTTTTAGAAGCAGATCTCCAGACCTTTCTTCTGAGGTGCCTCTGTGTGGACTCCAACCTCCAACCTTTCGGTTAGCGGCTAAGCATGTTAACCATTTGCACCACCAAGGGACTCCAGGTGGGAGGCAGCACCCCAGTACTGAACTCTAAACAGATTCACCCAGAAGCAGAACCTAAAACAAGGATTTATTTGGCAATTAATCCCAGTAGAGGAGTATGGGAGTGAGACAGGGAAGGAAGAAAGTCAACAAAAGGTGTATTCTAAAGCCAGTTACCAATGGTGGGGGGTGGGGGGTAATAGAGCACACCCTCCTAGATTTATCTACACCTAGTGACCAGGAAGCTGAGGTATTTATTCATTGATTCCCAGTCCATCATTGTTTGAGGGCTGCCTTTGGGTACATCGACTCTCGGGCAATTCTAGTTTGTCTTGTGCATGGGCCAAGCACGTTTCCATAGCCAGGAAGAAATACTTAGAATGTGTAGGTATATGTGATAAACAACCTTCAGCATGTAGAGGTAAATGCTCAGAGGAGAGGGGTGGGGCACCGACGGAATTTGCTACATCCCTCTGGTCACAGGCAACACTAGACAATCACAGGGCTCTCCACCTGGGCAAAGCATAGAGCTCTAAGCTTTCCATATGTTCAAGAGCAGACCAGACCTTAGGCTTTTCTGAGCAAAGAAGGAGAGAGGGAGTGAGCCTGCTTACTTCCTTCGCCAGACTCACATCAGACAAATCACTCCTCCATTGAGGGCAATAAATGAGGGGCAAGAGGAGCCAGGAGCATACTCTGATAGAGCTAAAGAAAAAGAGTGCCCCCTTCTTCAGCAATGGTAGTTCTGAGTAAGACTTACAACAGGTAAGAAGTATCTAGAAAAATTACCACGAATATCTTTATCCACCTTTTTATCTCTTGCAACTTACTGAACAGAAATCTGGAGCAAGCAACCTCTTCTGGTTTGAATTAGGTTTCACTGAGTTATTGGCACATTTCTACAGCAAGAACAGAAGGCATAATTCAGACAATAAACCAAACCAAACCCATTGCCATCAAGTCCATTCTGACTCATAGCGACTCTATAGGACAGAGTAGAACTGTCCCATAGGGTTTCCAAGCAGAGGTTGGTAGATTCCAACTGCCAACCTTTTGGCTAGCAGCCTGAGCTGTTAATAACTGTGCCACCAGGGCTCCAATTCAGACAATAAAGTTCCAAAATAAACACATTTAACAGAGAGTCAGCTGGCATAAAAATTACTTTTTGACATGAATGTATATCCTCTAAGGGAGAATTGAAAATCATAACAGCTAATGTGTAGTAAAATCAGACTGTTTTCAAATGGTTTTTATAACTCCCAGATATCAAGTAAATTGACTCAAAAAGGTGATAAGTGAATAGGCAAAAATAAATAAATGCTATAAGTAGAAAAAAAGCTTAGACTATAACCTGTCAGAAAAAAGAAAATTTTGCTTAGGGTTAGAGCATATTTGTGCTAGCACCTATACAACATCTGGATGGAAAGGCCAATACAAATCATCTAATCTATTAGAAAAGGAAAGCCTTTCTGACAGGAAATATATTTGGCAGCCCAGTGTATATATATAATGTGTGGGAATATGTGTGTGTGTGTATGTGTGTGTGTGTGTCCAACTGACTTATTAAATGGAGATTTAATAATGGACTTTGGCAATTTTCCATTCTGTAGAGAGATGAGACAATCAATATAGACCTATAAATTTCCCTTAACAAAAGCAAGTGTATGCTGTGAGACACAGTGGGCTGTATTTGAGGGCCCGAAACAAATTATTTATTCATTCTTTCACTCATTTATTCAACACTGAATAAATGACTACTTGGTTGATGAAAAATTGGAGAAAGGGCAGAAAAGAAGTATTAGCAAACATTTAGTGTCTAACAGAGTTTCTGAGGGTGAGGATTCTGAGAGCAGCTTAGCTTGGTGGATCTGGCCCACAGTGTCTCACAAGGTTGCAGCCAAGAAGTCAGCAGTGGCTGCAATCATCTGAAGTCTTAATTGGGCTGGAAGATCCCTTTCCAAGATGATTCGCATGGCCATGGGCCGTAGTCCTCAGTTTCTCACCACCTAGGCTTCTGCATAGGACAGCTCACAACATGGCAGCTGGCTTCACTACAAGTGAATGATCCAAGAGAAAGAGAGAGAACAGCCACGATGAAGAAGTCACAGTGTTTTTTATAATCTAAGAGGTGGCACACGATTACTGTTGCTACATTCTATTCATCACACAAACCAATCCTGAACAATGTGGAAGGGAATCTGTGGATACTAGTAGGCAGGGGACCACTGGGGGCCATCTTGGAGGCTGGAAGAAAATAAGTACAGGATAGGTCCTCAACTTCAGAACCTTTCACTCACAGCCAAAGAGAGGTTACCCTCAGTGAAATCTTTGTGAAGGGTGGGATCCTGACATAAGAGCTAAAAGATGGGAAGAAAAACCTGGAAAATGGGAGAAAAGAGACTACTGCAAGTAGGTGAGGCAACACACAGCAAGTAAAAGAGGAATGAGGTTGGGGAAAGCAGTCAGATCTAATGTGAACTGAAGAGTACAGGAAGTGAGCATCTTCTAGGTCAAATTTTGGTTCTTATTTTTGACATTTTATATCAGATCCTACTAAGAGCAGAAAAGAAGTCTGTAGATTTTTCTTTTCTTTTAGTATAATCCCTGTCTGTCATGCATCTCAAGAAGGCTAGCTCTGGCTTCTCAAGTAATGATGCCCTCATAGGTAATCTCTGAGTACACAGAGATGAAAAAGAGAAAAGGCCATCAGATTCAGATCTGCCAATGGATTCTAAGCAGACAGAATTTAATTTTATTTCTTGGGGTCATTATTAACAACATCCACAGCATACACGAGGGATAAAATGATGGTACATCAAATATCTCCATGGGAAATGCTAGGCTTCAAGCAGTAACACATGCCTGATATGGCACTAAACAAGGCATATTTGGTTTCTTATGGTCACTGACCTAAATTGTAGGTTTTATCTTGACCAAAGTATTTGATTTTCCTCAGTGCTAGTATCAAGGCTTTTAAAAAATAAAATAGGTATGACTTTGTGGTGATTCTAAGACATGCCTTCAAATTCTTTGGCACTTCTCCCATTAAAAAAAAAAAAAAAGAAATAGTTTCCATGTTGCATAGAGTAATGGCTGATTTTTTAGAAATAGTTCTCCAGGCCTTTCTTCTGACATGCCTCTGGGTGAACTCGAACCTCAAACCTTTCAGTTAGCAGCTGAGAACATTGTTTTCACTACCCAGGGACTCTTTCTGTCATCAAATGTGATGTCTAATCCCCCTTACCTTGAATATGGGCTAGGCTTAGTAACTCCTTTCAAAGAAGTAGAATGTGGCAGAAGTGACCTCCAAGGCCAATTTATAAAAAGCAATACAGCTGTCACCTGGCTTTCTCCCTTGAGACACATGCACTTGGACTCTTGCGTCACTACATAAGAAATCTAGCTACGCTGAAGTCGCCCTGCTGAAGAGACCATGTGGAGGCCACACAGACCCAGACAGAGATGCCCAAGGAACCCAGCTGTGCCAGCCCTCAGCTGTTTCAGTTTTCCAGCCCAGGGAGCAGACACGTGACAACTGAAGCCTTTGTGATGACCCAGCCCCAACCACTGCAATCACATGAAAGACCTTGAGCAAGAACCACTAGCTGAGACTGACCAACCTCTAGCACTGAGAGATAATAATAATAAATGGTTGTTAATGTTTTAAGCCATGATTTGGTGGTGGTTTGTTATACAACAATAGAAAACCACGACAGACCTCATCCGAGTAAAAACTCCTTCAACCTCAAGTCCTGAACTTTTTGATCAAAGGTTCTATAGAAGAATTCTGATCAAAGGGGTGAAAAAACGTAGAACAGAATTTCAAATTTTCATGGAATCCAGACTTTCTGGAGACACTGTGGCTGGAGGAAGCCCCAAAACTATTGCCCTGAGATCATCTTTAAACCTTAAACCAAAAATATCCCCTGAAGTCTTCTTTAAACCAAACAACAGTTTACCTTAACTGGTAAAGAATATCTGCCTTGAGCATTGTTCTCTTTTAAAGAACTGTCCCTATGGGATCAAACTGATAACAGCAACTTAAAACGTTAGAAAGGAAGCTTAGGGGTAGTGAGTTTTTGTCAACGTTGGAGAAACAATTTGGAAAAGGAGGGCAGTTGTACAACTTGAAGAAAGCAATCAACGTCACTGAATTATACATGTAGAAATTGTTGAATTGGTATATGCTGTGTATATTTTCAACAATACTCTTTTTAAAAAGTTGTCTCTTTGTGTCTAAAGGGATCATAGCATGTTATAGACATTTTTGGTGACCTTGAAAGCAGATGATTTCCTTCTTCCCATTCATCTGATCTTCCTCTCCTTGCTTACACGCAGGCCTCTTGCAGCACTTTCCTGTAAGCAGAAACTCAGCTCTGTCAAACCCGCTGCATTAGAAATCCAGTAAAATGCAACTTTCTAATCCCTCTGTTTCAACATTCTAGCAGCCATCACCTTCAGAAATGGACGTTTGGAGGGAGAAGAGTGCCAAATAGCTCTGAGGAAATGATATTTTACTGGAAGAGGACAGCATCAAATTGCAAGAGTAATTTTCAATATGGCATTAATATACACCTTACTAGCCTCTTTTTAAAGCAACATGTAAAACACTCATGGCTGGCATCTTTTAATTGCCACAGCAGGCGGGGGTTACTTATTCAAAGATGCAAAACGCAGGAAATTATCAGGAGCATTTCTTCCCCAGATCTAATTTACAGGATGCTGCATGTGCAGGTCTGAAAGCAACCTCAGGTGTAACAAGCACAGCCTCTGTCAGTGAGATGTTAGAATCAGGAGGGCAGAGAGAGAAGCCAGGCAGGAGTGGCTAGCAGCCAACAAGCAGAATAAGAGGGACTTGGGGAAATAGGTGGGGCGGAATTAACACCAGACACCTGAGCTTCTAACTCAAAACAGCATCACACTGTTTCTCCCTAAGTGCATGGCCACTCTCCTACCCTGCAATTAGTGTTGACACAATATGCCAAATTTGAACTTAGTGACCAAGGTCCTCATTCTCTACAGCTGCAGAAATTCAAAAACTGCTTTGCTAGATCAGATCGTTGGAGACCCTGGGTGGCAGAAGTAGTTAAGCACTCAGCTACTAACACAAAGGCTAGTGGTTCAAACCCACCTAGAGGCACCTCAGAAGACAGGCCTGGTAATCTACTTCTGAAAGTTCACAGCCTTGAAAATCCGATGGAGCAGTTCTACTCTCTCTGCATCGGGTCACCATGAGTCAGCACTGGAACTAACAACAGCAATAACAATAAGGTCGTTGCCCCATGTTCGTTGCAGCACTGTTCACAATAGCAGAAAGATGGAAACAACCTAGGTGCACATCAACAGACAAATGGATAAACAAATTATGGTATATTCACACAATGGAATACTACTCAATGATAAAGAACAAGGATGAATCTGCGAAACACCTCATAACATGGACGATTCTGGAAGGCATTATGCTGAGTGAAATTAGTCACAAAAGGACAAATGTTGTATGAGACCACTATTACAAGAACTCAAGAAAAGGTTTAAACACAGAAGAAAACATTCTTTGATGGTTACGAGGGTGAGAAGGGAGGGAGAGGGTTATTCAATAACTAGATAGTAGACAAAAATTATCTCAGGTGAAGGGAAGGACAACACACACTACAGTGGAAGTCAGCACAACTGGACTAAACCAAAAACTAAGAAGTTTCTTGAATATAACCAAACATTTTGAGGGACAGGGTAGCAGGTGTGGGGGTCTGGGGACCATGGTTTCAGGGGACACTTAGGTCAATTGGCGTAACAAAATTTGTTAAGAAAATGTTTCGAATCCCATTTCGGTGAGTGGCATCTGGGGTCTTAAAAGCTAGCAAGTGTCCATCTAAGATGCATCAACTGGTCCCAATCCCCCTGGAGCAAAGGAGAATGAAGAACACCAAAGACACAAGGAAAATATTAGCCCAACAGACAGAAAGGGCCACATAAACCAGAGACTCCATCAGTCTGAGACTAGAAGAACTAGATGGTACCCAGCTACCACCAATGACCACCCTCACAGGGAACACAACAGACAGTCCCTGATGGAGCAGGAGAAAAGTGGGGTGCAGAACTCAAATTCTAGTAAAAAGACTAGATTTAATGGTCTGACTGAGACTGGAGGGACCCTAGAAGACATGGCTCCCAGACTCTGTGTTAGCCCAGAACTGAAACCAACTCTTCAAAGATTAGACTGGACTGTAAGACATAAAATGATACTTGTGAAGAGAGTGCTTCTTAGCTCAAGTAGATACATGAAGACTAAATGGGCAGCTTCTGTCCAAAGGCCAGATGAGAAGGCAAAAAAGGGACAGGAGCTGGTTAAATGGACACAGGAAATCCGGGGTGGAAAGGAGGAGTGTGCTGTCACATTATAGGCAGAGCAACTATAGTCACATAACAATGTGTGTATAAATTTTTGTAGGAGAAATGAACTGTAAATTTTCAATTAAAGCATAATAAAAAAAAAATCTCAAAAAATAAAACTAAAAAATAAGATCAATGCCTGGATATTTGGTTTGCTTTGTAAGACTCCGAGGTTTTTGCTGCAGGATGTTGATATTTACATACTGGCTTCCAACTCTGGGCCGCTCTACCATCTTTTACAAATGCAATATAAAAATGTGCTCAGGAAGTACCTTGTTGGGGTCATTGTTATTCTGCAGGTCAACTCCTGGTCCCTCATTCCAACCCAAAAAGCTTACTTGACTCAAAACTTTCTTTACTTCCTAAAAGAGGCATTATAGTTAGGCTTACCCATATTATATTAAACTAATTAATCAACAGAAGGGTGTTAAAGAAAATGTATGAGCTCTCAACAAATGTGGTTCATATGACCATGGCCTCAATCTCCATGCTTGAAGGCAATCACCTTGATAGCAGTGGTTCTCAGTTTTGTGGCACATTAGAATCCCCTAGAGAGCTTTTAAAAAATACTGATGCCAAGCTTGCCCCAGACCAATTATACTCAAGTCATGAGGGATGGAGCCCAGGCATTGGTATTTTTTAAAGCGCCCTCGTGATTCTAATGTACAGCTAGGTTAATTTCTGCTTTATATTATTTTCATGTACAACAAACTCTTCCGATTTTCAGAATAAATATCTGTTTTTAATGCCTTCTGATGCTTTCAGGCTGTGCACCCCCACAGCTCATCTCTGTTGCTACTGTTAGTATATGCAAATGGCCCTACATCTTTGTTAAAAGGAGATTTACCATCAGAAAAATTGAAGATTAGAAAAGTAAGAGCTCATAAGAGAAAATGCCAGTGCTTGAAATTAGGATTCTGTCCTCAACATTATCCTGATTCTAGTCATTCTTCCTAAGTCATTGAATGGTTTTGAATCATTCCCAACTCAAGTGTTTTCGATTGAATTGTGTCCTCCAAAAATGTGTGTAAATTGGCTAGGCCACAATTCCCAGTATTGTGTGATTGTCTACCATTTTATCATCCGATGTGATTTTCCTACATGTTGTAAATCCTACCTCTGTGGTGTTAATGAGGTGGGATTAGGGGCAGTTATGTTAACTAAGCAGGGTTCCATATACAAGATTAGGTTTTGTTTTAAGTCAATTTGTTTTCAGGTATAAAAAGAGAGAAGCAAGCAAAAAGACAGGGGGACCTCATACCGCCAAGAAACAAGAGCAAGGAGAATAGCACATCCTTTGGACCTGGGTTCCCTGCGTGGAGAAGCTCCTCAACTGGGGAAGATTGATAAAAAGCACCTTCCCCTAGAGCTGACACAGAGAGAAAGCTTTCCTGAATTTGGACTTCTAGCCTCCAAAACTGTGAGAAAATAAATTTCTCTTTGTTAAAGCCATCCACTTGTGGTATTTCTGTTATAGGAGCACTAGATAACTAAGATAACAAGTTTCTTATGTAACACAAATAAAGCTGGTTGCCCTCTAGAACAGAACCAGCATAGTATTGCATTCATAAAACACAAATACATCCAAATAGCCTTGACAAATAGTGTCTTTACTTATATATCTTGAAAAGTGACAGAAAGAAAATTACATAGTATAAAACATAGCAAAGTATGCTAAAAAAAATACTGTCTTCCCCCAAATCCCACATCACAGTATAGAAAACGCCTCTAACATCTCCTTCCTGCTCTTTCTGAAACTCCCTGTCTCTCAAGATTTCAGCCTACAGAGGATCCTTCCTTTCTCTCACTCTTCCTTTCAAATTCATTCTTTCTTCCTATAAACAGCTTTCTATCTCTTTAACATTTCATTAGTCAAAAAACCAAAACAAAACCCACTGTGGTCGAGTTGATCGAGTCACTATTATTTCATTAGTAGGCAACATTTTTTTTTTTTTCGTGCTCAGAATCCATACTTTTCTTATTCTAGTAATAAAAGTGCTTACTTTTCCTTGGGACACTACTCTCCATCCTGAAACTCATGTGTCTCAGGTGTAGGTGATTGCACCTGCCTCCAGAGCAGAGCAGGAGACCTGGCCAATCATCTCCAATCCACTGTGAGTAGGATGAGCACGTGTCCCAGCTAGGCCAATCAGAGACAATGAAACAATTCCAAGACTGCTTATGCCGTTTAACAAGAGGCTTTCTCTCTCTTCTTGGAATACCAGCCTTAGGAATACATAAGCCTATAATTGCCAAGGATGAGTCTGAGAAGCCTGAGAAGGAAGACAACACTATAGAGAAAGAGCTTAGGGATGAGAAAAAAGAACAGTTCTGTGGCGCAATACCACAGAAGTAGGTTAATTCCAAGTTTACTAAGATTTTGATGGAATCCAGCTGTGCTCAGGAAAAACTACTCTTGTGTTTCACATATAGAAGTCAATAATTTATGTTAAACTAAATTGAGTTAGGTTTTCTTTTCCTTGAAACTGAGTTATGTCTAATACCAAAACTAAAAATCAAAACCCGTTGCTATTGAGTCGATTCCTACTTATGGTGACCCCACTTGTTATAGAGTAAAACTGCTCCATAGGGTTTTCTTGGTGTAATCTCTACAGAAGCAGTTTGCCAGACCTTTCTTCTTTGGAGTCACTTGGTGGGTTAGAACCCCTTGTGCAACCCAGGCTCCTAATACAGAAACTAGTACTTGAAAATAGGATATTACAAATAAGAAGAGTCCATAAAATGTGAAATTGGCTGAGCCATAATATAGTACAGGAAGTTCCCAGGTTATGAAGGACATATATTCCTAACTGTGTCTTTAAGTCAATTTTGTAGGTAAATCGGAGCAGGTGCGTATGGTTCTTATTTAGCCTTATTTTAGTGCAAGAAAAGGCTTGAAGCCTTTTCAATGATTTAAAAGCTGCACGTGCAGCAAGTGAAGGTGATTGTGATGAAGAATTTGTTGCAAGTAGGGATTGGTTCAAACGTCTCAAAGAGAGGGCAAATTTACATAACATTAAAGGGCAAGTAGGAGTTGTCTGTAAGTCAGAGGTTCATAAACCCAGGGCTGCCTGTAGATGGAAGTCATGATATGTCTGTCTCAAGCTAAGATGTAGGCTATTTTTGTAATAAGGTGGTTAACCTGTCTTCAGTTGTACCTGAGGCTATAGATAATGTGCCTAACAAGGCTGGAATATGAGGAAATTTTGCAGAAAAAGGCTATGATTTAGAAATATATTGGTTACTCCTTGCAGCCTTCACTAAGGCCCAGCAAGAAAGAACTTCTGCAAAGAATGTGCATGCATGCTAGCCTATCTAGAAACAGAGGGGGAAGAAAATAAAACTTTGATAAGAAAGACCCTTCCTATCCACAACAAGTATTGAAGGTGTGTTAGTCTGTTCATCTTTCTACTAGTAGTATTTAAAAAAATAAAAAAGTAGTTTCCGTCAAATTGATTGTGACTCATGGCAACCGCATGTGCGTCAGAGTAGAACTGTGCTCCACAGAGTTTTCAATGGCTGATTTCTCAGTAGTAGATTGCCAGGAAATTCTTCCAAAATACCTCCGGGTAGACTCAAACTTCCACACTTTTGGCTAGCAGCCAAGAGCTAACCAATTGCACCACCCAGGGACTCCTTAGAAAGGCTAAATTTTCTGCCCCAGGCTAAGGTTATGAGTCAGAATCGACTCAAGGGCAATGGGTATGGTTTTTTTGTTTGTTTTTTGTTTTGGTTTGGCTAAGATTGGAATTGAGGCTGAAAGAGGAGCAGAAGATAAGATAGGGATTCAGAAGTCGATACCTCCTCTCCCCTCTCCGCCTCCTTTTAAACACCCCAACCTGTGAACTCTCTATCTAAGAAGGAGAAAATAAACCCCCAAGGAAAAGAGCCAGTCACTGGGCTACGGGCTGGGTACAAGGGAAGATGAGATAGGACTTATGCACCATCTTGAAACAGAAGCCAAACTGGAGAATATTAGGTGCTCTATTACCACATTGGTCAGAATCTAAATCCTGGGGCACAGACTTGACAAGATACCCAGGTTTATAAGCACTGAAATCAGTGGTAAATATACCTCAAACCTAAGTTTTTAATGGAATTGTGTTTTCAGAGAACCCCACTTGTTGAACAAACGTCTGTCTCTTGTCCTTTACCTGTTCCACAAACGTCTGTCTCTTGTCCTTTACCTGTTCCTTAGGGGTCAGCTGCTCCAAAGCTGGCTGCACATCGTATATTCTTCCTGGTCAGTTTCATCCATTTCTACATTTTCTCTGTCACCTCTATGGTGATGATTTTTAACTCCCCATCCACGTTTGGACCATTATTCTAAATTTCAGACCTATGTTGTATTCAGGAGCTTTTACTTTTTCAGGTAGCAGTATGCCTTGGAAAGAAGTCTACACTATTGCCTACTGACTTTCTCTTTTAACTTCTGCATGGTATTTCATAGTATAAAGGTTCTACAATTTATTGATCAAGTCCTCCAGTGCTGACCACTGAGTTGTTTCCAATTTAGGGACATCACAAAAAATGCTGCAATGAATATCCTGGTCTATACTTATGAAAATAGGTTTTACTTTAAAGCTAAAACCTGGTGCTATGGGAAGAGTTATCATATCCTAGTTGACAATTTCTGGGAACTCAATAAGTATTTGTTGAATAAATTGATGACTAGCTTTATTAATCGTGAGTGTTGTGCTTCATCCTCAGACCTCAGAATCTCAGAACTATCCCCTTAATGCTTCAACCAAAGACCATAGTGATGGAAGAGCAAAGACCCCTGTGGGCATTGAATTTAGGGTCCTGGCCTTTTGGGATGCTCAAGCAGCCCACAAGCTCTGAGACCGTCCACACCCCAATTCTCTTTTTCTCTCTCTTTGGTTTTGTCAAAGCTCCACAGTTTCCTAATGTGCCAGCAGCATGTTTGTTTTACATTTGGTCGTGGCTTATTAAAGCCACAGATGTGGGTGGGTGGTAGGAGCTCAGCACTTTGCTTTCTTACCGATAAGTACAGCCATCAACTGCACACATGTGGCTCCTGTTAAAGTAAATGGAAGGCACGTGTCTAATTTGGAGGGCAAAATTGCCAAAACTGAAACAGCGGTAGCTGTTGACCCTCTGTTTTAAATGGCTGCTAAAAGAGGTGAATAGTTCAGTCCATGTTTCTAACCTGTTTATATGACTTCCTCACTGCATGATGGTCACTTCTTTCTACCTCTGCTCACATACTTGTGAGAGGGCTTTTATTTTCAGTATTAATTTATTTCTTTCTCATTATGAAAGAAGAAACTTAGGAAAGCTATTTTGCATGGAGTTTATAAACACCGATAATAAACAATAACCCTCCAGTGCCAGCAGAAACCGAGTGACTAATTATTGGGATATTTTAGAGAGGAATCAGTATCTAATTGGGGATAGTGGGCTGAAGGTAAGATTTCTTTTGCCTTTAAGAGTCTATAATTCATGTTAATTCTGTGAACACTTTTTTCAGTATCCCAACATGCCAGTTACTGGTAGAATCTGTAGGTAGACAAAACAAAGATAGTTTCTATTTTCAAGGATTTCACGTTCTAGGGAGAACAGTCAAGAAAATGTTCTCTCACATTAAACCATGAGCAACTCGAGGGAAGAAAAACTTTTATTGGTATATCCTCAGTACTCAACAAATATTTGTTGAATGAATAAAATAATTACAACGTCTGTGAGGAAGCCAACTAGGCACAGTAGAAACATAGGTCTGAAATTTAGAAATGGTCCAAACTTGGATGGGGAATTAAGAATCTTTACCATCGAGGTGATAGAGAAAGTGTAGAAACAGATGAGACTGAGCAGGAAGAATGCATGAAGTGTGGCCAGCTTTGGAGTAGCTGACCTCTAGGAGCAGATAAAGGACAAGAGGCAGAGATGTAGGATGAGAGTCTATAAAGGAGTAGTGCTCCAGAAGGCAAGAGAGGGGAGTTTCAAGAAGGGTGTGACCAAAGGTAAGAAAAGCTACTGCGTACTTACCTAAGACACAGACTGAAAAGTGTCAACTTAATAAAAAAAAAAGATTTAAAAAAATGAATACAATAATAAAAAGGATGACAAAGATTGTAGGAAAGCAGTAGCCTTGAAAAAGAAAAAAAAATAAATAAACCTAGAGGAATAAGAACAGACTCTCCTTTGCCCATTTTTGTGGGTGGAATCATCCTTTTCATCCCTCACAGAACCCAGCACAAAGGTTATCAGACTATTTTTCCCATGCTATTCAGACATGTTTCAAGTCAGACAAAAGATATTCTATCATTAAAATAAAATACTGGTAGTCTTTTCCAATTTTCAGGAAAAAAAAAAGATTTAAAGGATAACATGTTCTCAATTTCAAGTTTGTCTCTCATATATTTGTATTAAACCTTTGACATTTTCTCCACATTTCTGCTATCAAGTGCTACAAGCTGAAAAAAACAAAGGAATAGGAAATAATAAATATTAAAGAAGGAAACCTAGGAAGAAGCTAATCATGTTGATTTTGGTGACTTTTTATTTCATGGACAAGTATGATCAAAATTGGTATTTTCTGTTATAAACTTAAAATGTGTTCTTAGTTCAACAACAATGAATCTGTGAACCATCTCATAACATGAATGAAACTGGAGGACATTATGCTGAGTGAAATAAGTCAATCACAAAAGGACAAATATTGTATGAGACCTCTATTGTAAAAACCCATGAAAAAGTTCACACACAAAATGTAACAATCTTTGTTCGTTACCAGGGATGGGAGGGGTGGGGGGGAAATACTAAATAGGCAATAGAACAGTGGTATCTTGGGTGAAGGGTGAGACAGTACACAATACAGGGGAAACTAGCACAACTTGTACAAGGAAAGGTCATGGAAGCCCCACAGACACATCCAAACTCCCTGAGGGACTGAGTTGCTGGGCGGAGGGCTGTGGGGACCATGGTCTCGGGGAACATCTAGCTCAATTGGCATGACATAGCCTATAAAGACAATGCTCTACATTCTACCTTGGTGAGTAGTGCCTGGGGTCTTAAAAGCCTGTGAGCAGCCATCTAAGATACTCCACTGGTCTCATCCCTTCAGGAGCAAGGGAGAATGAAGAGAAGAGGATACAAGGAAAAGATTAGTCCAAAGGACTAATTGTCCACAGCTACCAACGCCTCCACCAGACTGAGTCCAGTACAGGTAGATGGTGCCCAGCTACCACCACTGACTGCTCTGACCAGGATCACAACAGAGGGTTCTGGACAGAGCTGGAGAAGGATGTAGAGCATAATTCTAACTCACAAAAAAAAAGACCAGATTTACTGGCCTAAAGGAGACTGGAGAAACCTCGAGACTATGGCCTCCAGACACCCTTTTAGTTCAGTGGTGAAGTTACCTCTGAGGTTCATTGTTCCGCCTGGGAGTAGACAGCCCCGTAAAACCAAATGAGACTAACTAGGTACAGGAGTCCAGTGACAAGGGCCAGCAGGCAGAAGGGGACAAGGAAGCTGGTGATAGGGAACACAAGGTTGAGTAAGGATATTGGTGATGTGTTGTGAGATTGTTAACCATTGTCATAGGGCAACATTTGTAGTAACTGTTAAATGAAAAACTTATTTTGTTCTGTAAGCCTTCATCTTATGTGAGAATAACAGCACAACTGGAAGAGCGTAGTCAATGTCACTGAACTGTGTATGTAGAAATTTTTGAAACGGTGTATCTTTGGCTATGTGTATTTTCACCAAAAAAAAAAAAAAAGGTTGAGAATTTAGAGGGTTAATATGTTGTGGGGTTGTTAACCAATGTCATAAAACAACATGTGTACTACTGTCTCATGAGAAACTATTTGTTCTGTAAGCCTTTACCTGAAGTACAATAAAATATAAAAAAAAAAAAATGTGTTCTTAGTTCATATAAATAGAATTAACTAGCCCATTTTTCATGGCATTCAGCAAAGTACCGTAAAGTCTGGGCGCTCTGTCTCCTAAACAAATTTGAGAACATCTGGCCTAAAACATTAATTTGCATAAAGTAAGCAAAGGAACTTTCAAATTGTCATTTATATACATTTCTATGGTCACAATACATTTCTGTGCAACAGGATCCTAAAACTTAGAAAATGATGCCATGGGCCAGGGCAAATCTACAATTTCCCAGTTATATTTCTTGTCAGAAGTCTGACAGTAAGTTCAGTGTGGGATCCACATTCTGTTAAGAAAGTTTCTCTCTCCTTGGAACCTATAGGAAGATGAGTATTGCCAGGGATGACAGAATATTCTGAATTGATAAGTGAGAATGTGAGGAGAGATTGGAGAAACTAGATAATTGAAGAGAAGAAGAATAGATATTTTAATAATGATTACTGTATCCTGTTTACCTGTTTTAATGTTCTCAAAGTAGCACAAGTAAGATATTTGAGTTTTTTTCCAAATTCCTTTTAGAAGTCTGGATTTTTTTACATATATATATATATAAATCTACTACTTAAAGTAGGCTGCATAAGTCTTTGGGTGCAGGGGAGTTATACCTACAATTTCAGGCCCATTCAGGGTTACTCTGATGCAGGTCTCCAGGTTTAACTGCACTAACTACCCTGGGCAGCCTTCTTCCTGGGCTTCTTCCTAGGCTCCAGGAGTTGATAGAATACCAATTGAGATGTTTCAACAAACAGATGCAGCTCTGGAAGTGCTCACTCATCTATGCCAAGAAATTTGGAAGACAGCTACCTGATCAACTGACTGGAGGAGATCCATATTTGTACCCATTCCAAAAAAAGGTGATCGAACAGAATGTGGAGATTATCAAACAATATCATTCATGTCACGCACAAGTAAAATTTTGCTGAAGATCATTCAAAAGCAGTTGCAGCAGTACATGGACAGGGAACTGCCAGAAATTCCAGCTGGATTCAAAAGGGGACGTGGAATAAGGGATATCATTGCTGATATCAGATGTATTATGGCTGAAAGCAGAGAATACCAGAAAGATGTTTACCTATGTCTTATTGACTATGCAAAGGTATTTCATTGTGTGGATCATAACACACTGTGGATAACATTGTGAGGAATGGGAATTCCAGAACACTTAACTGTACTCTTACTTAGACCAAGAGGCAGTCGTTCAAACAGAACAAGGGAATACTGTGTAGTTTAAAGTCAAGAAATGTGTACGTCAGGGTTGTATCCTTTCACCATACTTATTCAATCTGTATGCTGAGCAAGTAATCCGAGAAGTTGGACTATATGAAGAAGAATACAGCATCAGGATTAGAGGAAGAGTCATTAACAACCTACGATATGCAGATAACACAACCTTTTTTGCTGAAAGTGAAGAGGACTTGAAGCACTTACTGATGAAGATTAAAGACCACAGCCTTCAGTATGGATTACACCTCAAGATAAAAAAAAAAAATCCTCACAACTGGACCAATAAGCAACATCATGATAAATGGAGAAAATATTGACAATGTGAAGGATTTTGTTTTACTTGAATCCACAGTCAACACCCATGGAAGCAGCAGTCAAGAAATCAAATGACACATTGCATTGGGCAAACCTGCTGCAAAAGATCTATTTTAAGTGTTAAAAAGCAAAGATACCACTTTAAGGACTAAGGTGCACCTGACCCAAGCCGTGGTGTGTTCAATCACCTCATGTGCATGCGAAAGCTGGACAACGAATAAGGAAGACCAAATAAGAATTGATGCCTTTGAATAATGGTGTTGGTGAAGAATATTGAATATACCATGGACTGCCGGAAGAATGAACAAATCTGTCTTGGATGAAGTACATCCAGAATGCTCCTTAGAAGCAAGGATGGCAAGACTTCATCTCATATATTTGGACATGTGATCAGGAGACTCATAGCGACCCTTTAGGTCAGAGTAGAACTGCCCCATAGAGTTTCCAAGAAGCACATGGTGGATTCGAACTGCCAACCTTTTGGTTAGCAGAGCTAGCTCTTAACCACTACGCCACCAGGGTTTCCAAGTCGGAATCGACTCAGTGGCAATGAGTTTGGGTTTTTTTTGGTTATCAGGAGGGGCCAGTCCCAGGAGAAGGACATCATGCTTGATAAAGTAGAGAGTCGGTGAATCCGATCCTCAACAAGATGGAGTGACACAGTGGCTGCAACAAGGGGCTCAAGCATAACGATTGTGAGGATGGCACAGGACTGGGTGGTGTTTCGTTCTGTTGTACATAGCGTCACTGTGAGTCAGAAAAACAACTCCGTGGACAGAGAGCTTTCATCTCAATCAAACATTTACACATGCTTTCTCTGTGCACATTGGTCCATCCACTCCACCTGCCTCTGAGTAATTGACTCCTGGGCAAAGGGTTCTGCCCTCCTACTGTCCGTTAGTCAGTTCCCACTTGGGCTTGAAGTGAACTCCAACTCATGGCAACCCCATTTGTGTCATGATAACTCCATGCATATCAGTGTAAAACTGTGTTCTATAGAGTTTTTAATGGCTGATTTTTTGGAAGTAAATTGCCAAGCCCTTCTTCCGAGACGCCTCCGGGTGGAATCGAATCTCCAACATTCCAGTTAGTAGCTGAGTATATTAACCGTTTGCATCACCCAGGGACTCCTTTAGTTGGTTGTTGTTGTTGTCAGGTGCCATGCAGTAGATTCCGACTCGTGCAGATCCTATGTATGATAAAACAAAACACCTCCGGGTCCTGTGCCATCCTCACAATCATTGTTATACTTGAGCCCATTGTTGCAGCCACTGTGTCAATCCATCTCATTAAGGGTCTTCCTCTTTTTTGCTGACCCTCTACTTTACCAAGCATGATGTCCTTCTCCAGGGACTGATCTCTCCTGATAACATGTCCAAAGTACGTGAGACGAAGGCTCACCATCCTTGCTTCTAAGGGGCATTCTGGCTGTACTTCTTCCGAGACAGATTTGTTCAGTCTTCTGACAGTCCATGGTATATTCAATATTCTTCTGTTACTAAGTTTAAAATCAAAAGGTTTTTGTGTTTCAGGCCAGAAGGGGAAGAGACTTTTCACAATAACCCCTCCCATACTCTTTGCCTTTGTCATTGGCACTTGGGCAATATATTTTCAATTTGCCATTTTAAAGAGTAAACCCAAAGAAACAAAACGAGCTAAAAGAGGTTTTGTTTTGTTTTTAATTTGTGTTGATTTAAAGGGCTTTCTGTTTATCAGTAACATTTGTAACCTACTTCCTGTTAGTTTCTAAAGCAGGATGGACAATGCGATGGATGAACGGAAATATTCCTGAAAGTTTCAACGAGGCCAACCTAAGAGAAGAACATTTTAATACTGTTGTTATGGTTGGTGTAATGAAAGAGCTTTTTTGGACATGCTCTAAACTTGTGATCTTTAATATTAAATATGAGGAGGGGACTGCATAGCAAATCTATATCTAGAAGCAATTTACCTCCCAGACTTAGCCAAACGTCTGAGGAAGAGAGACCTAATGCTAAAAGGCCTTTTAGTGAATGGTGAATAATAATTCCCATAACTTTGGCATGCTGTCATTTTCCACACAACCATCAAATGAGCTTTATGGATGATCTATTTCCCCCACGCTTGGGCATCCCTAAAAAAAATAAAGAAAAAAAACATTGCCATCAAGTGCATTCTGACTCTTAGTAACCCTATAGGACAGAGTAGAACTGCCCCATAGGGTTTCCTAGGAGCTGCTGGTTGATTTAAACGGCCAATCTTTTGGTTATCAGCCATAGCTCTTAACCACTGCACCACCAGGGCTCCCTAGGTGGCATAAATGGTTTGCACTAGACTGCAAACCTAAAGGTTGGTGATTCAAATCCACCCTGAAGTACTTCAGAAGAAAGACTTGGCGATATGCTTCCATTAAGATTACAGGCAAGAAAACCCTATGGAGTAGTCTATAGTATATGGAGTTGCCATGAGTCAGAATCCAGTCCAAGGCAGTTAACAACAACAACTGCTCTTGGGAGAATTAGCTGGAAGAAATAGACATCAAACTGATTTACAGTTCTGGGCAGCCTTTCCCTCTTATGTGAGAAAGTATTTCTCATAGGGCTTTTCTCAGCTGTTGCCTTTTCCTGACGCAAGTGTCAAACACTCTGGCAGGTGAATTCTGCATCCCTGTGGTGGCCTTGGGTGTTGGCATTTGTAAGCCAGTATTATTTCTGTCATCACCCACACACTGAAGTTCAAAAGAAAGCTAGCAATGCACTAGACGCAAGGTGGCTGCAGTTGTCCCTGAGGGGAAATTCAATTAAGAAACCTTTCAGCACACAATCTCAGCGTTTCCTTTAGGAAAAAAGCAGGGATGGTTGTAGAGGCAACTGGGATTAGGCCAGGGGAATAGACTCTCTGGGACCAGACACAAGTCTCTGACCAAGAAGAAGCCAAAGGCAACAGCAGGGTAAAAGGGAATAGTGAAAGATCAGGGTTTCATCCCATTCCTCATGTTGCCCAAAACCCTTTTCTAACATAGCACCCAGAAACTACTTCCTTTGTTTCTGTCTGACAAGACACAGGGCTGAAATTAATTTCCAATGCACTTTATGTTGTATAGACATAGCATGAGCTGATTAGAACAGAAGGAACCAAATGTATATAATATACCAAGAGTCATCCTATCCCTTAGCTTGGTTATCTGTCAATCGAAACATCTGCGGCCTTATTGGAAGACAATTAGATGCCTTTTCTACTTGGTCAAATAACAAAAAGTAGGTAAAACCATCAATGGGTGAAATAATACTTCATATACTAAAAAGAATATGGAACGTTAAAGTCAGAAATTACCTTACAATTAAGATTTCCCCAAACTCTTATTTTCAGTGAGGAAAATAAGGCCCAATAAAATGAGTTCACCAAGGCCAGACCCCTGGTTACTGAAAGAATAGTAACATGGATGTAGTAATTTCAGGCATGGTGCTGGGCGCCTATACATACAATAGGGAAATAACACAAACCTCATTCTGAATTCGTTGAGGGCAGGGGCTGTGGTTTCCCACCAGGAGGTCAACGCTGAAGGAACAGTATTAGATGGCGAATCTTCAGTGTACTATGGTGGTTAAATCCTGGGGCAGATGAGCTCACTTAAGTTCGGTGTGCAGAGGAAAAAGTGGAGACACAAAACCCAATCTTCTCACGACCAGTCACAGGTTCTTTTCACAAGGCCAACATCAGTCAGTACCCACGAAATTAAAATTTGATACTATCTCTGCAGCATTTCATTATTTTGTTATTGTTAGACATCATCAAGTTGGTTCCACCTCATAGCAGCCCTACTTACAACAGAACAAAACACTGCTCAGTCCTGCGCCATACTCAGTCATTGTTATGTTTGAGCACATTGTAGCAGCCACTTTGTCAATCCATCTCATTGAGGGTCTTCCTCTTTTTCGATGACCCTCTACTTTACCTACCATGATGTCCTTCTCCAGGGACTGGTCCCTCCTGATAACATGACCAAAGTATGTGATGTAAAGTCTTGCCATCCTTGCTTCTAAGGGACATTATGGCTATACTTCTTCCAAGACAGATTTGTTCATTCTTCTGGCAGTCCATGGTATATTTAATATTCTTCCCCAACACCATAGTTCAAATGCATCAATTCTTCTTTATTCACTGTCCAGCTTTCACATTCATGTGAGGCAATTGAAAATATCATGGCTTGGGTCAGGCAAAACTTAGTCCTCAAAGTGACATCTTTGCTTTTTAACACTTTAAAGAGGTCTTTTGCAGCAGATTTGCCCAATGCAATGTGTCGTTTGATTTCTTAACTGCTGCTACCATGGGTGTTGATTGTGGATCCAAATAAAATGAAATCTTTGACAACGTCAATCTTTTCTCTGTTTATCATGATGTTGCTTATTGGTCCAGTTGTGAGAATTTTTATTTTCTTTATGTTGAGGTGTAATCCATACTGAAGGCTGTAGTCTTTGATCTTCATTAGTAAGTGATTCAAGTCTTTGTTTTCAGCAAACAAGGTTGTGTTATCTGCATAATGCAGGTTGTTAATGTTCCTCCAATCCTAATGCCCTGTTCTTCTTCATATAGTCCAGTTTCTCAGATTCTTTGCTCAGCATACAGATTGAATAAGTATGGTTGAAAAGATACAACCCCCACACACATTTACAGATTTTAAACCATGCACTATCCCCTTGTTCTTTTCAAACAACTGCCTCTTGATTCATGTACTGGTTCCTCATGAGCACAATTAAGTGTTCTGGAATTCCCACTCTTAGCAACGTTATCTATAATTTGTTATGATCTGCACAATTGAATGCCTTTGCATAGTCAACAAAACACAGGTAAACATCTTTCTGGTATTCTCTGCTTTCATCTGAGTCCATCTGACATCAGCAACGATATCCCTCATTCCACATGCTCTTCTGAATCAGGCTTGAATTTCTGGCAGTTTCCTGTCAATGTACTGCTGCAACCATTTTTGAATTATCTTCAGCAATATTTTACTTGTGTGTGATATTAGCAATATTGTTCAATTTTTTCCACATTCTGTTGGATCATCTTTCTTTAGAATGGACACAAATGTGGATCTCTTACAATCAGTTGGCTAGGTAGCTGTCTTCCAAATTTCTTGGCATAGAAAAGTGAGCACTTCCAGCATTGTATCCGTTTGTTGAAACACCTCAATTGGTATTCCAGCAATTCCGGGAGCCTTGTTTTTTGCCAATGCCTTCAGTGCAGCTTGGACCTCTTCTTTCAGTACCATCGGTTCTTAATCATATGCTACCTCCTGAAATGGCTGAATGTCGACAAATTCCTTTTGGTACAGTGACTCTGTGTATTCCTTCCATCTTCTTTTGATGCTTCCTGTGTCATTCAGTATTTTGTCCATAGAATACTTCAATATTGCAACTCAAGATTTGAATTTTCTCTTCAGTTCTTTCAGCTTGAGAAATGCTGAGTATGTTCTTCCCTTTTGGTTTTCTAACTCCAGGTCTTTGCACATTTCATTATAATACTTTACTTTGCCTTCTCGAGCTGCCTTTTGAAATCTTCTGTTTAGCTCTTTGACTTCATCATTTCTTCCATTCGCTTTAGCTACTCTATGTTCAAGAGCAAGTTTCCGAGTCTTCTGTGACATCCATTTTGGTCTTTTCTTTCTTTCCTGCCTTTTTTAATGACCTTTTGCTTTCTTCACGTATGATGTCCTTGATGTCATCCCCCAATTCATCTGGTCTTTGGTCATTAGTGTTCAATGCATCCAATCTATTCTTGAGATGGTCTCTAAATTCAGGTGGGATATACTCAAAGTCGTACTTTGACTCTCATGGACTTGTTTCAATTTTCTTCAGCTTCAGCTTGAACTTGCATATGAGCAATTGATAGTCTGTTCCTCAGTGGGCCCCTGGCTTTTTTCTGATGATACCAGTTTTTGACTGATTATATCGAACTTTTCCATCGTCTCTTTCCACAGATGTAGTCGATTTGATTCCTGTGTATTCCATCTGGTGAGATCCACGTGTACGGTCTTAGTTTATGTTGTTGAGAAAAAACGTTTCCAATGAATAAGTTGTTGGCCTTACAAAATCTTATCATGCGATCTCCGGTGTTGTTTCTATCCCAAAGCTGTATTTTCCAACTACTGATCTTCTTTGTTTCCAACTTTTGCATTCTAATCATTAGTAATTATCAATGTATCTTGATTGCATGTTTGATCAATTTCAGACAGCAGAAGTTGGTAAAAATCTTCAGTTTCTTCATCTTTGGCATTAGTGGTTGATGTGTAAATTTGAATAATAGTTATATTAACTGGTCTTCCTTGTAGGCATATGGATATTATCCTATCACTGACAGCATTGTACTTCAGGATCGATCTTGAGATGGTATTTTTGATGATGAATGCAATGCCATTCCTCTTTAATTTGTCGTTCCTAGCATAGTTAAACCCTGGTGGCATAGGGGTTAAGAGTTCGGCTACTAACCAAAAGGTCAGCAGTTCGAATCCACCAGGCGTTCCTTGGAAACCTTGTGGGGCAGTTCTACTATGTCCTATAGGGTCACTATGAGTCGGAATCGACTCGATGGCAACGCGTAGCATAGTTAAACCACATAATTATCCAATTCAAAATGGCCAATACCAGTCCATTTCAGCTCACTAATGCCTAGGATATCTATTTGTGTTTCATTTTGATGACTCGATTTTCCTAGTTTCATACTTTGTACATTCCACGTTCCAATTATTAATGGATGTTTACAGCTGCTGCTTCTCATTTTGAGTCGTATCACATCAGCAAATGAAGGTGTCAAAAGCTTTACTCCATCCAGGTCATTAAGGTGGACTCTACTTTGAGGAGGCAGCCCTTTCCCACTCGTAGTTTGAGTGCCTTCCAACCTGAGGGGCTTGTCTTCCGGCACTATATCAGACAATATTCTGCTGCTATTTATAAGGTTTTCACTGGCCAATATTTTTAGAATTAGATCGTCAGGTCCTTCTTGCTAGTCTTAATCTGGAAGCTCTGCTGAAACCTGTCCACCATGGGTGACCTTGCTGGTATTTGAAATAACTGGTGGCTTAGCTTCCGGCATCACAGCAACATGCAAGCCACCACAGTACAACAAACTGACAAACAAGTGCTGGCATTTCATTATAAAATCTTATAATTTAAAAGAGTTTATGTAAATGAAAAATGTAATATTGATTAACAACATGCTCTGAAATCTCACACTTGCACTGATTGCTATAAAGCAGATTTTGGTACATAACCCAAATATCCCAGACTTCAGCTCCTGGGAGGTCAAACTTTCCTTTAACATACAAATCACTACAGTTTTAACATACAAATCACAGTAGTTGGAACCATCCTGCCCCCACCCTTCTGATGGGAAATCTTCTGCCAGGTTTTCCTCTTCTAACAGTTTCTGAGTAGTATATCAGTATCTTGTTTGCTCCCAAATCCTCCCTTCACCAGCCATTAGATCCTGTCGGCTGTTGCTTCCCATTCCAGGATAGCCAGACTCAAGTGCAGTGGAAGCTGTTCTCCATTTTTCACAGCATTGCAGAAACAAGCTACCTTTTTTTTTTTTTTACAAGACTCTCTAAAAGTCATCCATAGTTGACTTCAAGTCAACACTAAGTCAACACTCAGAAAATAAGACTTTATTAAAAGTTGTTAAATGTCCACACTGCACAGTCCTGGGCCCTTTCCAGGGTTCCTTACACAGCAAATTCACCTCCTCAATCCCAGGCCACTTGCTCAGGCCAGGGGATTTATCGTACTTCCAACCAATATACATTCTCCAGGTACACCCACAACTCCTGGTCTAGCTCAAAGAGAGCCCAGGCCTCAGAGAGAGAAGAAAATTGTTTCAGTCACTCTGTTCTAAGAGTTACCCAGAAATGACTTCATTCCAGAATGATTGACAATTGAAATATCCCATTTCCTTTAGAGACAACCCATTCCTATCTATTGGGCTGCAGCTGAGCTTTTCCCAGGGCAAGTCTATGATGACCGATATCAACATATTTCCCAAAGGCTGTGTTCTTTACCTTTTCCCAGTCGATAGAACATCAGTAGCCCAATCGAAGTTAGGCAGTGCCAAAATTAGTCCTATTTTTGTAGTAGGCAGGATAATGCGCCCACAAAGATGTCCACATCCTAATTTACAGAATGTACGAATATGTTACCTTACATGGCAAAGCGGACTTTGCAAATGTGATTAAGTTAAGGACTTGGAGACAGAGAGATTACCCGGGATTATTTGGGTGGCCCCAGTGTAATCACATGAGTCCTTAAAAGCAGAGAACCCTACCCAGCTGAGGCAAAAGGGAGACGAGACTACAGAAGACATGCAACTACTGGCTTTAAAGGTGGAGGAAGGAGGCCATAAATCAAGGAATGCAGGCAGCCTATAGAAGTTGGAAAAGGCAACAAAATAATTCTCCCCTGGAGCCTCCAGAAGGAATGCCACTATGCCCATACCTTAATTTTAACCCAGTGAGTCTCAGATTGAACTTCTGACTCACAGAACTGTAAGATAATACCTTTGTGTTGTTTTAAGCTACTAAATTTGTGATAATTTGTTGTGGCAGCAATAGGAAACTAATACCTATTCCTTTTCAGTCTCTTCTCATCAAGAATACAAAAGACATGGAGGAACAGTCTCATCTGTTGTTGTTGTTGTTAGGTGCCATCGAGTCAGTTTCGACTCAGAGCTCCCCATGTAACAGAGTAGAACAGCCCTATAGGATTTCCTAGTCTGTAATCTTTACGGGAACAAATCACCAGGTCTTTCTCCCATGGAGTCTCTGGGTAGGTTCCCACCTTCAACCTTTCAGTTAGCAGCCAAGACCTTAACAGTTTGCTACACCAGGGCTCCTTAATAGGAGACTAATACCTATTCCTTTTCAGTTTCTGCTCATCAAGAGTACACAAAACATAGAGGAACAGTCTCACCCAGGAATACCTTACAATACTTGTAATAGAGCTTTCTCTTAAATGTAGTTCAGGGAACTTTGAAAATGGTCTGAAACAGTAAATAAATTTGAAGTCAATAGAAAGAAAAATTAAATCAATTAGAAATAAATTCCCAGGACCTTCTTGGATAAATTCTCTGTGCTCTCCTCCCCTTTTAATACAAGCTCTCTTTCCATGAGTCAATTTTTCTTTCTGGCAATCTGATTGGAATGGCATTAGATAGGGCTAGGCACTATGCTTCACTTGCAAGGGCATGGTATGACTTCTTAGGATATTAGGCACCCAAACAACTAACTGCATGTGTCTTCAAGTCACATAGCACAAGCGAGGGGTGGGAGTGGGAGGTGTCACCTCTGACAGAGACAGTGGTCCTCAGACATAAATTAGACCAAAATTATTAGATAGGATCTATTCTTAGAGCAAAAAAACATTTTTTCATTGAACTACATGTCACCTGTACAACGGGTCCCATGGTTGTATTCCATGAATGAGACTTAGCAATGTTAGCCCAAAGTTCTGGCACCTCAGGCCGCCACATGCACAAGGAATCAAAGGTTATCTACTCTCCCCAAATATCGTAAGGATCTAAAAATAGGAAGTGATTTAGGAACTAAACAAAGCAACTGAGTTGTTTATAACCTGGGGTAAAGTCAGTACATGAATTCATATGACAGAAATTTAGAAGTGGAAAATTCAGCCTAGAGCAAAAAGTAATCCACCATTATAATTAAATTAACCCAAAATAAATAAATTAATGGAGCAAATGATCCAGGGTTCTATTCCATAGTCAAACAGCTAAGGACTTGGGTAACATTTTCTTTCTTGACCATTAATCCATAAAGAAGGGCTGCTGGGTCTCTTTAGGGTATTTAGATCTTTTTTTTTTTTTAATTGTTGTACTTCAAGTGAAAGTTTACGATTCAAGTTAGTCTCTCATACAAAAATTTACACTTACATTACTATGGGAGCCTAATTGCTCTCCCTATACTGCGACAGCACACTCCTCCCTTCCATCCCTGATTTCCCCTGTCCATTCATCCAGCTCCTGACCCTCTCGGCCTTCTAATCTTACCTCTGGACAAGAGCTGTCCATTTAGTCTCATGTATCTACTTGAGCAAAGAAGCACACTCTTCATGAGTATCGTTTTATGTCCCATAGTCCAGTCTAATCTTTGTCTGAGGAGTTGGCCTTGGGAATGTTCTTAGTTTTGGGCTAACAGAGTCCAGGGGCCATGCTTTCCGGGGTTCCTCCAGTCTCAGTCAGACCATTAAGTTTGATCTTTTTACTAGAATTTGAGTTCTGCACCCCACTTTCCTCCTGCTCCATCAGGGACTTTCTGTTTTGTTCCCTGTCAAGGTGGTCATTGGTGGTAGTTGGGCACCATCTAGTTCTCCTGGTCTCAGACTGATGGAGTCTCTGGTTTATGTGGCCCTTTCTGTCTCTTGAGCTAATACTTTCCTTATCACTTTGGTGTTCTTCATTCTCCTTTACTCCAGGGGGGTTGGGACCAATTGATGCATCTTAGATGGCCACTCAATAGCTTTTAAGACCCCAGATGCCCCTCACCAAAGTGGGATACAGAACATTTTCTTAATAAACTTTGTTATGCCAATTGACTTAGATGCCCCCTGAAACCATGGTCCCCAGACCTCCGCCCCCGCTACTCTGTCCCTCGAAGTGTTTGATTATATTCAGGAAACTTCTTAGCTTTGGTTTAGTCCAGTTAAGCTGACTTCCCCTGTAGTGTGTGCCGTCCTTCCCTTCGCCTAAGATAATTCTTGTCTACTATCTAGTTAGTGAATAACCCTCTCCCTCCCTATCCACCCTCCTAACTATCAAAGAGTATTTTCTTCTGTGTTTAAACCTTTTCTTGAGTTCTTATGATAGTGGTCTTATACAATATTTGTCCTTCTGTGGCTGACTAAATTCACTCAGCATAATGCCTTCCAGATTCCTCCATGTTATAAGATGTTTCACAGATTCATTGTTGTTCTTTATTGTTGTGTAGTATTCCATTGTGTGAATATACCATAATACGTTTATCCATTCATCCGTTGATGTGCACCTAGGTTGTTACCATCTTTTTGCTATTGTGAACAGTGCTGCAATGAATATGGGTGTGCATATATCTATTCGTGTGACAGCTCTTATTTCTCTAGGATATATTCCAAGGAGCAGGATTGCTGGATCATATGGTACTATTATTTCTAGCTTTTTAAGGAAGCACCATATAGATTTCCAAGGTGGTTGTACCATTTTACA
>NW_004443945.1:11263627-11282476 GCF_000243295.1 Trichechus manatus latirostris
TTAGTGCTAGCCTTGTGGGGGTGATATGGTATCATATTGTAGTTTTGATCTGCATTTCTCTAATGGCTAATTACAGTGAGCATTTCTTCGTGTTTCTGTTAGCTGCCTGAATGTCTTCTTTGGTGAAGTGCCTGTTCATATCCTTTGCCCATTTTTTAATTGGGATATTTGTCTTTTTGTTGTTGAGGTTTTGCAGTATGTTGTGGATTTTAGAGATTAGACGCTGATCGGATTTCTCATAGACAAAAATTTTTTCCCAGTCTGTAGGTTGTCTTTTGGTGAAGTCTTTAGATGAGCCTAAGTGTTTGATTTTTAGGTGCTCCCAGTTATCTAGTCTCTCTTCTGGTGTTTGTGCATTGTTACTTACGGTTCGTATTCTGTTTATGCTATGTATTAGGGCTCCTAGCGTTGTCCCTATTTTTTCTTCCATGATCTTTATAGTTTTTTATTTTATATTTAGGTCTTTGATTCATTTTGAGATCGTTTTTGTCCGTGGGGTGAGGTATGGGTCTTGTTTCAGTTTTTTGCAGATGGATATCCAGTTATGCCAGCACCATTTGTTAAAGAGACTGTCTTTTCCCCAGCTGATGGACTTTGGGCCTTTGTCAAGTATCAGCTGCTCATAGGTGAACAAATTTATGTCTGGATTCTCAATTCTGTTCCATTGGTCTATGTATCTGTTGTTGTACCAGTACTAGGCTGTTTTGACTACCATGGTGGTATAGTAGCTTCTAAAATCAGGTAATGTGAGGACTCCCACTTTGTTCTTCTTGAGTAATGCTTTACTTATCCAGGTCCTCTTCCCTTTCCATATAAAATTGGTGATTTGTTTCTCCATCTCATTAGAAAAAGGCCGTTAGAATTTGGATCGGGATTGCATTGTATCTGTAGATTGCTTTGGGTAGAATTGACATTTTCATAATGTTGACTCTTCCTATTTATGAGTAAGGTATGTTTTTCCATTTATGCAGGTCTCTTTTGCATCCTTGCAGTAGTGTCTTGTAGTTTTCATTGTCTCTGGTTAGATTTATTTGTAAGTATTTTATCTTCTTGGGGGTTATTGTAAATGGTATTGATTTGGTGATTTCCTCTTCAAAGTTCTCTTTGTTGGTTAAAGGAATCCAACTAATTTTTGTATGTTTATCTTGTATCCTGATACTTTGCTGAAATCTTCTATCAGTTCCAGTAGTTTTCTTGTGGATTCTTTGGTGTTTTATGTGTATAAAATCATATCATCTGCAAATAGAGATACTCTGATTTCTTCTCTACCGATTTGGATGCCCTTTATTTCTTTTTCTAGCCTAACTGCTCTGCTAGGACCTCCAGCACAATGCTGAATAAGAGTGGTGATAAAGGCCATCCTTGTCTGGTTCCTGTTCTCAAGGGGCATGCTTTCAAACTCTATCTATTTAGGATGATGTTGGCTGTTGGCTTTGTATAAATGCCCTTAATTATGTTGAGGAATTTCCCTTCTATTCCTATTTTGTTGAGAGTTTTTATCATGAATGGGTGCTGGGTGTTGAGATTTTTAAATTGGGGTTTTCTATAAAGTATATTTATAATGTCCAGTTGCCATATGTAGTGATAGACTCTATGGAAGCAGTATTTGGGAATGGAGAGGTCATTTCAAAAATGATAGATAAACTAATGGACCACATCTACCACAGCCTCCACCAGACTGAGTCCAGTACAGCTAGATGGTGCCTGGCTACCATCATTGACTGCTGTGACAGGGATCACAATAGAGAGTCCCAGACAGAGCTGGAGAAAAATGTAGAACAAAATTCTAACACACAAAAAAATACCAGACTTACTGGCCTGACAGAGACTGGAGAAATCCCGAGGTATGGCCCCTGGACACCCTTTTAGCTCAGTAATGAAGTCACTCCCGAGTTTCACCCTTCAGCCAAAGAATAGATAGGCCCATAAAGCAAAATGAAACTAAAGGGACACACCAGCCCAGGGGCAAGGACTAGAAGGCAGGAGGGAACAGGAAAGCTGATAATAGGGAACCCAAGGTCAAGAAGGGAGAGTGTTGACACGTTGTGGGGTTGTTAACCAATGTCATAAAATAATACGTATACTAACTGTTTTAATGAGAAATTCGTTTGTTCTGTAAACCTTCATCTAAAGTACAATTAAAAAAAAATAGATAAATGAGTTTTTAAGCAAGGTTTTACATTAGATGGTTTTTATGAATACTCTGCCTATAATTAAAAATACCACACAATCAGATTTAAAAAAAAAAATCCCCATTTCTTATTCAGAGTAATTTATAACTCCCATTTTCTTTTTAGATTAATTTAAAATGATGTCTTGATAACATTACAGATAATGAAAGTATGGCCACAATGTACAGCTCTCTTCAAATATTTCAAGGTCTGTAATATAAGCAGGGGATTAACCCATACGTATTTATCCAGAACTACTGTCCATGGATGGAAATTTTAGGAAATCACATTTCAGAACAAAATAATAGAAAAAAAAAATGTATTGTTGTTTAATGAGAATTGCTCAGCAACAGAAGGAACTCTGTTGTGAATCAGTTCTTCCAGCAGGGGTTACACCATCATTTATTGAAAATGGTGCAGGTAAAATCCTTGATGTAAATAAAAGGCTAGACTGGAAGCCCTTAGAATTGTCTCTTCACATTGTAGGGGTCTATACAGTGTGGTAACAGCAGCAGGGATATGGCTGTCATCAGGGGTCCCAAGTCCTGGGTTCTGAGATGCCAGACTCTCCCCTCTCCCCTCCCAGACATGGCCCCAGAACATCAGGGGTGTTGGTAGGGGGCTGAGCACATGCTCTGTCAATAGCGCAGGTTAGAAGGGTGTGAGGAATAGCCTGTTGTCCCCTCTTCTCTGCCCCTTGCCCCCCACCCCCGCCTAGCAACAGATTTTTTTTTTTTTTTGTAATCCAATTGGGGTCCCATCCCTATTAAGTACCTCATTGATGTTTTTAAGCAAGCTCAAAATTGTGACTCAAACCTGTTCCTTTAGTATATTATAAACTGAAATTATTCATTCATTCATTTAATAAGCATGTATTAAGAACCTATTTAATCACTAACTAGATAGTAGACAATAATTATCTTAGGTGAAGGGAAGGACAGCACACACTACAGGGGAAGTCAGCATAACTGGACTAAACCAAAGCTAAGTAGTTTCCTGAATACAGCCAAACACTTCAAGGGACAGAGTAGCAGGGGCAGGGGTCTGGGAATCATGGTTTCAGAGGACATCTAGGTCAACTGGCATAACAAAGTTTAATAAGAAAACGTTCTGCATCCCACTTTAGTGAGTGGCATCTGGAGTCTTAAAAGCTAGCGAGTGGCCATCTAAGATGCATCAATTGGTCCCAACCACCTGGAGTAAAGGAGAATGAAGAACACTAAAGTCACAAGGAAAGTATTAGCCCAAGAGACAGAAAGGGTTACATAAACCAGATATTGCATCAGCCTGAGACCAGAAAAACTAGACGATGCCTGGCTACCACCAATGACTGCCCTGACAGGGAACACAACAGAGAGACCCTGATGGAGCAGGAGAAAAGTGAGGTGCAGAACTCAAATTCTAATAAAAAGACCAGACTTAATGGTTTGACTGAGACTGGAGGAACCCCAGAAAGCATGGTCCCCGGACTCTCTGCCAACCCAGCACTAAAACCATTCCCGAAGCCAACTCCCCAGACAAAGATTAGACTGGACTATGGGACATAAAATGATACTCATGAAGAGTATGCTTCTTTGCTCAAGTAGATACATGAGACTAAATGGGCAGCTCTTGTCCAGAGGTGAGATGAGAAGGCCGAGAGCGTCAGGAGCTGGTTGAATGGACAGGGGAAATCAGGGGTGGAAGGGAGTATGCTGTCACAGTATAGGGAGAGCAATTAGGATCACATAACAATGTATGTATAAATTTTTGTATGAGAGACTAACTTGAATTGTAAACTTTCACTTAAAGTACAACAATTAAAAAAAAAAAAGAACCTACTTAAGGAGTCCTGGTGGCACAATGGTTAAGTGCTCAGCTGCTAACCAGAAGGTTGGCAGTTCAAACCCACCAGCTGCTCCATGGGAGAAAAGACCTGGCCATCTGGTCCTGCAAAGATTAAGCCTATGGTGCTATTCTACTCTGTCACATGGGGGTCATTATGAGTCAGAATTGACTCAATGGCACACAAAAACAAGAGCCTACTTGGTTCAAGTACCGACCATAGTGGGTACAGGGATCACAGTGGTGAGCAAGACGGGGAGGTCCCTACCCTTCAAGGAGTCAACAGTCAAGCAGGAAAGATAAGCGCTTGAACAAGCAGTAGCATAAGTGAGGTATGATAGGAGAAATATAAGGCATTATAGAAGCAAAAGTTAACTTGGAAAACCTGCTGCTGATGATTACAGGCAAGTGAAAACTTAGGCTTGGAAAACCAAACTCAGATCACACACAAAACCAAAACACCAAACCCATTGTGTCAAGTCGATTCCAACTCATAGCGACCCTATAGGACAGAGTAGAACTGCCCCATAGGGTTTCCAGGGAGCACCTGGTGGATTCATACTGCCAACCTTTTGGTTAGCAGCTGTAGCTCTTGACCACTGCATCACCAGGGTTTCCAGATCACACACAAGGAAGGTAAATTAGCAGAGTGATCTTAAATATTAGGTATTCTTTCCTGGCAAAGACAGTACTGGGTTTACCAGTAGATAGTCAGGATTAAGGGGGAAAAATCATTTACTTTCTGAGAATTTTTGAGTCTAGTTCTGCCAGAGGAAAGAGGTATAGCTCAAAGCAACCTCAGATCTCACAATTAGGTTTCTGTATAAATGAGAGGTAATATGAAATCTTTCAGAGTTGTGTACTTTCTGTTCACTGGCTGCAGGTTTGGTCCAAAAATGGCATAAGTTTTATTACCCATGGGACTGGAAATATCCCCAGATTTAAATTAGTGGTGTAGGGAGATGGTGAGATTTGGCAAGCGGATCCTAACCCTACAGTTTGGGCTAGCTCTCCAAATATAAGAGAAAAGGGGACAATATTGTGAACTAGCCATTTCACTCTAACTTAGAATTTAGAAGTCTGTCACAATCCAAACTCTTAGTACTGAATTTAATAAAAACTGTGTCAGGGTTTTATGTCACACTTCAACTACCACTGAGGAATTATATCAGGGGGCAGGCAGATACTGACCACTTGAATCAGTGTCCCGGTCACTTTCAGGTAGGATCAGAGTCTAACCATGAACTATTGAGTGTTCATTGAGTGCTAAGCACTTTATCAACACTATCACTTGCCTCAAGTCAACTGTGACTCATGACAACCCCATGTGTGTCAGAGTAGACCTGTGCTTCAAAGGGTTTTCAATGACTGATCTTTCAGAAACAGATTGCCAGGATTTTCTTCTGAGTTACCTCTGGATGGACCTGAACTTCCAACTTTTTGGTTAGCAGCCAAGAGCATTAACAATTTGTACCACCCAGAAACTTTAAAATTCGCTCATATAAACTTTTCAGCACCCTTATTATTATCTTCCTGTTTTACAAATAAGGAAACCAAGGCACAGAGAGGTGAAGAAGTCACCTGAAGTCATACAGGTAGTAAGTGGCTGAGTCTGGATTTAAACCCAGATCTGTCTGACTACAGAATCCATGCCGTTCATCACTACACAAGCCTGTTTTAGCAAACAAGGCAGAGACTAATAAAACATATCAGAGGCCATACTCTCTCTGGCATTGACCAAGTAAACACAAACTCTTTTGTTGATTCATCAGATAAGTCATCTAGCTATGCTATTGATCTCTCACTGCAGTTAACTTCTAGTGCTCTAAAATTTCTTTCTTTCCAGAGGCTCACCAGGGCTCCAATCTGGGAGATGGGAAACAGTTACTCACACATTTTAAAGTAGCCACTTGTCTTTCACTCACTCATAAACACACACACACACACACGTTGATTTGGGAAAGTCGCTAGAGACTAAGGCAAAAGAATCCCTGAAAAGAATGTGTGCAATTATTGGTTATTATTGTTAGATACATTGAGTCAGTTCCAACTCATAGTGGCTGTATGTACAATAGAACAAAATACTGCTCAGTCCTTGTTCTGCTGCTGTTTGTAAGGTTTTCACTGGCCAATTTTTTCAGAAGTAGACCTCCAGGTCCTTCTTCCTAGTCTATCTTAGTCTGGAAACTCCACTGAAACCTGTCCACCATGGATGACCCTGCTGGTATTGGGAATACCGGTGGCATAGCTTCCAGCATTGCAGCGACACTCAAATCACCACAGTACGATAAACTGACAGTACCAGTGTAATAATATACTGATGCTCTGAATTCAGGAGAGAGCTCAGTCTAAGGTTAAGCTGACTTGCTAATTTGTCAAAGAAACTTTATTTCCTGCCAAGGAGGAAGGAAATTTGTACCTGCAGGAAAGTGGGTAAGGTAGCTACATATGATTTCAGAAAAGGTCTTCCTTTCACATGGGTCTTTCTTAGGAATGAGAAGAAAGGCTAATCTTTCCACTGGAAGCTCATCAGCTCTGTCGACAGCCTCATATGTGATCACCAAGATTAACCGTATAATTTTTAAGTGGATCCAGTTACAATGTCCTTGTTAACCTTGAAGGACAAGTTACTTGTTAGAACTGAGTAGAATTCTCTCTTTTGAGTGGTGTAAATACTTCCCTCCCTAACAGTGCTGGAACAATAATCTTGCAGCTAGTAACACCCTCCATGCAAAGAGTCACCATAGTGCACAGTGTTCATTAAATGGTTCCTTCTTCATAACATAACACTTGCACCAGCTGACCAGAAGCATTTGAAGGTAAAATAAGGGCATCTTGTTTCCTGGTTTCTGCCACTCACATGGATAGGCTACACTTAATCTAATTCAAGAACTCTTTGGTCTTGGGCATCACATTACGTATTTTAGAATGGTACTACCTATTAGGCTAAATATTCTGTTGAATTTTATACTAGGATTTTTCATGAGTGAGGGTGACCACAGAAATGGAATTACCTCTGTTGAAAAACCAATTGCTTTTTCATGACCGTAGCATAAGACATTCTTGAACCAGTTGCTGTCAAGTCAACCTAGATTCATGGCAACCCCATGTGTGTCAGAGCAAAACTGTGCTCCATAGGGTTTTGAATGGCTGATTTTTTGGACATAGGTCACTAGGCCTTTCTTTCCAGGATCCTTTGGGTGGACGCAAACCTCCAACAATCTGATTAGCAGCCGAGCGCATTATTCGCTTGTAAGACATCCTTTACTGCCAGTACCAGTGGCCCTCCAGTTCACTCTGATTTTCTTAATCAAAAAACAGACAAAAAACCAAACCCATTGCTGTCTAGTTGATTCCGGCTCATAGCAACCCTACAGGACGGAGTAGAACTGCCACACAGGGTTTCCAAGGAGTGGCTGGTGGATTCAAATTGCCAACCTTTTGGTGAGCAGCCGAGCTCTTTACACTGTACCACCAGGGCTAGTCTTAGGTACAGTAAATTCCTTCCTTTAATTAGAACATGTAAAAAGGACAAGCTATTTCATAGACTCATATTCCCCCTCACAGACATTCCACAGTGTTTTTAAAATTAAACAGAATTGTGGTTATTCCTATAATGTCTCTTTCAATGTCTTACATTTTATTTAATTCAGGACTTTGATTTTAAATAATGAAAATTCCTGTGCAAAGTGGCTTACACAAAAATAAGGGAACTTATTAATTAACATAGAAGCCCTGGTGGCGCAGTGGTTAAGCACTCAGCTGCTGACCAAAAGGCCAGCGTTTCAAACTCACCACCCGCTCCTTGGGAGAAAGATGTGGCAGTCTGCTTCTATAAAGATCTACTGCCTTGGAAACCCTATGGGGCAATTCTACCCTGTTCTATAGAGTCGTTATCAGTCAGAATTGACTTGATGGCAGTGGATTTTTGGTTTATTAATTAACATAAATGAAGAGCCCAAGGAGGATTCACCTTCAGGTGTGGCTTGGCCAAGGTGCTCAATCCATTGCCATTGCATCGATTCCGACTCATAGCGAACCTATATGGTCAAGGTGCTAAAACGGTGTTATTATCAGGTATCTGACTCTCTCCATCTTTTGAGTTTGCTTTCCTTTTTGTTAACTTCATTCTACATAGGCTGTCTGCATAAAGTGGCAAAACAGTTCACCTTATAGCTTAGCAGCACCAATAGAGAGAAAATCTCTCCTTCACATTAATTCTAGCAAAATGCTGGGACTGAGTCTAATTGTATCAATGGGGTCGCTTGCCCATCCCTGAGTCTGGGAGGATGAAATATGCTAATTTACTAGGCCAATCATTCAATGGTAGGGGAAGAATCTGGGCAGGTGGTGGGTTTTCATTCCCATCCAACTACATAGGCAGAGAGTGAGATGATTTTCCAAAGCAAAATAAAGATTCTGTTTCCAGAAGGAAAACAAAAAAAAAACCAAGCAGACAAAACCATCAGCAGTCAACTCCATACAGCAGCGTGTAGTTTTAGCAAAATTATTTATCAGCTGTACCTAACAGACAAACGTATCTTATTTCTTACTAACCTGCATGGTATTGCCACCAATTACAAATTATGGTGGTATTTGTGGATTATAATTTTATAATTCCTTTCAAAGTTTTTCTCATTTTATTAATAGATACTCTTTGAATAAGGAAGAGAGCAAGAAAAAAATGCAGAAAGAGTAGGTAGCATATCCACATCTATATATGCTCTGATGAACTTATGGTACACTTGGCTTAATGCATTTATGGTATGCTTTACATAATTTTCTGAAGTGTCCTCTATCATGTATGTGTATAAAAGCAGGTAAAAATTTGAGAGTTACTTCTCTGACCTCTGGAGAATGGGTCTTAGGGTACACCAATTCTGCCAGAAGGAGAGCCTCCAGCCCACTGAAGATTTTTCTGGATTCTGAGTTTATGTTGTTCAGGTATACTTGGAATTTTTCCAAAAATCTTTAACCTATAGTTGCACATAATGCAAAAATTGCCAAGGATGTTACTGGTACCAACTGAATATGATTTGCAAAAAGATCCACACATTAAAATTAGTGTAGAAATGAATGACTTTTTCATGTCTTTATACATGTATGTAATAATATCTTGTTTATTTAACATTTTCATATGAGATATTCAACACTGGAAATTTTTCCAGATAATTGTTTTAATTATGATTTTTTTATGGTATTTTTCTTAAGTTCAGTATTTTCTTTAGTAGCTGGCTTAGCATACATATCTGAGTCATAAATAAAAACATCAATTAAGCTATCAAAAATAAGTGGTAGCCTCAGGGCTTATGGCTGACTTGGGTTTGCAAAGAGATTTAGTCAATATATTCAATGACTTCAAACTTGCATGCAACTGGAGTGCGTCTGCTGTGTCCTTCCCCGTGGCCAGATGGTCAACTGTGGCTTCTTAGTCCTCACTGCCGTTTAATCCGCTGTAGAAGGAATAACAGATAACTGAGCTTGTTAGAATTTTGTCTAAAAATAAGAGTAAATTGATTCTATATGATCATTTAAGGAACTCTGCCCTGAAAAAGGTATAACAGTTTCAATGCATAGACTGTATTTTATGTTCATCAACCACTATACTCTAAAATCTAAGACATCAGGGCATGCCATCATTCTTATTACCTAGCAGAGTGAATGGAATATTGTAGGCTCAATAAATACGTATAGAATTGCTGACTTTATAATTTAGCATTTACATTGACTTCTCTAAGACTTTTAAATTTAGTTTCATGTTCTTGGCTTTGTTCCAGAGTAGAGATTTAGCCATGTGGATTCTGCACAAACTATTACTGATAGTTCTTGTGAAGTGAGAATATGTGTGCAAAAAAACTTACCTTGGCACATAATACATAACAGGTGCTCAATAATGTTGGTTGAATCAGCATTGTTCTCACCTGTGATCCTTTTCTGTTTGTCTTTTAAATTGATTTTATTAGTTACCAAATTTTCCGAGAGGTTACACAGTGTAACAGGAAAACCACTGAATCAGGAGTCAACTTACCAGCTTCTAACTTTCTCGCTCCTTAGTTACCTGTCAGTGGGAAACTAACATAGTTTTTCTGAACCTCAGTTTTCTCATCTGTAAAATACAGTTTCAATTTAACAGTAATGTCTTGTGGCAGTCAATATTAAGGCCCATCTGATAAAAAAATAATCTATCACTTTTATACTTCACATGATTCTTGGGAAAATCAAATTAGATAGTGTGGGTATCTTTTGCAAGCTATGGAGCAATATCCAAAAATTAAATGTTATTAGTATATTTTTCCACAAGTTTAATGTCTTTTTTGTTGCTGAAAATCATCCCAATTCTTTTTTTTTATTATTTTGCTGTAAGTGAAAGTTTACAATTCAAGTTAGTTTCTCATACAAAAATTTATACACACATTGTTATGTGACCCTAGTTGCTCTCTCTATACTGTGACAGCACATTTCTCCTTTCCACCCTGGATTTCCCGTGTCCATTCAACCAGCTCCTGACCCTCTCTGCCTTCTCATCTCACCTCTAGACAGGAGCTGCCCATTTAGTCTCATATATCTACTCGATCTAAGAAGCACACTCTTCATGAGTATCATCTTATGTCCCATAGTCCAGTCTAATCTTTGTCTGAAGAGTTGGCTTGGGGAATGGTTTTAGTTTTGGGCTAACAGAGAGTCTGGGGGCTATGTCTTCTGGGGTCCCTCCAGTCTCAGACCATTAAGTCTGGTCTTTTTACTAGAATTTGAGTTCTGCACCCCACTTTTCTCCTGCTCTACCAAGGACTCTTCATTGTGTTCCCTGTGAGGGTGGTCATTGGTGGTAGCTGGGCACCATCTAGTTCTTCTTGTCTCAGGCTGATGGAGTCTCTGGTTTATGTGACCCTTTCCGTCTCTTGGGCTAATATTTTCCTTGTGTCTTTGGTGTTCTTCACTCTCTTTTGCTCCAGATGGGTTGGGACCAATTAATGCATCTTAGATGGCTGCTTGCTAGCTTCTTAGACACCAGTTGCCACTCACCAAAATGTCATCCCAATTCTTTGATCATCTTTTTCCATCACCGTGTTCTTAAAGGAGAAGTCAAAATGAGTAATCCTTTATTTCAGTCAAAGCTTGTTTTTATTTGCATTCCATCTGATTTTTCCAAAGCCCAAGTTGTACTTGCTGTTGGTTTCATTTTGTGTGGGGTTCAACTGCATATTTTATAAAGGTTTTGGGAACATCGGAAATGTTTGCTTAGGGGATCTTGGGGAAGGCTTTGCAGCATTTTAATGAGTGGATTTGATTGATCTACAGAATCTACTTCCTGTATTGGTCTTATAAGGAGCCAAGGGATGAAATATGGATAGGGAAGATAAATAGATTCTTTGAAACATGCCCTTTTCTGTCTTGGACTGAGATTCAGGGTGCTGTGCTAGGGTTTCCAAATTTAGCAAGTAAAAAATATAGGACGCCCAGTTAAATTTGAATTTCGGATAAACAATGAATAAATATTTAGTATAAGTGTGTCCCAAATACTTACAAGTGTGCATCCTATATTTTATCTAGCAACTCTATGCAAGACAGTGCCTTTAAGATTTTTAGAAGCTTTCTTGTGTAGTTGAAAGGGTATATAAGGCATGCCCTTAATTTTTCAGAAGTCTTAACAAAGGAGCTTACAGCTACATCCTTGGAATGATCTTTACCCTGTAAAAAGTGAGAGGCTTTGCCATCTGGAAAAGTGTTCTGTGGGTTGACTGAGCTCATCTGGGTTCTCTTTTGGGGTCTCTCATGCAGGTACAATCACATGAGTACTGGGGCTGAGGTTGTCTGATGGCTCAACTGAGCTGGACATCCAAGATGACCTACTCCCATGGCGCTGGTTATTGATGCTGCCTGTTGATGGGGAGCACAGTAGCAGCTGCTGACTGAAGAGACTTTGTGTGGCTAACCCACATGGGTTTGGTTTTTCCCAGCATGGTGGATGGGTTCCTAGAGGGAGCATCTCAAGTGAGCATTCCAAGAGCTAGATGTCTTTGTCTTCATTCTAAGCAAAATTGCTGAATTTTGTGATATCACCAATACTCACATCTTAGAGATGATTAATATTGTTATGTAGCTTGCTACATGGCTTCTTCCTTCTAGTAACACACTGACTTCAATGAGTAGGAATAGAAAGATGTAGAGGAGAGGTCAAAGACTAGGATGTGAAGTGTGTATTGGACAAGAAGCAGAGGGACAGGTGTGGAGACAGGTTATAAAGGTAGATAAGTAGTGGTCAAGAGATAGCTATCTTTGGCATGTCAAAGCATTAGGTAAAGTGAGAGAATTATGGATTGGATTGGACTGAAATATGGATTGTCTAGGATAATTCTGAGAATAAAGAGAGCTGATTTTATTAAGAGTAAGTTAGCCTCTGAGGAAGAGAAACTGAGAACCCAGAATGCAATTTTTAAAAAGCCATGCAAGCATTTTTATATGGTTAAGAGGTTGGCTGCTAACCAAAAGGTCAGCAATTCAAATCCACCTGCTGATCCTTAGAAACCCTATGGGGCAGTTCTACTATGTCCTATAGGGTCATTATGAGTTGGAACTGACTCGACGACAATGGTTTTTTTTTTAGACCCTATAGAGGACTAAAACATACGAGGGTTCATAGTTTATTCTTTTTAAAAAATTCCTGTTTGATTTTATTTACACACTGTTTAATTTCTTTTAAGTTTATGCTTGGTCACTTTAAAATAAAAGGCTACTTTCACTCACTTAAATGCATTGAAAAATGGTAACTTAACCAAAAAAAAAAAAACTTACCTCTAACACAAATCTTGGTTTATATCTGGAATTGTACCATGACAGTCACTGCTGTTTCCTTTCCATATTTCATGAATGTCCCAAGCATAAGCTGAGATCCCCAAAGGCATTCGGGAGCCCAAGTGAGTACAAATCTCACTCTATCGAGGTTTCCAATCACAAGTTCTTGACATGCTTCCGGCACATTGGGTGTACAGAAAATATTTGAGGCTCACTGTGATTGTAGGTTAACCCAAAGGTTGCTTTCGGTTAAATAAGTATTAAGTCTGTTATGAGGCTCCCTTTGGCAACCATAACATAGCCACATGCTGAGGAAAGCAATTGGTGGCTGGAAAAGTAGTGAATTAAAACATGTTCTATCTGCTGCTATGAAATGTGAAAGGTGGTAGCTGATAGCTAAACTTCCCCTGAGAGACTATGCAGAATGGAAAGGTCAAGCAACTCAGCTGTATATTTAGACTCAAATGCCACCGAGTTGTTTCTCAAAGCCAAGTCCAGTGGGAGAATATAACAAGAGGAGAAAATGAGATCATGTTGTACAGCCACTGACTGCAGGGTCAGGCTGAGATCTTAATAGTAGGGTCTGCCACTGTATCAGAAAAACAACAATTCAACAACAGCATTCAGTAACAACAAATGAACAACAACCCATTGCCACTGAGCCAATTTCAACTCATAGTGCCCCTACAGGACAGGGTAGAACTGTCCCATAGGGTTTCCAAGGAGGGCCTGGTGGATTCAAACTGCCAGTCTTTTGGTTAACAGCCATAGCTCTTAACCACTGCACCACCAGGGCTTCTAGCATTCAATAGTGAAACCTGAAAAGTCACTTGTACAGGGAGGGAAAGGTAATGGAGGTGTGCCTTTCAGGCTAAATCAGAGAGCAAGTGACCCTGGAAGACAGTAAAAGAAAATTGGTCATCAGTCAGCATTAACTTCATCCTGTTGATGTGGCTTGGCCATTTACTAAGTTGAAGAAAGCTTTACTTGGAAAATGGGGATTATAAATAAAAAAACGTCAGTCTGACTCCAGAGAAGTTAAAGGTTGAGATGAACTCATCCTAAGACAGCATCTCCAAACAGTCTTTCAGACACATACTAACATCTGAAATTCCATCTTCAATTTCTGTCCTAACAACTAGTCTTGACACTGGAGCCATTCAGGTATGTTGGGAATTTAAGGTGGTTCTTTACGACGTGAAATGTTCCTTTGACCTTGGCATATCATCACTGGAACAGGAAGATAAGAGTGGTTCATTGATAGATATTTCAAACTTCAGTTACTAGTCCTCCCTCATTTAAAAACAAAATGAAAAAAGCCTCATCTGAACTCAATTTACAGACTATCTTTGTTTGTCTTCCAGAGATCAAAACCTCTTCTTTATTCCTATGTGTTTGAGGCCAGCTTATCATAACCAGCAAGGTTTGCTGCCACGTAGCTAAATCCTGGCAGCCTCTAAGAAGTTGTTCTGAAAGTATTTCTGGCCTCCTCAGATTACTGTTGTAAAGCAGATATGGAGCCCCCACTTCTTTTCTATGTACCATTTCTGCCTCAGCAAGAGTTTTTAACAGCTCCATTAAGGTATTCAGATTTCCAAATATCAGACCCCATGACGTAGCTTTCTGGGTTGGAACTACATGGAGCAGAGGTAAGTTAATTGACACGCTTAGAGTTTGAGATGGAAATATAATGAAACACATTACCACAGAAAGAAGAGGAGATATATCATGATCCTTTTTAAGGCAACTGCAAGTCACTTGATGAGTGAAACTTCACCACACATGACACCTTTTTCTGTGGGTGACATTAAAAATATTGAACAGCTGGTGTTGAAGCTGGGTCTTGAAGGTCCCACTATGTGCCAGCTGTTGATCCCTTAGCTGCTGGATCATGGTGTGTCCAAAGCTCCCTAGGGCAGGGTTGGGGTGCTCATCACAAATACTGTTTACATGAATAGTTCCACATTCTGGCAACTGGACTAGCCATGTCTCTGTGTACCTGCTGCATATCATTCATGTGGATATCCTATGCTAGCTGCTGTTGAGTCACCTCCTACTCATGGTAATCCCACGTGTGTCTGAGCAGAACTGTGCTCCATTGGGTTTTCAATGACTGTGATCTTTTGGATGTAGATCTCTAGGCCTTTTTTCCAAGGCACCTCTGGGCAGATTTGAATTGATAACCTTTCAGTTAGTAACGAAGTACTTAACCATGTATGCCATCCAGGAACTTCTTGTATCATATACTATTCCCAAAATTGTTCATTACAAGATATACTAGGAAACAAATACAATAATATGATCTAGATTTTCTACCTTTGCTATGTTTCTTATATAATTTACTTAATCTCATCATCTTAGTTTTCTCTGTGTAAAATAATTTTTCCAACCTAAGTCAAAGTCATCATGAAAACAGTGATTCTGAAAGTTTTTGAAGGAAAATCTGTCATCTAGAAATCTTATTACTCTCTAATATTACTTGTTTTTGAAAGATTCTTCAAGAATTTTTGTTATGTAACTTTCCTGATACATAGTCCATTAAAAATGCTATGTGTACATCTTAACTGGATTCAGATTTTAAAAGGTGTGACATTATTATCATTATTAGTGTATTGTGTTGGCATTATTTAGACATCCTCAGCCCTTAATAATGTTCTAAAAGAAAATTTATGCTCACTTTTTTTCACTATCACAAAATCAAATATTGTTGAATGGGTGAAAAATATACCCTATTGTGTATATACATACATACATACAGGTATGTGTATATATACGTATAAACCCCTTGCTGTCGAGTCGATTCCGACTCATAGCAACCGTATAGGATAGAGTAGAACTGCCCCATAGAGTTTTCAAGAAGTAGCTGCTGGATTCGAACCGCTGACCTTTTGGTTAGTAGCCGAGCTCTTACCCACTGCATCACCAGGGTTCTCTCTCTCTCATATATGTAGGGTGTATATATATACATATATACACACACACACACAGCCTATCATACCATGATGCATATGTGGAGAAAACACACAGTTTGCACAGCTCGGCTACCTCCTCAAGCTGGCTAAAGTAAGAATAGCACTTCTGCATTAGCAACAAAATCTAAATCCTTAGTTGATGAAGGGATGAAAAGTAAAACATGCACCGAGAGAGATAAACTTGCTTCCTTATCTAATCCTTTAGTGGCTTAGAAAAGGTTTCTGAGAGAAGAAAAGGTTGTAGGAATTTGGTTGCACATAGCAGAGGATGATTTATGAAAGTTCAATTATAGAATGACCCTGTCTATGATATTTGCCAAGAACCAAATGTGTCTAGTAGAGTAGAACAAAAAGCACCTTTGAATGTATATTGAGCGTCCAAACAAAAAGCAAATACAAGTATCCTGAAAGGGCATTATAATTATATATATCTGGAATCCAAACTCACTGCTGTTGAGTCAATTCTGACTCATAGCGATCCTATAGTACAGAGTAGAAATGCCCCATAGGGTGTTTCCAAGGCTGTAATCTTCACGGAAGCAAACTGCCACAACTTTCTCCTGTGGAGCGGCAGGTGTGCTGGAACCACTGACCCTTTGGTTAGCAGCCAAGCACTTAACCAGAGCTCCTTTAAATACATCTGAACAGCATTTTAAATACAAAGTCATCCCCAAAAGAAGGTAACACAGGCATTGATGAAGAATGACAGGGATACTCAGAAAGTAGTTGTCCAGTGTTGCCTTGCACAGGAAGCTTCTTGCAGTGGCTAAAAAATTAAGTGTCAGAAGAAAGGATAGTATTCATTTCCCCTTCTAATTTTGTCACAATAGCAGCTGGGCTGCCACTCAGATGCTCAGAGACCTGCTCTTTCTCCTGCATTGTTTATGCCGGCAAGGGGCAGTGTGTAATCAGAAGCAACATTTTGCAAACCCAAAACAAAGTTTCTGTCAAAAGGAAAAAATGGATGGTTTATTGATTGGCAGGTTAGGAGGAGCAGACACAGAACAAAGAAGCAAGAGCTGAGATTTGTGTTTGGAAATGTCCATTTAACACAGCCCATCCTCTACCTGAACCTGTTTCTGAGCACAGAGCAAGTAGCCTATGGTGATGTGAGAATTCAAGCTTGAATCAAGATGCTCGATTTCAATTCCATTTACATCATTTATTCCCTCCATGACCTAGACAAATCATTTCCCCCATACTTCCCTTCCCTATCTGTAAAATGAAGATAATGGGTACATGTTCTTCCACTTTGCATTGTAACCCGGAGTTGCTTGGATAGATTAATAAACCACTCGACTGCATTTCAGTAAGCCCTGTCAGATCAAGAGAGTAACTTGGGCAGAGGGAGTGGAGCATACGGATCTGTCATGTCCTAAATGATGACCAAGAGACAAAGAATAAGTTTCCACCCCAACACAAACAGCAGCATACTCTGGCAGTATTTACGCACATTCTCACCAAAGCAAATTCAAAAGACACATGTGGGATTCATGTTCTAGAAACTCACATACATGAGATACAGTGCAATTCCTTGACCTTTATTAAATTTGCTCACTCTGCTTCAGCCTGATAAAAAGGAAGTTTTCAAAAAAGGGAATTATAGTTATGTATCATAGCCACACTAATGAATTCAAACATACCAGTGACTGTGATGGTATGCCCACCAGGGCAAAGTTTTGTTCTGTTATGCATAAGGTCACCATGAGTCTGAGCCCATTCGACGGCAACGAACAATAACAATTCCCTGTATCAGGTGAATGCTGTAATAATAATAATTATTATTTTTAATATTTACCATCTACCTAGCACAGTTTTAAGGAGTCATGGTGGCCCAGAGGTTACGCTGTCAGCGGCTAACCGAAAAGTTGGCAGTTCAAACCCACAAGCCGCCCCATGAGAGAAAAAGGTGGTAGTCTGCTTCTGTAAAGATTACAGCCTTGGAAACCCATGGGGCAGTTCTACTCTGTCCTATAGGGTCACTTTGAGTTGAAATAGACTCGAGGGCAATGGGTTTGGTTCTTAGTTTTAAAGCACAATTTTAAGCACTTTACACGTAATAATTCATGAATCTCTCAAAAAAATCCATGGTTAATACCATTTTTATCCCTTTTTTGTATTTTGGCAAACAAAGACAAAGAGTAGATAAATAAATTACCCTAGATATATTGGTTTTCTATTGCTGCATAATAAATTACCACAAATTTAGGAGCTTAAAATAACACACATTTTTCAACTCAGTTTTGTTTGTCTGGCATGTTTTAATTGATCCTCTGCTTAGGGTCTTACAAGGCTGCAATTAAGGTGCTAGCCAAGTTGCATTCTCATCTGGAGGCTCAACTGGGGAAGAATCTGCTTCCAAGCTTATTCATGTTGTTGGCAGAAGTAATTTCCTTGCAGCTGTATGACTGAGGGCCCCACTTTTTGCTGGTTGTCTGCTAGAGGCCGCCTGCAGTTCCTTACCACACAGGCTGGTCCAGCATGGCTCCTTGCTTCATCAAGCTGGCAAGGAATGCTTCTCACCTCAGCGAAGGTCCAGTCCTTCTTCTAAAGATTGTCACCTGATTAAGTCAGGCTCATCCAGGATAATCTCCCTATTGATTAACTCAAAATCAGCTAATTCTGGACCTTAATAACATTTGCAAAATCTCTTCACCTTTGCCATTTTCTGTTGCTAGAAGCAAGTCACAAATCCCACTCATACTCAAGGAAAGGGGATTGCACTAAGGCAGAACAACAGGAGGTGGGAATTTTGAGGTCACCCTAGGGTCAATCTGCCACACTAGATCAGTGCTTCTCAAACTTTACTGTCCATACAAATCATCTCGGGATCTTGTCAAATGTTGATTCTGATTCAGTAGATCTGCGATGGGACCTGAGAGTCTCCATTTCCAACAAGCTGCCAGGTGATGCTGATGCTACTGGCTGGTCTGGGCCTGTAAGGCTGGGATCAAAACCAGCAGTATGAGCTCTTGGCCCCATACTTTTTTTTTAAATATTTTATTGTACTTCAGGTGAAGGCTTACAGAACAAATAGTTTCTCATGAAACAGTAGTACACATGTTGTTTTATGACAATGGTTAACAACC
>NW_004443945.1:11282994-11312603 GCF_000243295.1 Trichechus manatus latirostris
GTTCTTTATCTCTTCATTTGATGTTTTAGGGTTTCAGGATTGTTGTATTCTCTGTTTGGCTTAGTTTTTCAGATCTTTGCTGTGGAGGGACAGCGTGGTGCTTCTGCCTAGAGGGCCATTTTGCCGGAACTCCTGTTGGCCCCATACTTTTAACCACTTCATTATACTTGCCAAAATCTCTCAGAACTGTGCCTAAGATTGTTATCAGTGATGCATCTAGTTCTATTTTTGTTCCACATTTATCCTTGGAACTATGAGGTATTCAACATAGTTGGCATCTGATCTCCTCTTTTGGAATTTATGTGGCTCATAGGACAAGCTTAACCACAGGCAACTTATGACCCTTGATTCAAAATTTTAGTCATTATCCAGCCAGCCAAAGGCCCTCATCCCTTCCTCAGGCAGGTGACAATCGGCCCTGGGTTGAGGGTGACACTCTCAGGGATTAGCATTCATCAAGGGATCCCATGTTTTGCCTGTTGAGGAGGGTTGGACCATGTTGCTCAAGAGTCTAGACATCACCAGCTCCCTCCCTAAACAAGAAAATTTCTTCTTTACTTCTTTTGTCAACTGGGATTCCATGGAAATTTTCATCTGACCAAAATGTTTCACCAGGGAAACTTCTTCTTTTTAAAGAAATTGAAAGGAAGGAAGTAAAGATCTAAACATGCCTTCCTTGATTTTTGAAGTAGAATAAATATTTACTTTGAAGAAAAGACATATAAGGTTTTAAAACATCTTACTTAACTGTTAATAATTCCTCCCTGGACTTTGTATGGGAAAAAAAAAGATTCTTACCCAAAGAGTAAAGAATGTTGAATCAAAGTTTCTCTTTTCAGTAATCTCTCCCAGACAGGAAACTCTTATCTGCCCTCTTTAAAAATGTTGTTTAGACCCTTAACAACTTAAATTTAGCTCTCAGGCAGCCTCTCCTTTCTCCCTGTGGGGTATAAGTGGTGTTAAATGACACACAGATGTTAAACAAAGATACCTCCCCACACAATTCCCTTTGACTCTTTTCATAAGCACCAATCTCTATTAAAAAAAAAATTTTTTTTTGACGATAAGCATGTCAGAGGCTTCTGAAATTAACATAACTCAGACCTTCTGCCAGCATCCTCAAAATATTTGTCTTCCTAAAGTAGTGAATTTCCAACAGACTGGAAAGCCTCTCAAAGCAAAGACAGTGTTCCAAGATTGCAGCAAGCCTCGGCACTTGCTTACCTAGTACCAGAACATTAAAGCAAACCAACAGCTACAGTCGAGTCGATTCTGACTCTTGGAGACCTCACTTCATGTGTGTCAGAGTAGAACTGGGCTCCATAGGATTTTCATTGGCTGATATCTCAGAAGTAGATAGCCAGGACTTTCTTCTGAAGCACCTCTGGGTAAAATCGAACCTTCAACCTTTAGGTTAGTGGCTGAGTGTGTTAACCATTTGTGCTACCCATGGACACAAATATAGCACATCCATGTGATACTGTGTGTAGCTTTATTGCCTCTGTTATCTTTAAATCCACTGCTTTTATAAGTCTGTTCAGGAGGATTTTTATTGCCAGAGCTGCCACCAGATTCATCTATTCATCTATTCACTGTAGCAAACAAGCGATGTAGTTTTTTTTCTGCCTTTCCAAAAATGTAATTTTACAAAAGCCATCTGTGTTCCACAAACTTCTAGGCCCGCTTAGTATCTTTCTTGACTTCATCCTAGGTGAATTCTAACCAATCTCAGCTAGTTTTATCAGTCATTACTCATATATTTAATGATCTGTCTCCTTTTTAACTGAAAATAGAGTTTGAGAGGTTTATTTTAATTCTACTTGTTGCTTTTAGATGATTTCCAAGACAAGAGGAAATTAATCTGATATGCAAAGCCATGCTCAATGGGACATCTCTAAACTTTTTTTCTCCAAGTGATAGCTCTACCCTAAAAGGAACACTTCACCTAGCACAAAGCTGAAGAATTGGGTATAGATTACATCTATGTATGAAATACGCATGGCTGCGAATGAGCTATATGACTGTGGTTTAATTATGATCAGCTATTTCCTCTGGTTTTGCAAACTGTCTCTCCCCACACATCAAAACACATACGTGCATAAGTATGTGTACACATATAACATATAGAAGAGGATATATACAAGAATATCAAATGCTGTGTTGTTGTTATTAGTTGCCATCAAGTCAATTCTGACACATGGTGACCCCATGTGTACAGAGTTGAACAGCTCCATAGGGTTTTCAAGGCTATGAACTTTTGGAGCAGATCACCAGGCCTGTCTTCCGAGGCATCTCTGTTTGGATTTGAATTGCCAACCTTTTTGTTAGCAGTCAAGTATGTCACCTAGGGACCCCCATCAAATGCTATAGAAAAATTAGATAAGTGAGAACTAAAAATCTTTCTTGGATTTGGCAACAAGGAGATCATGTGTGACCTTGACTAAATAGAATTTGTGTCCAGAAAGCAGAGTTTTTAGTTGAATGAGCTGAGAAGTGAACAAGAGGAGATCAACAGAGACGGACTACAGACTACTTTTAAAGACATCTGGCTATTAAGTAAAGTTTTAAGGGATCAGCTACAAAGTCAGGGCTAAGAAATTCTATATTTAGATCCCCTTAAAGAGCTTGTCGAAAGAGTGGTGTCACAAGCTTGTGATGTCCTGTCCTTCAGGGTTGGGGTAGAGAGCGAGAAAGAGGGAGGGAACTTGGGTTGGAGCCCAGCTGTTAACAGCCCTGTTTCTAGCCAGACTGCCTGGATTTGGTCCCTGATAAACTCTTGTGAGCTTTGTGACTTGACACCACTTAGTCTCTGATCCTAAATGATACCCTAATCTCTATAACAGCCCAGACCTCTTTTTGAGCTCTAGTCACTGTCAGCTTGGACAACTTCTCCTCTATCCTACAAGTGCCTCCAAATCAATACGTCCAAAACTTCATTTAATATCTTGCTCTATCCCAATGCTTGTTCTCCTGTTGTATTTCCATTGTTAGTGAATGATATCACCATCTACCGAGTACCCCAAGTCAGAATGTCAGTATTCATCCCAAATACCTTTGTTTCCTTTACACCTAACATCTAATTATGACAAAGTCATATCAATTCCACTTCTCAATTCCACCTCTACTATTTATGCCCTCCTTTCCAACTTTACTGATATCACCTTGGAGTGGGTTCTAATTGTCTCTTATGTAGACTACTGTTATTCTTTCCTACTTGTTATCTCAGCCTGTGCTCTTGCCTATACACCATTCTTGAATCTATCCTCCACCAACGACCAACAAAGTGATCATGATCTTGATTTTATTGAAGATACGTAGGAGCAGAAATAAAAATGAATTGTCTTAATTTACACTGCTAGCAAGTAGAAAAAATAGGACTTCAATAGAAGGTGTCTCATCTAAGTTCTCTCTTTCAACTATGCACTCCCTGGAACAGAAAGGAAGAGACTTTTCAGGTAAAAGTCAATGGAATAACAACAATAAAGGCAAGGAGTGGAACATGGAGGCAAACTGTATTTAGCTTTGACTGTCGAGCTTAGAACTTTGTTGTTGTTAGGTGCCATTGAATCACTTCTGACTCATAGCGACCTTATGTAAAACAGAACGAATCATTGCCTGGTCCTGCGCCATCCTCACAATCGTTGCTATGTTTGAGTCCGTTGTTGCAGCCACTATGGCAGTCCATCTTGTTGAGGGGCTTGCTCTTTTTCATTAACCCTCTACTTTACAAACATGATGTCCTCCTGGGATTGCTCCCTCCTGATAACATGTTCAAAGTAAGCGAGATGAAATCCACCATCCTCTCTTCTGAGAGCATTCTGGCTGTACATCTTCCAAGAAATACTACGTATTTGTTCTGCTGGTACTCCATGGTATATTTAATATTCTTTGCCAAACCCAGGATTCAAATGTGTCAATTCTTCTTCAGTCCTCCTTTTTTCATTGTCCAGCTTTTGCATGCATGTGAGGTGATTAAAAATACCATGACTTGAGTCAGGCACACCTTAGTCCTCAAAGTGACATCTTGGCTTTTTAACACTTTAAAGAGGTCTTTTGCAGCAGATTTGCCTAGTGCAATATGTCATTTGATTTCTTGACCGCTGTTTCCATGGGTGTTGATTGTTGATCCAAGTAAAATAAAATTCTTGACAACTTCAGTATTTTCTCTGTTTTTCATGATGTTGCTTATTGTTCCAGTTGTGAGGATTTTTGTTTTCTTTATGTTGAGTTGTAATCCATACTGAAGGCTGTAGTCTTTGATCTTCATCAGTAAGTGCTTCAAGTCCTCTTCACTTTCAGCAAACAAGGTTGTGTTATCTGCATATCACACATTCTTCTTCATATATTTCAGCTTCTGAGATTATTTGCACAGCATACAGACTAAACTTTATCTGCATGATAATTGGGAAGTCATTAAAGGATTTTTTTGTTTCTAAAATGTTTATTGGTTAACTTTTTAAAAACCATTAAATATTTAATGTAAATATTTAAATGAAAATATATTTTCAAATAAAAAAATTATGAAAAGAAGTGACATTATTTTACATTTTTGCACATTTCCTTAGTGTCTGGATTAATAGAAAACAGTCAAATTATATTTTCTTCTGCCTTCAATTTGTTTCAATATCTTGCTTTGGTTGAAACATATGAAGAAAATCTGGCCTCACGATATGTAGTTAGAAAAAGGAGGAGTACTTAAATAGACTTTTCAGATAATTGTGGATGTTCTTCTTTGATATTATACCCACACCTGATAAGTTTAGTTTCTTAAAGAATAGTTGGAATGTGGAATCTGAAATCATATCCATGAACCTTTTCTACTACGTTTTATTAAAGTCCATCAGTCTATCTTGGACTTTTTTTTTTCCCTTAATTTTTTTGTTGCACTTTAGATGAAGGTTTAGAGAATAAATAGTTTCTCGTTAAACAGTCAGTACACATACTGTTTTATGACATTGGTTAACAATCCCACGACATGTCAAAACTCTCCCTTCTGGACTTTTTTTTTATTGTGGTAAAATATATGTTGTTAGGTGCCATTGAGTTGGTTCCAACTCATAGCGACCCTAGGTACAACAGAACGAAACACTGCCCAGTCCTGTGCCATCCTCACAATTGTTGCTATGTTTGTGCCCATATAATTATATATGTATGATTATATGTTTTTATTATTTTATATATTTTTTTATGTATATATTATATACGTTATTTGCCATTTTAACCATTTTTATGTGTATATTTTAATGGCATTAATTACATTCACAATGTTGTGCAACCGTCACCACTGTATTTCCAAAACTTTTTTATCACACAAAAACAAACTCTATACCAATTAAGCAGTAACTCCTCATTTCCTCCATCCCCAACCCCTGGTAACCTCTGATCTGCTTTCTATCCCTCTGAATCATTAAAGGGGTTTGATCAGCTGAATGAGTACAAGAATTTTGAGTTTTAAGAAAATAAACATGGTAGTATACAAGGTGGATTGGCATAAAGGAAAACTGGTAATGGGGAAATGTATTAAGAGGCTACAGCACTAATTTGGGTGGGAGATGTTGAGAGCAAGCCAGTTATTGATGTTACTTCACTTTCATTGAACTATAACGTGGTGCCACACTATGTGTGTTGTACCATACAATTCAATGAAAAAAGAAGAACATGATACTTCAATGGGTATTGTTTAGGGTGTGCCTCAGTTTTATGAGAAACACGTTGAAATTTGTGCAGTTTGGAGTTAATTGAGCATGAATTGAACCAGTTTAGAGTTAATAACATAGTTAAGACTGAGCAACTGTTAGCACAGAAAAAGGAGTTTGAGTTAGAATTACAAGGGCAGTTTCTGAGACACCATTTTTCAGACTTAATTAGGTGTTTATGTTTCTTGAATTAAGACAACGTGGCACCATAGATAATGGGATTTTGTGACATTTGTTCTCTGAATTTTCCTTAGGCTCTGGTAATGAGTGTAAATTGTTCTTGTTTTTAAAATTTTACATTGTATTCTTCATACTGAGGTTTGATATGTAGTCTATGAATCTACTGTATTTTAAAGCAAATAACACGTGCCTTCTACGCTTGTTTGCCAACTGCACCCTCCCCACATGAGGTATTTTCATAAGCACCACTATGCCAATTTTGTTAACATGTTGCTGTAAAAAAAAAAAAAAATCAGCATAACACACTTACAAAAAATACCTTGCCGGCAGGGGGCATGGTTGGCAAAGAAGCATAGAACATGCACGTTATTTTTGTAAAAATATTGCAGGTCATTTATTCAGAAGGTGTCATTGTTATCATCAATAATAGTATAAAAAACAACATTAATTCCTTCCATGTGGTGCTCTAATAAAATGTGTCAGGCACTGGACTATTGCTTCACAGACATTAACTCATATAAATCTGACAACAACCCACATTTTCAGCTATGGCAATTGAGTCTCAGAGAAGTTAAATAACTCTTCCACGGGTACACAGATTCTAAAAGGAGATACAGAATGCAAAACCAATCTACCTGAATCTAATGCTGATCTATTGGTCACTACAGTCTTAAAACCTGTAGGGTAATTGTCTCTAGCACTCTAGAGGCTAGAACCATGGTTCTCAATCCCAACGGCATGTTAGAGTCAGCTGGTGCCAGAACTCACCCAAGACAGCACTTCATCATCTGTAGTTTTTAAAGGTCCACAGGTGATTCTGATGTGATTTAGAATTCTAATGATTCAGTGATTGCAAACCTCTGAACTCTATATCCCAAGAGGTCCCAGGAGAGATTCTGCGTATAACTCTTTATTATCACTACCAAGTAACTGAGACCTAGTCTGACCCTCCATCAGGCTAAGAAAAACCTTTTAGCTGCAACCTTAAAAGCTCCTCAATAAATTACCTTAAAATAAAACACTATAAATAAGCTTTCCCTTGAAGCTTCCTGTCCCTACAGGTGACTTCACTTGACCCTCCCACCTGAAGACTCATCATGCCCTGGCTCTGCTACCCATCCTGTCCTTGGTCAAACAGAATTTAATTTGGTAACATCTGTGGCTTGACATCAAGATATTAATAGCAGCAACCATTTGTTGAGTGTTTACATGTGCCAGGCACGGTGCTAAGTGCTTTACACATGTTAACGCATTTAATCCTCGCCTGGAAGCTATGAGGTAGGTGCTCTGATAATAGTCATTTTATAGGAGAAGAAGTGGACTCTTAAGTTAAATAACTTGCCCAAGGTCACCCAACTAACCAGAAGAGCCTGGAGTTTCACACTGTTCTGTCTGACCCCAGGGCCCATACTCCTGATTACTCCCACTACTGGACATGTCCACATGCACATCCCAGAGCTTCCTCAACTCAAGATGAAAACTCTTCCTTGTTGCCACAAATTCCCTCCTTCTCCCCTATCCCAGCTAATGTCACCTCTTCACACCTATCACACAAATCAGAAATCTCTGGATCATCCTTCACACTCCCTCATCCACAGCAACTAGTTGGTCCCCATGTCCTCTTGATGTGACCCCCCCCCCACCTCAGTGGTGCTCAGATCCTCTTCGCCATGCCCACTAACTTCTTTCAGATCCTCATTTGCTTCTTTCCAAGATTATTTTAGTAACACTTCTGAACTGTTTCACCTTTTTCAAATCTAAATCCTACTCTGTTGGTTCTAGAGACAAATTTGGTATCACACCAAGGCTGAAAATCCTTCAGTGATGCTCTGAGCCCCACATGATAGAACACCAGTTCCTTAGCAAGCCTTTCTTCACAAGGCTTCAAAGCTCTTCTTCAAAGACATCGACTACCACTCCCTGGCCCCTTTTCCATACCTTGTAAACACTGTATGCTCTTCTCCAAATGTAATACATTAGGGGCTCTCAGCAGAATCTGGTCCATGTTGCAGAATCTGATGCACCATGTTGGTTCACCCAGTGCACATAGAGTGTGATGTGTATGTGTGTGTGTGTGTTAACCGTCAACATTTAAAGAATTGGGAAAGTTCATGTAAAAACTGACATCTCTTAGTTCTCTTGTAAAATTATTTCAAGAGTTGCTCATGGTCTTTGCTACCCCATGTTGTGTCCCCAGCCCAACTCACCTCATGCATTTAAGGTACCTGCCTGACCTTGTAGACATTTGAGTTTGTGACCTTTACTCTGGTCCATTATAAGGTCTCTAAATGTACCATTTATCTTCATGCTTTTACAACTTTGTTCATGTTATTTATTTAGATTATAGTGCCCTTGTTCTACCTTGTAAAACCCTCTTTGTCTCTTAAGGTCCAGACAAAAGCTCACCATTTCTGTGAAGTCCTTCCAATAAAATCAATCACCCTTTGCTCAATGCTCCCATAAGACTATTTATATTTCTAATGTGGAAACCTCCAAACTATTGAAGGCAGTTGTATGTATTTCCTGTCATGGATAGATTGGGAAAACTTTGAAAAAAGGTTTGGTTTTGTTCAGCTTTATACTCCCACCGATATTGTCTATCATAGTGACCTGCTCATTGTAGGCACTTTATGAACAATGGAGGATCTTTTTCTCTCTCATTTGAAGTCTTTCATGACCACTTCTCTGAAACTAAGCAAGTAAAGGACTTATTACGTTATGTAGGTTTCGATAGTCTCTTTAGTAAGATTATATAGCTGGTTATGAGAGTTGGCTCTACCTGAGTTCCCTATCTATCATGCAGAGAACAACAACCCCTCCCTCTCTGGTATTATTCATATAATCAAATAACATCTCTGTTTTTTTTTTTCAAAACACTTTCACACTTGTGACAAATTTCTTGATTTAGGTTGAGAAAGAGAGCATAGCATTTCTATGGTAATCAAAAGATGCCCAAAACCAAAAAACCAAACCCACTGCCGTGCAGTTGATTCCAACTCATAGCGACCCTATAGGACAGAGTAGAACTGTCCCATAGGGTTTCCAGGGAGTTCGTGTATTTGAACTGCCATCCTTTTGGTTAGCAGCCAAACACTTAACCACTGTGCCACCAGGTCCCCTCCCCCCTCCCCCCCAAAAAAGATGCCCAGTAGGTAGCATGTAGACCTTGCCTTAGGGAAGAAAGGCCCAAAATAGGCCTGAGGAGGAAAAGGACTCTATGCTTTCTCATGTGAAAGTATGAATGAAGGACCACAGTTGCATCGGAGGTGAAATACCAGAAGGAATGGCCACATTCTTTAAGAAGCTGCCTCTGTTTTTTGCAAGGACCATCTGCTGACAGTCCTGTACCCTAGGCAGCTGATACCTATTAATATGTGAAAGATTATTAACACCTTGCTGTCTGCATTCCTTCTCCCTCTATCAGATTTGAATGTGGAGCAAGTATGGGCAAGGAAGCAGAAAAATCCCTTTGAAAGTTATAAATTAGCCTGATCTTGGGCTAAGCTTATGGGCATCTCTGAGGAACCCCATTCCTCCCAAAGGCCTTCCAAGTGGGATGAAGGGAATCGGACAGGAACCAGCCTGCAGTCTGCAGAAGGAATGCCAGAAATTTCAGACTTAGATTCAAATCTTTATTTGTAATAGTTTTCTTTCCTTGTGATCCAATTTCCTCTTACTTATTCAAGAGCGATTTTGCCTCTGTGTTGCTGGGCCTCTGTTAACATTATAAGATGCTGCTAAACTCTCAAAACACATCTACAGATTTCTAGATAATTAAATAATTTCCCATATTGTTTTAATCCTAGGAGGTAAATGACCTACGTTACGGAAAACTGACATCAACATTTTTTTTTTTTCAAAATAAATATCTCACCATCAGAAATAATTAACTTTCATACTTTTTTAATATACCCTTTGACAGTGGTTTTCAATCAGTATGGTTAACTGCATGTCAAGATTGGAGGAAAGGATAGAGTTTTAAAGACTACAGAGGTGTTATACTTTTAAAAATTCTCTTATTTGTCTTACTTTAAGAGTTATTCAGTGCTGAGAGTGCTGAGCCCCCAGCATTTTTTTATTTGGCTTAGTACACTTCATGGGCCCTGATGACACAGTGGTTAAGAGCTCAACTGCTAACCAAAAGGTAGGCAGTTCAAATCCACCAGCCACTCTTTGGAAACCCCATGGGGCAGTTCTACTCTGTCCTATAGGGTTGCTATGAGTTGGAATTGACTAGACAGAAATGGTTATTACACTTCATAGGTGTTTTTTTCTTTTTTTCTGTCCAAATGACCTATCTTTGCAGACCTTTTTAAACAATGTTGTATTTCAGGCTTTATTTTAAGATTGAAAAGGTGGCTTTGTTTCCATGAACCCGAAGGCCAGCTAAGTAAGGTTTTGCTATTAAAAACTTCTAATTTATTTTGTCTTTAAATAAACAGTCTTTTCTTTTTACAAAATATTTAAAAAGACGTATTGTAAAAATAATCTCTGAAATTCAATGTGTACACAGCTCTTTTAATTTAAAACTTTTTAATGATTGGATCAGAAATTTATTATCCTCTTGTATATTAATGTGGCCTGTCAATACAATAAATCAAATCTAGGGCTAGAAAACTAGTCTCTAACTATCTGGGCCTTGGTCTCTTCACTTAACTGGGCTTCTGTTTTCTCATCTGGAAAATAAAAGTTGGATGAGATGACTATTTCTAACAAGAGTTGAAGACAAAAGAAAAGGGCAATTTAGGCTCTTTGATAACTGGAGTGGAAGATGACATTTTGTAGTGGCAAAAGCACAGCTTTGGAATCAGACAGGTCTGGGTTTGAATCTCAGATCTTACTAGCTGTAGGAAGTCACAGTTTATTTTACTCATCTACAAAATGGGGCTAATTAAGACTTACACAGAGTACTATTGACATTCAAAGAGAACAAGCCTACGATGTTCCTAGCACAATTTGTGCACGTATTGTATGCTATTAATGGTAGGAGCACATTTTAAGGTCGAGAAAAGCTTAAGACTGCGAACATGATCAGATCTAGTAATTTCCACTCTGGCACTTGGAGAAGGAAGGGAGTGAGCATATCACCATCCTTTACCAGTAGAGATGTCCCTCTGCCATGATGAAACTGGAGCCGTCAGAGTTTAAAAAAGAACAGTGTCAGAATGAAGGCACCACATCTTGGCAAGAAATGCTTAACATAGTTTCCACCGTCACCAAGCTCTCCTTCCCACCCCACACCCTGCTTCTATTTAAATCCCAGGCACTTCACCAGACTGCACTCATTTCAGCCAGTGCCCAGGCTATCAGCAGAGAAGAGAAGGGCAGCATGGCTCCAGGAGAGAAGAAAACGGAGGAAGGGCCAGCCAAGAGGACCCTCCGGAAGGTACGCACAGCCTCCCTGGTAATCAACTTGGCCCGAGGTTGGCAGCAGTGGGCAAATGAGAACAGCATCAAGCAGGCCCAGGAGCCTGCAGGATGGATGCCTGGAGGGACCCAGGACTCAACCCAAGTCCCTAAACGGGTGATACATCCCACTCCTCTCCAGAAAGGTCACAGTGTCCTAAAGTCTCCATCCCAACAGCCAGAGGGACATGGAGATGAACAAAGCTCAGAGGGAGCCTCTAAAGTCTCCACTATCAAACAGAAAGAGGTGACCAAAACGGTTGTCAGCAAGGCTTATGAGAGAAGAGGGGACATGAGCCACCTCAGCCACAGGTACGAGAAGGACGGTGACTTGCTTGAATCTGGGCAGCCAGAAGACGACATCGACAGAATCCTCTACAGCCATGTCTCCCCAGTGCGGAGGAGGAAGTGTGGCAACCTGGTGTCTGAACTAACCAAAGGCTGGAAAGAGATGGAACAGGATGAACCCAGGTGGAGGAGTGACAGCATAGACACAGAGGACAGTGGCTACGGAGGGGAGACGGAGGAGCGGCCTGAGGAGGAAAGAGAGCAGGTGGCTGCTATCAGAATCAAACGCCCCTTGCCCTCCCAGTAAGTGAATGCACTCTTCTGCTCCTTAGTACCAGTTGCTGTCGAGTTCATTCTGACTCATGGCAACCCCGTGTGTGTCAGAGTAGAACTATGTTCCATAGGGTTTTCAGTGGTTGATCATTTGGAAGTAGATAGCCAAGCCTTTCTTACAAGGCATCTCTGGGTAGACTTGAACCTCCCACCTTTCAGTTAGCAGCCAAGTGAGTTAACCATTTGCACCAGCCAGGGACTACTCTGCCTTATACCAAGATTGTTAACTTTAGCCCCAACCAGCTTTGGGAACCAAGAGAACAGGGAAATACTACCAAAGTTAGAGTGAGAATCTCCAAGATTGGGCAAACAGTGAGGGTCACATGGGGACACGCCCTTGAGCTAAAAAAGCAGTGCCATCCTCAGACAAGGACCATACTACTTTGTTTCTCTTTTCTGTTTTGAACTGAACACCCAAGTTTTAGCCTCAATAAGGATGAAGCCAACAGAGAGGGGTGTCTGTTTTAGGTGAATTTTAGGTCATTTATATAATGAGTAACAAATTGGCTTATTTTTCTGGAGAAAAAAGTGCTTGCTGATAGACTGATTGGGGACATCTTATCCTGGCCCAGATCAGTCTATAATATCACCAGGAGATACTTCTACCCAAATAGCGTGCACAGAACACAGAGCTCTATGACTCTGTAAACAGATGGGTGACTGTCTAAACTGAGAGTGGGCTCTGGAACCAGGCAGACTCAAGTTCAAATCCCAGCTCTGCTCTTTTACTGAGCCGATTTCCTCATTTGTAAAATGATGGGAATAGTAATCCTTTGGAATAGGTTCTGTCCTATTGGGACAAGTAAATGAGATTAAGGCTCCCCAAAACTTACCACAGTGCCTGCCACATATGCTCAGTATATGAAAGCTATTATTACTCATATAGATTCTACTATTTAGCAACTTTTCAAACTTCACAAAAAAAAAAAAATTTGCTATTTGTCAGCAGACAGAGATGCTACTAAAGCTAGGTAATTAAAATATCACTTTCCTAAAACATTTCATTGTCATACAAATGCACACACACATATACACACTGACTCAAACTAAACCATTTATTCAGTCAAGAAACACATGCTTTATTTTAGACAACCGCTCCACTTATAATATAAAGTTAGAATATCTCACTCTGCAACCACAAGGCATCAAAACATGAAGAAGACCCTGATGTCATGATGCTTATAAACAGATGCCTTCTGGGAACAGTTAGATGTGTAGATGTGTTTCCAATGGCTAATGAAGCATCCAGGGCCCTGGTGGCACAGTGGTTAAGAGCTACAGCTGCTAACCAAAAGGTGGGCAGTTTGAATCCACCAGCTGCTCCTTGGAAACCCTATGGGGCAGTTCTACTCTGTCCTATTGGGTTGCTGTGAATTGGAATCGACACAATGGATTTAATGAAGCAACCAGAAATAACACAAAATTGGTTACTGTATTTAACAGAAAGCTGTCATACAGTTTGTGACTTTAAAACTGTTTTGATAGAAGTAGAACTATTATATATTGTGAGCTTTTGGCGCAGTGGTTAAGAGCTCAGCTGCTAACCAAAAGGTCAGCAGTCCAAATCCACCAGCCGCTCCTTGAAAACCCCATGAGTTGGAATCAACTCAACGGCAACGGTTTTTTTTTTTTTTTTTTTTTCCAGGAAAAATAGAATGGCACTCTTAGGTCTGTCATACATTTAGTGTGTGGCATGTACTGTGCTGGGAATTTTGTATGCACTGTCTCTTTCATGCTCACAATTCAGTGAGATAGGTATTATCCTGCTGAAACTTAGGAAGGTGACCTAGTAAGTTAGTTAGGTGACTTCACTAAACTGAGATCTGCCTGACTCCAAATGCAGTGTTTTGAAACCCAGCATGGTGCTAATCCTCACGTGGTGCCTTGAGGGCGTGCTGAGGATTTTGATTTATGCTTTACTTACATTAGCGAAGTGGTTAAGAGCTCAGCTGCTAACCAAAAGGTCGACAGTTTGAATCCACCAGCCACTCCTTGAAAACCTATACAGCAGTTCTACTCTGTCTTATAGGGTCGCAACAGGTTTTGTTTTGCTTTGTTTTTACGTTTATATAGTAATTCATGATCAGAAGTAACTATTTTACCAGAACATAAGGAACTATAGTCTTAATTTCCAGCCCTGTGGATTTTTGAGGGACAGAGGAGATAATAGAAATGGAATAATAGAATCCAACAGAATAAGGATTGTTGGCACATTCTGAATTGGCCAGAAGCTGGGAGATGAGAGGGAGCCCTGGTGGTGCAATGGTTAAGTGCTTGGCTACTAAAAAAAGTCAGCAGTTGGAACCCACCCAGTGGCTCCATAGCGGAAAGACTTGACTATCTGCTTCTGTAAAGATTGTTGTTGTGTGCCATGGAGTTGATTCAGATTCATAGCGACCATATATGACAGAGTAGAACTGCCCCATGTGGCTTCTTTGCGGGAGCATATCACCAGGCCTTTTTTCCCTTGGAGCAGCTGGTGAGTTAGAACTGCTGACCTTTTGGTTAGCAGCCGAGTGCTTAACCATTGTGCCACCAAGATTACCAAAACCCAAAGCTAGTGCCATGGAGTCAATTCCGACTCATAGAAACCCTATAGGAGAGAGTAGAACTGCCCCAAAGGGTTTCCAAGGCTGTAATCTTGACAAAAGCAGACTGCCACATCTTTCTCCCGGGGAGCAGCTGGTGGGTTCGAACTGCCAACCTTTCGGTTTGCAGCCTAACACGTAGCCACTGCACCACCAGGGATCCTTGCCACCAAGATTACAGTTTAGGAAACCTTATGGGGCAGTTATATTCTGTCACACTGTGTGACTATGAGTTGGATTCAATTTGATGGCACCTAACAACAACAGGGAGATAAGGGTTGGTGTCAATCCCCCACACATGATAGAGCTGGACTCTTCTTTGTCACTTGTCTAAGCAGTTTTCATATATTGATTCATTTAATCCTGGCAACATTCTCATGGGGCAGGTACAATTTTTCTCCTCATTTTATAGATGTGAACATGAGACACAGAAATATTAGGGAACTTAAGATTATATAGCTCATGCATTTGAACCCAGGCATTCTGGCATTGGAGCCCATGCTCTTGACCACTAATCTAAACTGCCTCACTCAGAAGTGGAGACTGGCACACAGGACACTTCTCAAGGTTTCTGATGTCAGGCATGTATGTGGGCACCTTCACAGTGTGATGGAGAGTACATAAGCTTGGAATAAAAGACAATTAGATTTGAATTATGGTTATTTGGCAAATCCTGTGTCCTCATCTAAAAAAAGGATATGCTCGGTCATATTTCATAGTTACTATGATATTATGTATGTAAAACAATGGATCCAGAGGAGTTGCTTAATATACTGTATCTATTATAATGTGTGGGATCAGGCTCTTCCTGATGCAAGGAGCTTGGCTCTTTGGGATGAGGATGGGAGGAAGAGGACTCGTCAAGTTAAATTTCTTCTTTCCTACTTTGGTTCCTTTCCCCCCGTCTTAGAGTACACAGGGTACCAGAATGCTGTATATAGCAACAGCAGCTTTCAATGTCAATGGTAATTCTATTTGTGCTCAGGAAATTTCACAAGAAGCCTAATGGGACTTCTTGTCTGATGGGACTATCATTATTGCTTGAGAGATAGAAACTGGCATTACTGAGCAAGCCAATATGAAAGGGTTTTTTGTTCGCTTATTTTTTAATACAGGCACCATTCTCTCTTTCTCCCATATCCCCAAAAGCGAAAACATTATGTGTCATGGATGTTTAAGCAGAAAGAAAGAAAGAGTTTTCTTGGTGGTTAAGACGTTCCATGGATAATAGAAACAAATGACTCAGGTTTTGTAAAAAAAAGTACACAATTTTTTTTTACCGATAGTGGTTTTGCTGTGAAAATGGTTTATATTTTATGTTTTAAATATTCAGCCTTTTGATTTTGTAACTGTACTCCTTCAGTCCTATTCCTTTAGACTAAGGGAATTAACTCCCTCTCCCACAAAGTAAAGATGGAAGATTAAAATGCCAATCACTCACCCATCCTCTCTTCCAAATTCTAATTAGTAAAAATAAATAAATAAATAAAGTAATTGTTGAGCTTGAGGGTGCCGTTTTATAGATAAAGGAACTGAAAAACTTATCCAAAACACACAGCTATTAAGTGGTGAAGTTGGGAAGTCTGATGCAGAGCCGGTGTTATTAACCACTATGTTAGACTGCCTCTCAAGTTAGAGAACAGACTCTGGGAATAAAATGGAAATGAAAGCATCAGCTTAATTAATGAAATCCCATTAACTTCCAAAGTGCAGTGGTTTAGCACAACTGTATCGATGAACTTAGCTAAAAATGGAGGCAAAAGTATGGCTTCCTACTACCTACACCCAATTATAGAGCTTGGAACCCTTTCCATAGACTGTAAGGACAATTACAAGCTAACTGCATAGAGAATCATAGGCCTGGCTCTCAATCTAGTTGATAACATAATAGAGAGCATAACAGTTGATAACATAATACAGAGCATAACAGCTGATCAGAGATGTTCACACGGCCTTTTGAATATAGTCATCATGCTACCATGCTTCTGATGTGACTCAATGGATGCCATGCTTCCTTTAATCAAATTAGCTACATGTCCTGTGGGGAAAAGCAAGCAAACCAATGCAAAGAGAAAAAAACTCATCCCAGCATTTCTCTGAGATGCTGTTGGGAAGGGTGGCAGAAATCCCTTGCTTTACTGATTGAGAAGGGTGCCTGGATAAGGAGGAGAAATGCACCCTCTGCAGGAGATCTATGAGTGAGGCAGCACTAGCAGATCTCTACTTTCTTCACACAGATTCAAGACGTAGACCAGAAAAACTTGCCTCTAGGCCCATGACATTTTGAAGTTGTTGATTTGGGTGAAGAGCACCTACTGAAGAATGTTTTAGTGCCGTTGAGCTTGGTTGGGTTTGAAATATACCTTCTAGAACTTTTATTTCCTGTAGGTTTTATTTCATATTTAATAATTTGCCCGTTGTAATTTATTACTAAAAAAAATTGATTCCAATATGCAATTGGAATGATATTCTCATCATTTTGCTAAACAGCCCTATTCAGATAAGAAAGCAGCACTCAAACTGATGTCATTTTTAGAGTTGACAGATAAGAACTAATTTTCAGAATCTTTTTTCAGTGAATAAAGCTAGACTTTCCAAGATGGATTGCTTGTAACATTTAGTAGAATTAGTTACCTTGCACATAGAAGGATGGGGAAAATATTTTTGATTGATTATAGGAAAATTTGTTTAGTAAAAATGAGGAGACTAAGAAGGTAGGTCAAGATTGTTGTCATTGTTAGGTGCTGTCGAGTTGGTTCTGACTCATAGTGATCCCATGTACAACAGAATGACACACTGCCTATTCCTGCGCCATCCTCACAATCGTTGCTATGTTGAACCCATTGTTGCAGCCACTGTGTCAGTCCATCTCGTTGAGGGTCATCCTCTTTTTCCCTGACCCTCTACTTTAGCAAGTATGATTTCTTTCTCCAGGGACAGGTCCCTCTTGATAACATGTCCAAAGTATGTAAGATGAAGTCTTTCCATCCTCCCTTCTAAGGAGCATCTGGCTGTATTTCTTCCAAGATAGACTTGTTTGTTCTTCTGGCATTCCATGGTATATTCAATATTTTTCACCAACACCATAATTCAAAGGCATCAATTCTTTCTCAGTGTTCCTTATTCACTGTCCAGCTTTCACATGCATGCGTATGAAGTGATTGAAAATAGCATGGCTTGGATCAGGCGCACCTTAGTCCTTAAAGTGATCTCTTTGTTTTTTTAACACTTTAAAGAGATCTTTTGCAGCAGATTTGCCCAGTGCAATACATCGTTTGATTTTTTTGACTGCTGTTTCCATGGGTATTGATTGCGGATTTAAGTAAAATGACATCCTTGACAACTTCAATATTTTCTGTTTATCGGGATTAAATATTGCTATTCTAAAACATGGGTGAGATGTCAGTCATTGAGTATTGCTTTGCTTTCTTTAAATTTATACTAGATTGTTTTTCTAATGCTTACCCTAAACTATTACTCACATTTTTACTTAACAATTTAAATTGAAAAAAAAAAACAAAACAAGATAAACTGGTATATTGAGTCTTAGCTTCATTGACCAAGAAGATTTTCAGGGTATAAGACGTTCTAACACGATTTAAACCTGATACTTTCAGACTTTTTAAAATAAAAATATAGAAACAATACAGAATGTTTAGAAGAAAAGAAAATACCCATGCAAGGTGTACTTCCTCTTAGTATTTTTTCGTATGTATATATAATGACTGCATATACATGTTTCGTATGCGGCTTTATTTTCCATGTAATTTTGTCATACACGGTTGTTTTTGGTCCATGAGTTGGAATCGACTCGACGGCAATGAGTTTGGTTTCCTGATGACTACAATGAATCATAGTGTTATACTGTATTCCCAGTTTGAGTTTTACTGTAAGGATTAAGCTGAGTCTAGCAACTAACTGAAACCAAACTCGTTGCTGTCAAATTGATTCCTACTCTTAGGGACCCTGTATGACAAAGTAGAACTGCCCATAGGGTTTCCACGGTTGTAATCTTTAAGGAAGCTAATTGCCTCTTCTTTCTCCCGCTGAGCGGCTGGTGGGTTCGAACCGCGGCTTCGTTAGCGGCGGAGCTCTTAACCACGGTGCCGCCAGGGTGCCTTTCAAAGCGCCAACCTTTCGTTAGCAGCAGAGCGCTAGGAGTTAAGAAACACAAGAGCATGAGAACTTAATGAAAGCTCGCCATCTAGTGGATGTCATTCCTCTTGGGAAAAAAACGCTAACCCAAATTCCTCCCAGTTCACATCTATTTGATTCCTCCATTCCGATAACCAGATTTCAGGAAATGAGTTTGATTGTGAAGGATGTCCAAATCTGGTTTCTTCTTGTGTTTTGAACATCAAATTGTGAGAGTCCAAATAGCAAGGACAGGCGTTCCGTTCACGTAAGTAGTTTCAACACTACATTTCCAAATCCAATGCTTCCAGTAATGATGCCACTTGGTGTGAGGGTGGAGGAGGGTGGGCTACTTGTGAGGATGAGGAGTACAAATCCAAGACAAGAGTTCATGGTTTACCCGTGACGGCAAAGAGAAGTGGGAAAAATAACTAGGAGGTTGGCGGGGGATGGAACTCTGGTGACACAGTGATTAAGAGGCTTGGCTGCTAACCAAAAGGTCAGCAGTTTGAATCCACCAGCCGCCCCTTGGAAACCCTGTGGGACAGTTCTACCCTGTCTGTAGGGTCGCCATGGGTAGGAATTGACTTGACCGCGGCGGGTTTTCATGGGAGATACAAAAATGACAGGGAAGTCTCTTAAAGGCAAACTCTGCACATTTTATAATTAGGCCTACACTTTCATAACATTACTGGCCTATACTTTTCAGTTCTGTTTTTTATAGGAACATGCATTCCAAATTCCAAGGACAGACTCAGGTTTGAAACACACATTCATTTGTTAGAAACTGTGTCCGTGGCATCATTGCATGAGTGGAAAGAAGAGTGATTTTGGCCTCAGACAGTTTTGGGTTTGAATCTTAGCGCTGTCACTGATTTAGGACAGTATTACACAGTAGTTCTGAACACAGGCTCTGGAGCAGGCTTAACTTTGGTTCAAATCCCAGCTCTAACACTTAAGAGCTTTGTGACTTAAAGCATGTTACTTCTCTGGCCTTGGTTTCCTCATCTGAGAAGTGAATTTAATACCTATCTCATAGGATGTTGTAGGGAACATTAATGAAAAGCAGAAGAAAGCTAACATATAATAAGTGTTCAATAAATGTTACTATTGCTAGCTGATGTTTTCAATCTGTACAACTTGATATTCTGAGGTTAGTGGTGCATCACTGATACTAGTATCAATATGCTGTCATTAAAAATTCATATATAAAAATTTATATATGAGAGAATATTGCAATTGTGTGTGGTGGTATAAGCCTTACCCTTGGGAAATAAATAGGCCTCAGCATTCCTCTAAGTGGATTCCTTTAATGCATAGATAAGATTCTAATTCTAAAATGTAGTTAACACACAACTTTCAAGATACACACATTTGCATTACTATGTGTAAGGAAGATTCTTTTCTTCAAGAGTTTAATATTTTATAATGCTTAAAACATTATTATTCAGAGAAAATAATGTAGAATATATACACTGAACTAATGAAAACGGTGAAACTGTATTTTTCCTTCATTTGTAGATTTTTTGAATTATTTATATTTCTTTTATAATGAAAAAATTATACTTACATTAAAATGCATATAGGCAGGAAGTAAAAAGTGAAAGCAATAATTGGGTGTTAAAATATCATTATCTTGATTCTTCACCCTTTCTCCCCTTTTAGGGCAAGCAGATTTACAGAGAAACTCAACTGCAAGGCCCAACAGAAATACAGCCAAGTGGGCAACTTGAAAGGGAGATGGCAGCAGTGGGCTGATGAACACGTACAATCCCAAAAGCTCAATCCTTTCAGTGAAGAATTTGATTATCAGCTGGCCATGTCCACCCGCCTACACAAAGGAGATGAGGGCTATGGCCGACCCAAGGAGGGAACCAAAACTGCCAAAAGGGCCAAGCGAGCTGAGGAGCACATCTACAGAGAAATTATGGACATGTGCTTCCTTATCCGCACAATGGCTCACCATAGACCAGATGGCAAGATCCAGGTTACTTTTGGAGACCTCTTTGACAGATACACTCATATTTCAGATAAAGTAGTGGGCATTCTCATGCGGGCCAGGAAACATGGACTGGTAGACTTTGAAAGAGAAATGTTATGGCAAGGCCGAGATGACCGTGTTGTGATTACTCTACTGGAGTGAACCTTCAATAACAAAAGCCAAATTTGACCCATTATTATCTTAATGCTAAATGCTAATGCATTAACAATTAAAATGCAAACTCTGTGATAAGTTAGTAAATATTAAACAATTTTTACATAAAAACTTTTTAGTGCTATTTCTATGGCGTTTGAAGACTTGAAAAGCACACAATAAAGCATTTCAGAAAGCACAATGTCGTTAGTATATAACAGTATTGATATTCCACTAACTCTTTTAGGCAAAAATACTTGGCTATTCATTGCAGAAATTATTACAGATGTTTAATTAAACAAATATTACAGCTAAGAAGAATACTGACTTTAGGTAAAGGCCAACAGAACATATTATGATAGCAACATTATTTTTAGGTAGGAAAAGAAATAGAAACAGTTTCATTAAGTTTGGTAAAACTAAACTTAAAATATTCTAAGAAGTTTGACTTTGTACTATTGTATTTATCATAGTTATCACTTACAAAATGCATATAGAAAAAGTTAAGTTTTAAAATAAGATGTTGAAATTGTTGAAGTTCCTCCATGGGCTTGGTGTTTAATAGGTTTCCCCATAGGGGTTAGCCTTCCTCCTTCTGTGTGATTTGAGCAGATCACATAAAAACAGACACCACTGGTGCTCTGAGAGCCAGCAGAGAAGGTGGTTGTGTTCACTTTCACTCTGAGAGTAGAGCAGAGGCAGGAGATTCCAATTAACCTGCCTTTGTAGGACTTCCCAGAGAAATGCATCTTTTTTTTAAAACCTTAGTAAATCATGCTGCTTACATTTATGTCAATGCACAATGAAAGAGAAATACAGAAAATTCTATGATGAAACAGAATGTTCTATGTAGAGGAATCTCATAGAATCTTGGTAAACTGGCAAATTAGAAATAGGTTTGAAACATTTTAATTTCATGCTGTAACAAAGAAAACTTCACGAAATGTCTGAAAGTCATAAAACAGCAATATTAATCCGGCCAAAGTAAAAAAATAGTTGTGCAATGCAGTGGCAGAGAAAAAATTGGTACCAATCTGTTAGCTGTCAAGCTTTTTGTTTAATGAATAAATTTAATGTACTTTAAATAATTCTAACTCATAAGGTTGCTATGAGTCAGAATTGAGTGAACTGCAAAGGGTTTGTTTTTTTATATGTATAATTATAAAAACTGAAACATGTAAGCTTATAATTCTTACTGAATTCAACAAAAGTTACTAAAATGCATTGATATTACAGCACTTTGGTGTTAACTAAATTAATTAATATCAAATTGTGACACCTTAAAATAACAGGCATTCACAATTGTTAAGTGTTAAGTTTAAAACACAATTTAAACTACTATAGAAATTATTTGTTTTCATGTATAACTCTTTCAAACTGACAGTTCATGTATCTTCTTAAAAGAACGTACATTTTTGTTTCCACAGTAGATTTACAAAATTACAAACTAATGACCAATATTTCTAAAGTAGAATTTCATATAAGATGTACACTTCTATCACAACAGTGAAACCTATGTCAAAATTTAAAGGCAAATGGCACAAGAATAAAAAATTTTCTTGCACTTTGTTTTTGTTTATATACTGCTGTTTTTAGGTTACATTCCACAATGCCACTTTCTTGTGTTTGAAATACAACAAAACTATAGAGTGCAACTTGGGTTTCTCCTAGTATCAGTAAGAGCTCCCTTTATATATATTCAAGTCTGTAACAGTTTGTACAGGCACTGGCATAGATTACTCGAAGTTCAATTTGTTTGAATTTGAGGATGGAGTCAAAAGTCCTCTTTCAGCCTTTATATTAACTAACACTCCTCTGAGTAAGATGTGGTTGTAAAGCCAGAAAGCTAGTTTTCCTAGAGGAAAACGCCTTCCACGTGACAGGTACATCCTGGTAAGTACCTTGTTAGGTAAGTATCATCGATAGGAGCTGGCTTGTTATACTTACAGCTTGTAGATTTTTTCTGCTTTATTGTGCATTATTCCTACAGTAAATATTTCATTTAATTGTCATGCTATTATTTCCAGGTTTGGCAATCCAAAAATATTCCCTAATCAACCAAATGATTATTGCCTAAGATGCACTGAAAAATTGGAAATGGATAGTGGTGATGGTTGTACAACATGGTGAACATAATCTCACTGAATTGTACATGTAAAAATGGTTGAACTGGCAAATGTTTCGTTACATTTATTTTACCAAATAAAAAGCAAACAAACAACAAAAAAGTCCATGATAAGAAAATCCATAGTTCAGAAATTTAGGACATTTTGACAAAAACTAGGTAAGTGGAGCTCAGGTCACAAATGGGCTAATGAAAACCTTTATTATTTTTTAGTCATCAAAATATTATAGCACATAAAATAAATATATTATCAATAGCATTTTACCACTGGTAATTCTAAATTCCCAGTAATGAGGGCTGTACAATTGATTTCCAAATCTTCAGGATTTTGTTTTTCCAAATTTTCAATCTGATTTAAAAGGTTTTTTTTTTAATCTGTTGAAATGTATTTTTTTCCTTTTTCTGGACCTCCATTCAAATGTTTGATGCCTTCCAGTCTTTATAAAATTTTATGTTTATACACTTTTATGAGCTTTTATAAAGTTTTATGACTTCCTGATTCCCAAGTTCATCTTTTTATCCCTCTGCTCACTTAAGAAGGACGTTCTGAGAATGAGGTTTATTCTTTCCACACTGTACTGCAAAATGAGGCTACACCTATAGTTTGCCTTCTGCTTTTTCCTTTCTCTTCCCAAACTCTAGTTCCTTCTTTTTGTAACTACCACCAATAGGTATAAAAAGAATACTGGTGCTGTTTCTCATATGACATAGGAATAATTCTGTGTAAATTAAAATTGTGTGTCAATGGGAACTCATGCTCGGGAAAGGACTGCTGTACCACTCTGTCGAAAAGGAGGAGAAGACCATTTAGACCATGCTAAAGTTGTCCCTTAATGCAGATGTGATTTTTCACGTTCCATTTAAGATACTGAGACTATGTCTCACATACTTGGGACATGCTATTGGGAGGGATCAGTCCCTGGAAAAGGACATCTCACTGCTTACTGAATCTGCCTATCGACTTCAGCAAAGCAATCGTTTGGGTCCGAATTTTCAAGCAACTGCAGCCCCTGATTTAGTTTAGAAAACTTCAGCTACTTCTTTCACTGCAAAATTACTAATGATAACCCATTGCTGTTGAGTCGATTCCAACTCATAGCAACCCTATAGTACAGAGCAGAATTGTCCCATAGGGTTTTCAAGGAGCAGGTGGTAGATTCAAACTGCTGACCTTTTGCTTATCAACAGGAAAAACCTGTTGCTGTCGAGGTGGTTCCGACTCATAGTGACCGTATAGGATGGAGTAGAACTGCCTGGTAGATTGGAACTGCCCATCTTTTAGTTAGCAGCCGCTCTTAACCACTACGCCACCAGGGTTTCTGACACACCAAAAAAAAAAAAAGGAAGTATTAAGTACAGTTTGTCATAACTCAAATACGTCATAGACTAATGGACAGAACTGACATCCTTCAATATTGTCTTCCAATTCAGAAGTATGGTATATGCTTCCTTATTAGGTCTTTGTCACAACTTTTAGTTGTCGGTTTAGAGGTGTGGCACATCTTTTGTTACATCTGATGTTTTCAATAGCATTAGAAATGGTACCTTTTAAACTTCACTTTCTATGTGCTGTTTGTACAGAAAAATGAAGGAAATGAAGTTTTTGTTGCTTTTTGAATATAGAACCTGTATTCAGTGACACTGCTAAATCAACTAATTAATCTTAATAGTTTGATGCTTTTGAGGATTTTATATCCACAATCATCCCATCTATAAATGGCATTTAAATTTTTCTCAGTCCTTATGCCTTTTTTTCTTACTTTACTGCACTGGTTAGAAGTTCCAGAACAATGCTAAATAGTAAATAGAAGTGGGAAAGGCATTAACTTTGTCTTATGCCCTATCTTGAGGAGAAAGCTTCAATAATTCACCATTAAGTATGATGCTTTCTGTATGTTTTTTCAAGGATAATTATTTTATCAGATTAAGGAAGATTCCCTTCTTTCTAGTTTGCTAATTAAATTTAAGCAAATACTTATTTTGCTTCCATAAAGATGGTTATGTAATTTTTTCCTTTTTCTGTTAAATGACACTAATTTTCAAATGTTTAATTACTCCTGCTTTCCAATTTATATTATTTTTTTGATTTGCTAATATTTTATTTAGTCTTTTATCTATATTCACAAGAGAAACTGTTCTGTAACTTTCCCTTTTGGTAAGGATTGTAAGGTTTTTGGTATCAAGGTTGTACGAGCCTCAAAAAGCAATTTGAGAAGTGTGGCCTTGGAAGAGTAAGACTGATAGTATTTCTTCCTTACATACTTAGAAGAATTAACCAGTGGAACTTTCTGGTCCTGGGATTTTTGTGGGAAGATTTTTTTTTTTTTTAAATGAACAGAGTCAGTTCTTGTAATACAAAATGTTTATTTCTTCTTGGGTCAGATTTAATAAATTGTTTTCCAAAATATTTTTCAATTTCACCTAGACTGTCAAGTTTATTGATTCAAAAATTTTCACAGGTTTAAAGGTTGTAATGATGTCTCCTTTTAAGCTCTCAACAATGTAATTTATTTTTCTCGATCAATCTTGCTAGTTCATGATTTTATTAATATTTTCAGAGATGTTCTGTACTGTACATTTAGTTTTAATGTCAGTGATTTCTGCTCATATTTTTATCTCAGTCTGTCTTCTATTTTCTTTTGCTTTAATTTGCTGTTCTTATTCTAGTCTCTTGAGATGGAAGCTAAGAACATTTTTGTCTGCCTATCACATAATAAAACTATGCCCCCAAATTCTATCTCAAGCATCCTCTTTTCACTTCATTCTATAACCTCCAAGAGCATCTCATCTATAAGATATGGCTTCAATGTCTACCTGTATGTAGTTGATTTTTAAATCTTCTTATCTATGAGAGTGGAATATTAAATGCCCCTACCGCCCCAAACCTAATCTCGTTTCTCAAATCATACCATAATAAGGTCCATAACTAATGTCATTTCCTCATCCTCTTGTTTCTTCTTTGTACATCACCCATCTTGATGAACAATATGCCCAATTGTAAGTAAAAAACTTGACAGCTATCCTTAACTTGTTCTCTCTGACATCCAGTCAATAACCAAATGCTATCAATCCTAATTCCTAAATTTCTTTCAAATCCATGTCTCCTTATCACCACTGTACTATTCTCGTTCAGGTCTCATAACTTTTTCTCTGTACTATACAACAAACTTGTTTACTGGCCACCTTGTTTGTAGTTTTTTTTTTCTCTACTAATCTATTTTCCACAGAGATCTTCCTAAAATGCAAATTTGATCATATCATTCCTCCACTCAAATGTTCCTAATTGCTCCTATAGGGTTAAAAAAAAAAAAAAAAAAATCTAAATTTCTTGGCATCGCACACAACAAAACTCTTAATGACACGGAACTTCCTCTACTATGTGCCTTTCACCAAAAGAAAGCAACATACTTTAGAATATCAACTGATTTGCACTCTCCCACACACCAAGTGCTCTCACACATCTTTATTTTTTAAATTGCTGTACTTTTACCTGGGATGCACCCTTCCATCACCACCACCATCATCATATTAATATAGGCAACTAAAAGCATTTTTATACACAGAAGATAGCAGTATATTTAATCAAAGATTTCTTAGGTTATGAAAGTAATTTAATATTCAATAAATCCAAACTCAAATTTGTATATATATGTATTTAATTTTATTTGGTGTACACCACTATGACCTTATTGTAATTGCAATCAATTACAGGATTTTTTTTTTTTTGGTGGTTAGTCAACTCCACAAAGACAATAACACTGCTGTGGAAGACTAAAAGAGGAAAAAAAACTGATATATTTATTTACAATTGCTTATATTGTAAACATTTAATCTATATACCGTTACTAATTTACAATGAGAGAGCTTTACATAGACAAGGAAATGATGCCCTGGATTTCTATTTATATTCAGCAATAGCATATTATAATAGAACATCAGATTTTTTTTTCCGTTAGCATTATGCTTTCTTTAGATAATTATTTAAACTTTCAAAAGAACTAAATATATTCAAGTGCTATACAACTAAAACTACTTAAGCCAACATACTTGGCTTGTAATTTCATTTTTAGAATAATTCAAAGTGCTATAAGCAACCTGGCAATCAACACTTTCTATGAGAACAAAACTACTTTTAAACATTAATTTACAAGATAATATACAATGTTTATCTGGAATAGCTGAAATTTCAGCACAAAGTCACTGTCACATGTATAATAGCAGGGTTTTGTGGATTTTTTTTGCATAACATGAAGCTTGAAATTAACTGATGAATTATTGCCACAATGGCTTATTATTCCTACAAAAGAGGATAAGTACTACTAGTATAGTCTATATTTTATTTTTTTGAGGTCACTTGACAGTAAGTTTGCATATTCCACAAGTCTACTGAGTTACAATATTGTCAACTATAATCACTGCCCTTTTGTAAGAGCAAATGCTAATGGTAATTAATAACATACCACTAAATTAAAAAATCACATTTTTCTTTTCCTTTTGAACAGGAATAAACTACATTTTGAGGGCTGGTGCACAACAATGCTGAAACAACTATAAAACAGTTAATCTGACACAATATTGAAGAAATATGCATCTGTTTCATAGTTTTATACTTATGATAATGCCCTGCTAAGCTACAAATATGTAAATACTGTATTTTCTTGCTTAATATATTAAATCCAATAGAATCATCAAGTTCTCATTCTCCTTCGTCATTTCATAAATCTTTATCAGATAATTCAATGATGAAAGCATATGCCCAAACCTGCAGATCATGTGCACGGTGGTCTATTACAACCAGAATTCTCCTCAAATTTCATTTTTAGTAAAATGAAGTTGAGAATACCTTCAAAATTAATAAAAAAATGTTGTAGTGTGAATTATAACTAGAACTCAGTAGTCTACAGAGTATGCATTATTTTGGCATGTGGTTCTCATTCATAATAATAACTAACTTGAGCATGTCCAAAAGTCACCTGTGCCAACCTCATAGTGATTAAGTAACATCTATCTAGTCTCCATTCCCTCAGTACCCCAATTAGACTACTCTAGTAAATAATCAATATTGTTAAAAAAATAATAAACCAAAACAGGTTCAACAAAAGAGCACCATCCTATTAGGAGATTGAGATAACATGGATTGTAGATGAGGCGGTCACTATGATCAAAATGATGTCAAAATTCTGACCATACCCAAGCTGTTATGCTACATAGATCTTGGCCACGGTTTAAACCTAAAGAACTTTGGGACAGAAACATGATTTTAAAAATAAACTACAAATTATAGCTGTAATGAATAGTGTACGGACTAATTTTAAAACGTTAGTGACATGTTACATTGTATTGCTACTTGAACTTTCAAAACAATGCTTGTCCATGTCAGGTTTGGGGCATTATCTTGCTAAGACAGACAGCATTATATTTATTCAAAAGCCCAGATTTCAATGTCTTGGATAAAGAAATCTTCCTTCTTAGAAAGTGTATAATTCCCAAACGTTTTACAAGAATGGCTTCTTCCATGGTAGAGATCTCCATCAAGCCAAAGAGCAAATTCTCCCCTGCAATACATTTAAAAACAAAAAGTTACATAACAATCTTTTAATACTTATGTCCTAAATTGTAAAATAATAATTGGGTGGCAAAAGAGTTCAGTTTGAGAAGGCTTTAAATGGATAAAGATGTGATACTGAAATTCTTTACCAAGCAGAAGGGCCAAGAAAGAAGCCGGGAGTAACAGGAACTTGAAAGATAGTATGATAATATGGTCTAATTTATCTAGCTGGAAGGTATAACTTGGGGGAAAAACAGGGTTATGATAGTTTTTTTCTACCATAGAAAAACTTCTTTCTACCTTAGAGAAGAGGGGAGGGGACAAAGACTAATGATTAACAATGTTCAGATATAGTAGCCCTTGGAGATTCTCTACATTTACCTAAGATATCAAACCAGCAGAGCTAAACCAGAGTTTAGGAGGAGGAGATTTTTAAAAACATAGGTTGTTATGTTTCAGTGAAAAAAACAAAGAGGTCTGGGATCAAGAAGACCTGTTGTGGATTCAGCTGGTCACTATCTTTGTGAAACGGGGTTAAGTGGTTTAATTCTTCTGGGGTGCAATTTATCAATTATTTTTTCAAAAAAAAAATCAGATCAGGTAATCTCTCAAGACCTTTACAACTCTAAAATGTGAATGGTTATAACTTCTGACCTTCAGGTGGTCAACAGGAGTCACATGACATCTTAAGATTAAATGTCCTGTGTGGAAAAGAAGTGGAATATGCATTGTTTACATTTTTTTTTTTTAAATTCTACCTTGGAAAAAAATAAATGGTTTATTCTCTGTAACCAATAAATCCTTCCAGACCAAAAACAGCAGCAGATACATAGTTAACACATATTAACTATATATCTAGTTCTAGGTATAGAGATATATTTCTGTTTAAGCAGAGAAAGGTAGCTAGTGACCATGCAGAATAGTTCCTGAAAAAGGTGGTACTGTACAAAAAATCTGAAAACAGTGATGAGCGCTCCTAAAAACCAAACACATATGCTCATCAAAATACTTTACCAAAAGAGTAAAAAAAGACAACCTACAGACTGGGAAAAAATTTTTGGCTACGACAAATCTGATTACCGTCTAATCTCTAAAATCTACAAGATACTGCAAAACCTCAACAACAAAAAGACAAATAACCCAATTAAAAAATGGGCAAAGGATATGAACAGGCACT
>NW_004443945.1:11314142-11357874 GCF_000243295.1 Trichechus manatus latirostris
AAAAGGCACTAGAACTACCTGATAGGGAATTCAAATCTCTAATACTCAGAATTATACAAGAGTTGAAGCAAAAAGCAGACAAAAATGAGGAAAAAATAGAAAAATTCATGGAAAAGGCAGACAAATTCATGGAAAATACAGACAAAAAAATGGAAGAATTCAGGAAAATAATGCAGGAACAAAATGCCAAAATAACTTCACAACTAGAAACTATATGAGAACAACAACTAGAAATCCAAAAGAAAAACAAGATTTCAGAAATGGACAGTGTCATAGAAGGGCTGAGGAGCAGATCTGAAACCGTGGAAGACAGGATCAGTGGAATTGAAGACAAACACTTGGATACAACTCTGTTCGAGGAAAAATCAGAAAAAAAGAACGAAGAAAACTGAAAAGACCCTGAGAATTATGTGGGATACAAGCAAAAGCAAAAATTTGTGAGTGATCGGAGTTCCAGAACAGGGGGAGAAAACAGAAGACACAGAGAGGATCACTGAAGAATTGCTGACACAGAACTTCCCCAATATCATGAAAGATGAAAAGGTGACCATCCAAGAAGCTCAACAAACCCTGTATAGGATAGACCCCAAAAGAAAATCACCAAGGCATTTATCATAATCACACTTGCTAAAACCAAAGACAAAGACTCCTGAGAGCAGCTTGAGGAAAAAAAAAAAAGTCACATACAGAGGAGAAACAGTAAGACTAAGCTTGGATTATTCAGCAGAAACCATGCAAGCAAGAAGGCAATGGGATGATATATATAAAACCTTCAAAGAAAAAAATTGCCAGCCAAGAACAATATATCCTGCAAAACTCTCATTCAAATATGATGGTGAAATTAGGTTATTTCCAGATAAACAGAAATCAAGGGACTATGTAAAAACCAAACCAAACTTACAAGACTTATTAAAGAAGTCCTTCGATCTGAGAACAAACAATATCAGACCACAGGCTGAATACAGGACACAGATTGTACTAGCCAGATACCAACCTAGGAAATGAACTCTTAAGGACTATGCAAAACCAAAAGAGTTACAAAAGGGAACCAGAGAGGTTAATCTGTAAATGACAACAGCATCAGAACAATGAAAGAGGGAATAAACAGCGTAGGTATAGAACCTTCTAATGGAGAGGAAGTCAAGCAATACCAAGTAATAATAGACTGGTTCAAATCTAGGCAGATAAGGGTAAATTTCACGGTAACCACAAAAAAAGTTAACAAACCTACTCATCGAAATAAAGAAGAAAAACATAAAGTCTCAGTAAAAACAAAACCTACAAAAACAAAAGAAAAAAAATCCACAAACAAAAGGAACTCAGCACAGGAGAGTAAGAGCAACAAAACTGGAGGACTTTATGCTGAGTGAAATAAGTCGATCACAAAAAGACAAATATTGTATGAGAACTCTACTGTATAACTCAAGTAAAAGTTTACACACAAAAACAAACAATCTTTGTTGGGTATGAGGGATGGGAGGAGTGAGGGGGAACTAAATAGATAAGTGGTAACTTTGGTGAAGGGTAAGACAGCACACATTACTGGGGAAGCCAGCACAACTTGGACAAGGAAAGGTCATGGAAGCTCCATAGATACTTCCAAACTCCCTGAGGGACTGAGTTGCTGGGCAGAGGGCTGTGGGGACCATGATCTCGGGGAACATCTAGCTCAATTGGCATAACACAGTTTAGAAAGACAATGCTCTACATTCTACCTTGGTGAGTAGCGTCTGGGGCCTTAAAAGCCCGTAAGCAGCCATCTAAGATACTCCATTGGTCTTACCCCTTCAGGAGCAAGGGAGAATGAAGAGAACAAGATACAATGAAAAGACTAGTCCAAAGGACTAATGGACCACAGCTACCACGGCCTCCACCATACTGAGTCCAGTATAGCTAGATGGTGCCCGGCTACCACTGACTGCTCTGACTGGGATCACAATAGAGGGTCCTGGACAGAGCTGGAAAAGGATGTAGAACAGAATTCTAACTCATAAAAAAGGACCAGATTTACTGGCCTGACAGACTGGAGAAACCCCAAGAGTATGGCCCCCAGACACCCTTTTAGCTCAGTGGTGAAGCCCCTCCCAAAGTTCACCATTCAGCCAGGGATTGGACAGCCTCATAAAACAAAACAGGACTAATGAGGCACAGCAGTCCAGGGACAAGGACTAGAAGGCAGGAGGGGACAGGAAAGCTGGTGATAGGGAACCCAAGGTTGAGAAGGGACAGTGTAAACATGTCATGGCGTTGTTAACCATTGTCATATGGCAATATGTGTACTAAGTGTTTAATGAGAAACTATTTGTTCTGTAAACCTTAATCTAAAGTACAATAAAAAAATTTAAAAAATAAAAAACTACAATGAGATATCATCTCACCCCAACCAGCTAACATTAATCCAAAAAACACAAAATAATAAATGTTGGCGAGGTTGTGGAGAGACTGGAACACTTATACACTCTTGGTGGGAATGTAAAATAGTACAACCACTTTGGAAATCGATTTGGCGCTTCCTTAAAAAGCTAGAAATGGAAGTACCATACAATCCAGCAATCCCACTTCTTGGAATATATCCTAGAGAAATCAGAGCCATCACATGAATAGATATTTGCACACCCATGTTTACTGCAGCACTGTTCACAACAGCAAAAAGATGGAAACAACCTAAGTGCCCATCAATGGACAAATGGATAAACAAATTATGATATACTCACACAATGGAATACTACTCAATGATAAAGAACAATGATGAATTCATGAAACATCTTATAACATGGAGGAATCTCAAAGGCATTATGCTGGGTGAATTTAGTCCATCACCAAAGGGCAAATATTGTATAAGACCAGTATTATAAGAACTCAAGAAAAGGTTTGAACACAGAAGAAAACATTCTTTGATGGTTACAAGGGTGGGGAGGGAAGGAGAAGGTTATTCACTAACTAGATAGTAGACAAGAATTATCTTAGTTGAAGGGAAGGACAGCACACACTACAGGGGAAGTCAGCACAACTGCACTAAACCAAAGCTAAGAAGTTTCCTGAATACAACCAAACACTCCGAGGGACGGAGTAGCAGGGGCAGGGGTCTGGGGACCATGCTTTCAGGGGACATCTAGGTCAACTGACATAACAAGATTTGTTAAGAAAATGATCTGCATCTTACTTTGGTGAGTGGCATCTGGGGTCTTAAAAGCTAGCAGGCGGCTGTCTAAGATGCATCAACTGGTCCCAACCCACCTGGAGTAAAGGAAAATGAAGAAAACCAAAGTCACAAGCAAAGTATTAGCCCAAGAGACAGAAAGGGCCACCTAAACCAGAGACTGCATCAGCCTGAGAACAGAAGAACTAGATTGTGCCTGTCTACCACCAATGATCGCCCTGACAGGGAACACAACAAAGACTCCCTGATGGAGCAGGAGAAAAGCAGGGTGCAGAACTCAAATTCTAGTAAAAAGACCAGACTGAATGGTCTGACTGGGACTGGAGGAAACCCAGAAGGCATGGCCCCAGACTCTTTGTCAACCCAGAATTAAAACCATTCCCGAGGCTAACTCTTCAGACAAAGATTAGACTGGACTATGGGACATAAAATGATACTCATGAGAGTGTGCTTCTTAGCTCAAGTAGATTTATGAGACTAAATGGGCAGCTCCTGTCTGGAGGTGAGAAGAGAAGGCAGAGAGGGTCAGGAGCTGGTTGAATGGACACGGGAAATCAGGGGTGGAAAGGAGGAGTGTGCTGTCATAGTACAGGGAGAGCAATTAGGTTCACATAACAATGTATGTATAAATTTTTGTATTAGACACTAACTTGAACAGTAAACTTTCACTTAAAGTACAACAATAAAATAAAAAAAAAAGAAAGAAAATACCGATGAGTATAGTATGGTCATTCACAATAACCAGGTAAAGAGATCATCCAGTTTCATTCAAGAGGCGAGCTGGCAGTACGGAAAATAATAAACTATAATGGGATAACCACAGATGAAGTTATCATTAAGGACTTTCTCTACAAATGAAAATACTACTTTGCTAAGACACGAGATGATCCTGAAATGATTCCAGCTTAGAGTCTCTGATTTGGTTAGGCAGAAATGCACTTTAAATATAGTCCCTAAAATACCCTTCCCTACCCTTGAAGAAGCCATAATTTTTTTAAGGTACAACTTGAAATTCATGTTTGACCGATTTATTTGTTCAACTTTATATCTGCAACTATTGTGGGTCAGAAACTGTTACACACTGGAAAACACAAAGATAAATTACAAACTATTTGAAATAATGAGTTCAGCATCTTATGGTAATCGACCTCTAGAGTCTCTAATACTCATAGCATCAACCTACCCTTAAAGAGAGATGTGAATCAATGTGTCTTTTAAAGTGGGGACAGAACCACTAAGCTGAAGCCCTGAAATGTTATCAGCCTATTAGACAGGAGAATAGGACAGGGTTGAATTTCCTTAGAGTCCTCCCTTTGCCAAATATGAATAGGGTTAAAAAAAAAAAAGATTAGACATTTAGTTGTATTTAGTTGTAATCTTAGATGACTACCTTAAAATTGACCCCAAGCTTCTCATGAATAATAGCATTAATTCTGCAATAAGCTTCGCATCAAGTTGGAATGGCAACCTGAACCTTCTGAACCCAACTGGAAGCTTTCAGAGTTTGCAGACTCTAAGCAAAATCTGGTTTGCATATTCATTTTAGGAGGCAGGGTGCATGGTTTCACTAGCATTTAGATGGTGTCTGTGACCCCTCAAATTTTAAGAAAATATATTTAAGGGTTATAGATCTGTCTCAGATGAAACACACAGAAAGTACATTTCTATACGAGCACTGTTTTCAAGGATGACTCGTATGGCTTCCTGAGAACATAATGGCTAAGGGAGTGGAGGGGATAAAACAAGTCTTCCAAATCCTTAATTAATATCATATAACTTGGGAGGTGTCCAGTGGCATCACAGGCAGAATGCAGGTAAAGCTCCTTCTATGGTCACAGAAGAGAAAAGATGATGACAGATGGAAGGAAATGAGTAATGATGGCTATCATCTGTTAAGTACCTACTATGCGGTAGTTACTATACTACTAGGATTTGCACATAGTTTATATCTCAATGAATTTCTCTTGACTGCCAGCGAGATCAATCTCCAATTTGTAGCTGAGGGAAGTTTAGACATACTAGGGAGTTTGCTCAAGGTTCCACATGTAGTATATGTTGAAGCTGGAATCTGAACCAGGTCTATTTGGCTCTAAAGCATGGATTCAGTCCACCACATCATGATTTCGATTTCTTTGGAGTTTCTATTCAGAATTCTAGAATATCAAGTCCCTGTAGCTCCTGTTTTCTAAGCTTGTAATCTCTTCTTCAAAGACTGGAAATTTATCTTAATATCAATGGTTAGTTTAGCTTCGTAAGGTCATGCTGTACAATCAAAATCCACTTTCATCAGAAATCCAATGACATGTTTTATATCATTTTCAAAGACTCAGGTACCCTTAACAGCTTGAATTATAAGCCCCTTGCTTGTGAGGCCTACCAGGAGAGCTAACTGAATCACATGTAAGACCACCATTTAGGGGAGAGCTGAATGACCATGCACCAAAAAAAAAGTAATTGTATCATATAAACATTGTATGCTGAGTCCAATAACTAAAATAATATGTTTTTTAAATTACCTGGTTATGTCCTTCAGAGAAGGCTACAATAACCATGGGTATTTTTCAGTCATTGAAATCATATTGTCCAGAGATCTATCTACAGTGAAGTTTTAAAGGAATTTGTTAGATTCACTCAGGATAAATATTCCTGAAGGCTAACAAGAACCTGAGGCCTGAATGAGTTGTTATTATAAATCCTCAACTGTGGCCTAAAAATAATTTGACTAAGGCTTTCACATCTGGGGAATTATTTAGCATACTTTATATCTGATCCTGAAGGACAGAGATGTTGTTTGCCAAGTGCTATTTGCGAAGGCCAGGATAGGAGGCAGCAGAGAAAGCTACCTCCAAACACTAAAATCTAAATGAGATTGGGATACCAGATTAAGAAAAAGTTTCTTGTAGTGCTTCCTATATCAAAAGAAATCACATGAAATTACTGACTGACTCATAGTGTTAAAAACAAAACAACCCTGAAAACTTGGAGGTCACTAAAATTTCTTGTAGGAAAACAAATTTCTATTGTTTTCTAAAATATCAGTCCAAACAGTCTATAGGATAAAGAACATGAAAATAATTGGGCGTTCTTTATACACTGGTAGAAATAACACACCAACAACGTTATTTAAAAATTTGAGAGTTCAAAAGGTGTTGGCATATTTCCCTTTCAAATACCAAGGAGTCACTGTATTCTAAACACAAAGATGGTCTTCAGTCAAAAGGGAACCAATTAAACAGCATTTTAAAATGAACAAATATTCTACCAATAGTTTTGAATACTGCACGTGAGCACCTTCTTGCAAATACGTTATAGTTTGTCTCATTACGTACAAATTAGGACTCTAATGACAAAACTTTCCAAAGATAACTGATTTTATAAATAATCCAAATGCAGTAAGTTTAAGAATCTCAGGGTAAAATGTTCAAGAGACTTACCCTCCACCACCAAAAGCTAGTGAATCCATGTCTCCTTTGATAAAAAACATATTATCTCCTGTCCACTTAAAGACCTACACAAAAGAAAAAAAACTTTAAATAACAAATTATCTTTAGTAGAGAAAGGCATCTATCTATCTAACACATGTAGATGAAAATGGTTACTATACATAGTTCTCCAAAACCTAAAAGCATTAACAAAGCCTAAACTGATAGTAGTAGGAACACAACAATAAAGCTTGGGACAGAAAGGTCTGGTGCTTTGGGTTTCAGTGTTGGTATGACTAAACTTGAAAGCACATGAGCTACTACAGCATGTACTCAATTATAATTCCTCCAATCTTGGTCTCTCTTCACAAACACTTCTCTTTTTGCAATCTATAGGTGCCAAGAATTGTTGCTTAATGGGAAAAGTTGAAGACAGCAGGATCGGTTTTAAAAAATGATACAGACATCATCAACTTTTACTTTTAACATTAAACATAAATGTACATTAATTTGATAATATTTTGAAATATGGCCAAGGTCTTTACTTTGGGTATGGATTTGCTGATCATCATTTTTATATAAACTATGTCTATAATGCATGTATAATTATGATTTCCAGTTCTAATTTCTTTCAAGAGAAGTGAGAACTTACAGAGACTTGAGAAATCTGATGGCAAAACCTTTTAGATAATGGCATTCTTAAATATTTCTTTCTGATCTTTTGTGTTTTACCCAAGTCAAAGAAACAGCAATTTCTAGGAACTCACCTTCATCAAGTTTCCATTTCATTTATTTAAATAAACCTTCTTTTAACACTTATTTTTTTTTAACATTTAATTAATGACATTATTACAGTATCAGGTAGAAATAGTATAAACAGGCTTGAGAACAAGCACAACTGAAGTTTAGAAAATCTGTAACTAGTGTGTATGGATGGGTATTTTAGCGAGCTGTAGACATCAGTTGATATGCTTTATGGAGGGAATGGAGAGTATGGTTGATCTGGTTAGCTACTTAAGCACAAGTTTGTTAAGAGATCTTCTACTTGAGGAATCTGCTATTGGCTAAACCTATGTGTGATTTTTCAGGCTGGACCACAAAACCAAAAAAACCCATTGCCGTAGAGACTCTTTACCTGGCACGTCTCAGGGGGAAAAGCTGCCCTCCCCACACCACACTTTGTGCATAGCCCATGCATTGCAGTCCCTGAAGGGAACTGCAGTCAATGACTCTGGCCCACCTGATGGCCACAGGCCTTACGATGGCCATACTCTTACTCATATCTGCATTCCTAGCCCAGGCCCCTTCATTCAGAGAACTCAGCAGAGCTTCCTCAGATGCTTCTACTAAAACCTCCTTATCAGGGAAAGTGGGGAGAAACCTTGAAGACTTTTCCCACTCTAATGCAGTACTCAGTACTTTTCCACTCCTACCCCTTTAACCCCTCCCCAGAAAATAAAACTGCAGGAGCCTTTTGTTCAGGGTTTCCTTGTCTCCACTGATCCTTAGATGCTGGCAAGGTGGCTCCTTCCCATGGAGGAAAATGGAAGAGAGGTGGAGTGATTAAAGGCTTGATTATAACTTTCATTTTGGCTTGTCTTAACTGGCTACTTTCAACATCTGGCAACTCAGCTCAGCTCTCTTAGCTCAGCTCCTTGACACTACTATGTTACCAAATTCTCCTATTTTTGTTCATTATAAAAATTGTTCCTAAATGCCACTCTTTTTATTCTTTTTAACCAACTTTATTGATTCCTTTTCTCAAGATTAAAGCATAATTAAATCTCTTAGGGAAGGTTTGACGTGCTGAACCTCATTGTACCTGAGATGCTAGTATTGGTCTCAATGTTTTAAGCAGAGTCACACATTCACTAAAATTCATTTTTGACGTTTTTGGCATTAGAATGTATTTGATTTAAGTTAGTTAAGACACAGTTAAGGTATCCACACCGAATAAAGAAAAAAAAAATTGATTAATCACTTTTGATTGAAATCCAAATAATTTATTCTTTAGGTTTTCAGGACTTACATCATTAAATTTATTTAGTCATTAAATTTTTCTAGGAATTTCACAATGATAATTCATAAACAGAATAGTAATAGTGATATATATTCCTGACTAAGCTCCTGATCTGTGTCTGGTATCATGCCAACCATTGTCCATAAATTACATTATTATGTAATTTTCAGGCAATCCTGTGACATTTTATGATCCCTACTCTATTGACGGAAACCTTGGGTGGCATAGTGGTTAAGAGCTACAGCTGCTAACCAAAAGGTCGACAGTTCGAAACCACCAAGCGCTCCTTGGAAACCCTACAGGGCAATTCTACTCTGTCCTATAGGGTCGCTATGAGTTGGAAATGGCTCAACAGCAATGGGTATTCTATCTACAGGAAAACTGAAGCCCCAAATGGTCAAAGAAAGGCTAAATTATCAGTAAAAGGCAGAAACAGGAGTAAAATGAAGTGTGCGTGTTGCCAAAGTCCATGTTTTTCTCATTATGTCAGTTCTTTATAAACAGAATATTGGAATAACTGTCCTTACCTCAAACTCTGGACAGAATGTAAAAACAAAGGTCTCTCCAGTACCATAGAAGCCATCACTCACTTTAAATGGCTCAGATGCTAATGCACCAAAAATCTAAGAATAAAAAAAAAGCATGTTAAATGAAATGAGTATTAATGTGTTTCATTAAACATTATCGCATAATTCTAAATAAAATGCAAAAAAAAATATATATATCTGGTAGTGTTATCTACTTGTATTAAAAAAAATTATATCCTGCTTCTTTTTTTTTCACAAAGCTTTTGAGGATGCTTGCAGAAAATACATGTACAACAGACAGTGAGAACAAAGTAAAAAATACAAGTATGACAATCACGAGTCTTTTATATACGTGCATATGTATAAAGGCAGGCCACTGAGCTTCCCAAAAGCCAAAGACAAAAGGGAAACATGCAGTTGCTATATAGTTCACATTACTGTCAAGTATAAACCATACCAGTTTCTCAATGAGGAAAAATTAATTTTTTTTCTAGTTCTGAAATCTAAAAGGGCTTTTATAAGAATTAAACATACAATCTTAAAAAGTGGTTTATGCATTTTAGGAGGACTTTTAAGTACACTGTATATACAATAAGGATAACATGTTGCTGTGGGAATATAGCACTTAGGGAAGCAAAAACCCTCAGTATATGTAAACATTCTATTATAAAAAGGTAAACTATTTCTTCCCTTCATTATTAGACAGTAAACTCTGTGAGGGCAGGTCTTGGGTCTGAATTGTTTGGCCTTGTAACCTCATGGCCTTGCACAGTATAAGACACATAGCAAATGCCATAATAAGAGAATGCATAACTAACAGACATACACATTTCCACAACATAAAATGTGACTGCATATGTTTCATAGATGATCTCTACAGTCACTGTCTCTTCTGATATTCTATTTTTATAGCCTTAATTTTAAAAGACTTTATCGAAATGTTATTTTATATATAGAGAGAAGTACACAAAATATAAATGTACACCTCAATTTGGAATTATCAAAGTCACATTTAACCTTTACCCAAACCAAAAAAAGAACATTACCAGCACTTCAAAAGTTCTCCTCATTCCTCCTCTGCATTACACCCCCACCTCCCAGAAGAAAGCCACTAACCTGACAACACTGTAAGATTTGCTTCATGAGACCATAAGAAGTTACTCTTAGTGTCTGGTTTTTAACTCAATACTATGTTTATGGGACATATATGGCATATAGCAGTAGTTCATTCATTTTCATTGCTGCAAATACCTTTTACTGGGTGTACAACCTTGGGTGAGAACCTCTTTAAATCATAGTTAACTCATCCTTAAAACAGGGATACTACTACTACCAATCTCATAGGCTTTGATAATTAAATAAGATAATGCATATAAAGTGATTAGCCCAGTTCCTGGAATATAATAAATACACTAAAGATATTAATAGTGGTAATTTTTTTTTCTTTTTTTAAATTAACATCACTATTTTACCCTCTCTTTACTCTCCAATGCTGGTAACCCACCTGAACTTGCTGTTTCAAGGACAAACCAATGTTTCTCTTTTCTTGCTATCACCTTCACAAAATTATCTTCAATTATCAAAACTGTACCCGTGCTTCAAGACTCTTATCAATCTGTACCCCTTCCATGAAGCTCATTCTTATTTCCCCCAAATAGATACGAGCAACTCTCTGAATAAATACTCCTTTCACTTTTTCTGGGCTCTTACTACACTTAGCATATTTTGCTCAACATTAGCAATACTGGTGTACTTTAATCTTCTATCAGACTGTAATCTCCTTGAAGGCAAGAACTCTTAATTATTCATGCTCATATCCATCTTTTGTAGCACTCAGCACTGCCTTGTATTTTAAAAGTACTCAATAATTATCTGTTAAACTTAATGAAAATTATTTTTCTAAAGGGGATACACTAAAAGTTACTGCTACTCTAATCTCTTAAAAGGTAAGGTGAACATGCAGTTAGTTTTTCATACCTGGCCATCGCTGTCTTTAATCACCATTAGCACTGGGGTGTCTAAACCTGTCATTGTTCGGTAAAGGGTCTTCAAGCTTGTGCCATGCTTCCCAGTACCATAAACAAGAGTCCATGGATAGCCAATTGTTCTTGGTGGAAGATGTTTGGTAAGCTTTGAAAAAGAAAACGCTAACATTTACTTGATAGCTATTATGGGTTGAATTGTGACCCCACCCCCCCACCAAAATATGTGTTGAAATCTTAACCACTGTACCTGTAAATATGACCCTGTTTGGAAACGGGGATTTTCTTTTGTTATGTTAATGCTGCCATGCCAGAATAGGATGTGTCTGAGTTATAAAAAGAGTGAACAGACACAGTAACACCAGGAGGAGGGGGGGAAAGACTGATGACAGACGCCAAGGAATGTCAAGAATTACTGGCAGCTACTAGATGCTGAAATAGACAAAGAAGGTCTTCCCCCTAGAGCTACACCATGAATTTGGACTTCTAGCTTCTAGGAACTGTGAGAAAATAAATTTCTGTTCTTTAAAGCCACCTACTTGCAGCATCTTTTGCTAGGGCAACACTAGGTAACTAAGACAATAGCTTACTGTCAGTATGTAGAATTCAAATGTCAGTTGGAATTTAATGGTACTTATAACATGTAGGCTATAAGAAGAAAATAATAGTATAAATTCTTTAACTTTCTCAGGGGTACTGAGAGCTTGAAAGGTAACTATATATTTCTCAGCATGACATATTGCCACCAGGAAAGGAAAAAATCATGCTGAACAAGATACAGATTAGAACAGACACAAGAAACATGGATCACTTGTGGCTTGTGGTATCTCTAATTGATAAAAATACTGGATGGTTACCTTGATTATTAAAATACCTTTCAAATAATGGGCTCCAGAGTCAGACTATCAGAGTTAGAAATCAAGCTTCTATACGTTATAGCTGTGTGACCTTGGACAAGTCACTCAACCTATGTCTGAGTTTCATCACTTATAAAATGTGCTCAATAAGTATCCAACTCCTAGAGCTGTTGTGACAATTAAAGGAGATACTCCACATACAGCAAGCGACAGTTTAAGAATTTAAATATTGGCTATTATAGTCACTCACCTAAATTGCATTTTGCCTACTTTTTCTTCGTGGCAGACACACAGTAGTAGAAATAACCTTGTTTCTTCAGTTTTAAAAATAACTGAAAAGAGGCTTTTACTATCATGGGCATATATATGTGGACATGTCATACCTTTTCAATTTGATCTGGCTGTAAGAGTTCACTGGGATCACTTAGGTTTGGTCGAAATGACTCAGACTCCAGGTCTGCTTTTAATGGAGTAACCTGCTTTGAATTTATGTTTTCCCTTGTAGTAATCTAAAAAAGACAACAGTGGTAGTGTATTAATATAAAATTGTGACATGCTTTAAAATTTTTTCAGCCTTTTGAGAAATAAAACTTTACACTTCAGAAAAGGTGGCTATAGCTTTAATTCAGGATTTTATAAGGTAAAACCTGCTCCATCAAGTAACAATGCTGTATCCAATGCAGAAAAAGACTTTTTTAATTCTAAGCAGCCTTTTTTTCTCATCCAGTACATGAAGGAAGGGCTGATAATGAATGATGAATCCTTGTATTTCTGTGTAAAAGGAGACAGACGCATTCAAACTTTAAATTTAGCCCTTTGAAAGATAAAAGTGAGCCAGCTAAACTGCTTTTTATTCACCCTATTTAAAATATGTAAAATTCTTTTTTTCATGGAAAACATAAAATTTGCCAAAAATAACTAAGAAAACTTCCTGGGTGTCAAAAATGAATTTAAACAGTAGTAGAAGAAAGTGTATAACTTTCTTTTCATTTATATATATATATATAAAACACAAAACCAAACCCGTTGCACATCTATCCCCCACGGAGCAGCTGGTGGGTTCAAACCGACGACCTTTCAGTTAGTAGCTGAGCGCTTAACCACTGCGCTACCGAGGCTCCTGTATATACTGTATTTTTACACAAATAAAGTGCACATTCTGTGTTTGTTGGCAGCGTTCTCCTCCCTCCCCACGAGGCAACCTCACAAGTGCCGCCATGCCCATCCTCTTCCACATGTTGCTATAAAAAAATTAGCACAGTACACTTACAAAATATCTCCTGGGGCCACGGCGCGGTCAGCAAACAAAAGCTAAAGGCACGTTATTTGCATAAAATACGGTGTGTGCATGTGTTTACATATGCACACATCATATTCATTTACTTCATTTAAAAATACACATATTTACTTCATTTAAAAAGCTGCCGTTAGTTTTAAATGCCTTCATTTTCTACTTGGTAAATGTTGAATTTTTTATCTTGCTGGACCAAACAGAAAACATTTTCATTTGTTCATAAATTAATTTTTTAAATTAGATCAATTTGCTGTATTAAAAAGAATATATGTTTTTGCTTTATGGAAATTATCTCACTGATACTCTTACAATGATAAAAAATGCTGATTAACTCAAATAAGCTTACTACTATATGATCTGTACTGTTGGTGCTTACTTTTTAATATTAATTTTATTTTAATATGTAAAACGTAACATTAGAAAGTAAAAGATATGAAACTAGCTATTATTGATAAAACTTTTAACATGGAAAATATACAGAATTTTACTGGAGCAGATAACTAAAACGCAGCAATGCTCAGTGACTATGATTCCATACAGGAATGGAATTTTGTTAAATTATTTTGTTCCTTAAACAGATTTCTTATCAAACCTGAAGAGCATGTATTTTCAACCAATACATGTTCTAGAGCTATACTGTTTTCTGATGAGAAGCGAAATGTATTCTTTCACATCATCATAATGTTTTACCCTTATTTTGATGATGTGAAAGGTTAAAAATAAATCCAAAATGGCGTTAGAAACATTAAAAGAAAAGAAAAACAATTTAGCAGGTTTAGCAAAGCCATAAAAGCACATCTTATTGAGAAGAGGAAACACACACAACTAATAATGCACAAAGCTGGAAAATGAGTTTAATTGTATCATTTTTGGTTAAATTTTATCACTTTCTCATTTCTAAAAATCACAAAGATTATTTCATGGGAGTTTCAAATAATTTTTCTAGTTCTGGTACCTAACCTATACTCTAGAGCCTAACCTATACTATTCCAATCAAGATAAGAACACCAACCAGGAATGCCTCAAGAAAAAAACAATTTCTCCCACTAAGATATTTGACGTGGGGTTGATACAACTGAAACAGCCTTAAAGAAGAGTAAATACTTAAGCCTTGCTATATAATAAAAATTTTAAAATTTCCCAACAGTAGCACACACCTTTCAGATTCTTTTTAGTAAAGATTCAATTGCGAGCCCAGAGATACTCTTCCAATGTTAAAATTAAAAGAACACTCATTACTCTAACAAACACACAGTCCTGAAAACAGTTACAAAGTTACAGAAAATTCCTTTGAATATTTTTCAAATGAAAAGATGGCAGAAAATATAATCCTACATCTCTTCAAGACAATACTGTACTCTTTAATACAAAAAGGAATTTTCTGGTGGGTTATTTTAGTGTTGCAGTAAAAACAAATTTTTCGAATGTGAGATCTGCCCTGACAAAGGACACTAAAAACAGGGAGCGTTCAATCTCTGGAGGGGGTTAAACTACTGAAGGGGGCACCTGGAGACGTCTGCAGAGTGTGCGCAGTTCTTCAGTATTTAGAGCATCGATCCTGCGGTGATACTCAGCCACTGACACTACCTGAATATGGAGACAGGAAGATAATAATTCCACTGACAGTTGAAGAGAAACTGTAAAAAAACAAACAAACAAAAAAGCAACCAACCAACCAAACAAACAAAAAAGCCCCCAAAAACAAAACCCAGTGGGGAAACTTGAAAGGGGAAAGAACTGTAAAGAAAGCAAAAATGTTATCACTATTATTATTTCATATATATTATGTATATATGTTTTGTGGGACTCCATGAGTTCCTATGATAATTATACTCATGGCAGACCATAAAAGAAAATCAGGATGTTTTCCCAACTCCGTGATGAAAATTCCAGAGATGTATATACCAAACTAGAGAGAAATATGTATGACTGAGTTCAACCACTACATGCAACTAGTTGCGGTTATAGGAAGATTTATTTCACATAGAAGTCTGAATTTAGTAAATAGAATTTTCACTGTTTAAAAAGGAAACACTAAATAAAATATAACATGCTTTGCTAACAGCAAAGATAATATTAAAATTTAAATGTCTTGCAATTTACAAAGAAAGCGGTAGTTTCAAACTCTCCCCTCCAAATCAGTTTAGCTCAAACATTATATCATAATGGCCATGCTGGAAGAATTTCTTCTATGCGAAGGTGACAAACATACCCATGCTACATGATCTGTATCAGAAAAAAGAAGGGAAGGGAGCAAAACAAAGGTATGAAGTAAATTTTAAAACCTTAAAACCTAAGGCAATAAGAAAAATAAATACTAGAAAGTAGAAAATTAGATTTTCAAAAGCATGTCTAATTAACAGTACCTTCTTAGGCATGTCTACTTCAGATTTTTAAAATGCCTTTTTCTAGTTCTGTCCCTCTTCTATGTTATTTCTTTGTGGTTTATACTGTAGCAGTTATTTGCCACTAAAACTTAACTACTACTACATTCTAACTTTCTAAGGGAAACTCTCTATCTTCTATAATTGCCTAGATCAGTCACTTGCATAGTGCTGAATTTACAAGCCATACATGACAAATAAACATAGTATATAAACATTGCTACAGAAAAGCACACAAAAATAAGACAAGTTTTTTCAGGTTGAGACAACAGGTACAGCTTTTTAAGATTTCCAAAACAGTTACCACAATATACTGAACTGTGGTGTGCTATAACTTTGTGCTGATTCTCCTGAGCTATGACTAATTCCTCGTGTGATCAATCAGTTAGAACAGATATGCATAGCGGCTATGACCACAAAATGCAGTTAAATAACTGGCCCATAAAAAGTCTGGATGTCTAACCTGGGTTTTATTTAAAAGTCCCATGTTCTAGTCAAATAGAATGAATTAGCTGCTGGTAAATATCAAGGTAACTCTATGAAAAGCTATGCAAACCTGTCAAAGCTATGAAAAAGGAGAGAGGGAAAAAAGACAGAGAGAGTGCGCAGGGCTCTATCGTGACCGTTACTACTATACTGACTTTTGCAAAGCAACAATATATACAATGGTAGCTGACGCTACTTGCAAAGAATCCCACAGTGGTTAAGGTCTCTAGCTCTGGGAGGTCAGATGGACTTGGGTTTAGCCCCTTCTGAATCTATTTCTTCATAAAACATGGGAATAATAACTGTATATATCAAATAGCGTTTTCATGTAGATTAAATGAGGAAAAGCATACAAAAAACTGAGTATATGGTGCCTGTTGTGGTTGTGTGCCACTGAGTCGATCGATTCTGACTTGATTTAGACTCATAGCAACCCTGTATGACAGAGTCGGAACTGCCCCATAAGTTTCCTGGGCTGAAATCTTTACGGGAGCTGATTGCCAGGTCTCTTCTCCCCCGGAGTCGCTGCCGGGTTCAAATCACCAACCTTTCAGTTAGCAGCAGAGCACATAACCGCTGCACTATGAGGCTCCTTGTATGGTGCCTAGCACACAGTAAATGAGAGTTACTATTATTATTTTTACTTGATCACTTTTCACCAATTACCCTGAGGACTAAATGATAGTGGCTAAAGAGTCTCCTTTTTTGTTTTTATTTTTAGTATTAAAAGATTTTAGTTTTGAGCGCTCAACTATTTTATATACTTTGAATGACTACTCTGAAATTTAATTTTAACTTTAAGTATTATGATTAAAAAAAGACCTTTCAATTAAGAACAATAAATTTTTCAATAAAGATGAAAGAAAAATTAGGTACTAAAAATCATGGCCTTACTTTTCTTTGGCCAGCAAAAGAGAGCTCTCTACAAAATATTTAAATGGCTAGTTATATTTGTCTGTCTTTTTCCCAAGGCATTCAGCCTAAACAAGTGTCTCCTTAATACAGTCAAGAATTTTCAAATCATGACTTACCTACTCCTCTGCATTCCTTCAATCCCTCTAGCTAACAATAATCTTACACCTATTTCTTGAAGTTTTTTCTTTTAGAATATTAAACACACTTCTGAGACAGAAGCAACATTGAATTATGCTAACAAAAGGGTTCAGTTATAGCCTAATTATATCAGTATCACTGAGAGTAGGAGTAATTAATGAGAGAACAATTAGCTGTCATCTTAAGTCTAAGCTTATAATACTTGGTAAAGTTGTAATTTCTTTAATACCATAATTCTTATTTTTTTCATTTGTGTTAAAAAAAAAAAAAAAGAAAACTATTCTTTTCTGGGACTTATAAAATCACCACTTCCTCAACTCTAAATATTTACTCATGCCCACATGAGTAAAACGAAGATACACAAAACTGTCAAAAAGATAGAGGAAAAGGATTTGAAATCAAGTGATTATAGAAATATACCTCCTCTTCTTAAATTAAGTAAAAAGAGATGTAGATTCCTTGTATATATGATTGAACTGGACTCAGTCTTAAATTAATTTTCAGCCCCTTGGTAAATCATATGCCACATACAGAATTTATTACTTTATCCAGGTAGAGAATTTATACCATTAAACCTAAGTAGAAAATGGACAATTTCTACAAAATATCCCACATCACATTCCTGATTATTCAGGGCATACAGTTGAGGAAAGACCTTCCAATTTAAAGTGTATTAATTGACTGGCTAAAAAAGTCATTTTCAAGGAATAAAGAGGTCTGCATTCACTACCAAGTCCCATCTGAAGAAACTAAGTACCATGATCAACCCTCTACAGAATTTAGTGCCATTCTCCAGTCTCTTCAGTCTTCTACAAAGGACTCTCACACAGATAGTGTCTTCCTGTGCATTTATTTGTGTAAAGGAAGGATCAAATCCACCCATGTCTGATACAAAAGGACTTACACCTACTTCTTAAAGGACTAGCAACAACAAAAGCAGAGTAGAGAAAATTTATAGTTGCTGTCAATCCCATGAATAGGAACATGCTCATCTCAGGCATAAAGGCCAAAACCTTGGCCTAATACTCCTTCTTCCAGAATATCCTAGCAATTCCCCAGAGATTATCCCACAAACCAACCAGAACGTCTCCTCCCCCAATTATCTTGCAGGCAAACAAAGTCTTACAGGTATCTGTGAATGTGTCATTTTTATTTCTTCTTATCAGAATGCGATGGAGTAGAGAGAAAAATACTATCTAACTAATGCCATTTAAACTTACTCTAGTATATCCAAAAATATGATAAAGCAGGAGGAAATGCAAATCTGAAGCTGTTACAGTGAAACAAAAAGGGCATAAAATAGTATCCTTGAAATTACCTAGCCTTATGGTCTACTACATTTCATCATTTACACAACAGTCTTTATTATAAAATGAGAATTCTATTATTTTAAATCTTTGCTCCATATTGCCTTAAACCTGTTGCTTTCAACATAACATTTCATGGAACCATAACAAATGAGATACAAAAGGAGCAAATATAAAATAAGAAATTAGTCTACTGGAAAATAGATCTAGTAGAGAAAAAATATTTAAATCAAGAACAAATTCAAATTAGAAAACATATTAGTGAGGTTTTAATTTGACCAAATATTCTATATTTCAAGTCACTTCCTAATTAAATATTTTTTCAGATGATTCTTAGATTTTCATGTGAAAACAGATATATTTATTCACTCTTGTTTTAGTAAAAAACCTGTAACTACTCAAAACCACTCAATTCTAATATGTGTATATTATATTAGATTTCTGGAACGATAAATAAACGTAATGACAGTCTCATTAACAAGGAAAGAATCTCATTTTTTCCATAGCCCATCATGGAAAAAGAACACTCATTTACAGAATTTTGAATTCTTTAATGTTCTGTTACGGTCAACAGACCAGTAGTATAGTTTTGAAGCAAAAGAAACATAAGGTCACTTCTGAACACTTAATTGTTTTATATTCATTTGTTCTCTGACTACAAATTTATATATTGAAGTTAATGGGGTTTTGTAAAACTTAAAGGAATGAAAAGGATGTTATAAGACTATTTATTAAATATTTAATAGGATTTTAAATTTCTGACTTTTTTTCCCACTGATAAAGTTCAGTCTATCACTATGTTTATTCCTGATTTTGACATTTTTAAAAGCATCTACTATGTCCCACGATTAAAAAAGAAAAGAGTGGAAAATCAGCTGGGAGCTGTGAATGGGAAAGGTGGCTTACCCTGAAGACTAATGTCAGTAGCAGTGTTGTGATGCTGAGATTAAGCTTTGGGCCAGCCGAATCTGAGCGCTAAACTTGAATTTCTTGCATTTAGTCAGGGACCCACAAGACAGGATTCAGTTGTCCCAGATATATCACATAATCTGGCTCCTGAGAGAAACAAAACCTCTCAGAGAGAAAAGACCCTCAATTCAATTAAGATTTTCACAAATGAAGATTAAGCAAATGTGAGCTCATAATGAAAGGTAATCAAACACACAAGTAACACATCATAACTACGAGTAAGCTAAAACAGTGAACCCAATTTAGATACTGGAATTATCAGATATATAAACTACAGTGAGATGCTAAGAATAAATAAAGATGGAATTCTAAAGCTAAGCAGAGATTAAAAAAATGAGTGAGCAGATCTGAAAAAGAACCAAACAGAACTTCTATAGAAATAATATAACTGATGAACCACAAAAAAAAAAAAAAAACCTGACAAGTAAAAAGCAGATCACCATAGACAGATGAATTAGTAAATTAAAAGACAAAGCTGAAATTACACACAATGCACTACTGAGAACAAGGAAATGAAAAATATAAAAGAGGTTAGATATTGAGAATGAGAAGATGGACTATACTCTAATCAAAGACCCAGAAAAAAAGAGAAAATATTTAAAGGAGAAAACCTGCGGATTTTCTAGAACTCATGAAATCCATAGATTCAAACAGCATATTGCAGGCCAAACAAAAAATATATGCCTAACACAACACAGCAGTAAAGCTTCCTAATAGTTAAGACAAACAGATATCCTAGAATTATTTTCTATTTTCAGTTTTAAAGCAAAAGAGCCCCCTCTCAGCCAAAATCTTACAGTGAATTTCAAAATAAAACAAAATCAGAGTTGCTATGCTTTTCCTCTGCCCTACAACCCCTAGGATATCTACTCTCACCTTAGGTAGTCAGCTAGGAAATTGACCTAAACCTGTCTGCATATCAACTCATTACATTCGAGGCACCTTGAAAGAAAGGCCTGGTGATCTACTTCCAAAAATTCAGCCATGGAAAACCCTATGGAGCACAGTTCTACTCTGACACATGGGGTTGCCATGAGTCAAAAGCAACTTGACGGCAACTGAATTTATTTTTTATTTGGATATATGAAATAGATTCTGGTACATGAAGGGTGCAAAATAAATGTTAATTCCCTTCCCCTAGTTATATTCTGAAGATTTTGAGAAAGAATGTAGAAAAGAGCTTACAGGCATGGGCTAGAGACAGTATGCCTGGATTCAAACACCAGCTCTGACCTTTACTGGTTATAGTATGGCTGCTGTATGCCTCTGTTTCTTCACTTGTAAACTGGAGATGAAAACAGTACTACTTCCCAGGGTTGTGAGGATTAAATAAGCTAACACGTTAAGTGCTTAAAACAATACTTACTACATAGTGTCAGTAGTGGTAATTATTATTTTTAGCATTAATATAATTATTATCTTGAGCTAAGGTCATTGGAAAGATTTTTACATTTAAATTAGCCCCTCTTAAAATTCTACCTATAGGTTAATTCATGCACAGATGTAAATAATTCATCATCAGAGCTTTTTACCTATGTTTTCATATAGGATAGCCAAAAAACTGAAAAAAAAGAAAAAATTACCGTATTTCCATATATAAGGGTCTAAAGACAGGTGACTAAATTAGTGAACTATTGATATAGTAAAACAATGTTGCTATTCAATGATTTGTGTCTGTCATCTGATTAAGCTTAAATCATTATTACAGAATAGGCTTATAACTTTCAAGCAAATTATAATATATTGAGCCACTAAAAATATAAGGTATATATTAGTTAAAGTAAATGAATGATTACAGATTAAAGTTCAAATTGTTTGTCAGAATAAACTCTAAGACAGCCTTTCAAAAAAAAAAAAAAGGAAAGGAAAGGAGAGCATGCCTGATTAACATGGTTCTCACTGAAGCTAAAGGGCAAAGATATAACTTCATTCTACACATTTTATTGGGGGTGTATTTTACCTATTTTTAATTAATCTCTCTGAGCCTTAGATTAGCTCATATATTAAATAGTCTGTCCCTGGTTAACACACAGGGTTACTATAAAGGTCAAAATAATGTATACACAGGAATTTAGAAAACTGTCAAAGTTTACAGAAATATGTTGTTGTTGTTAGTGGCTATTGAGTCAATTCCAACTCCTGGCGACCCCGTGTGTGTGCACAGTAGAACTGCTCCATAGGGTTTTCAAGGCTGTGACCTTTCAAAAGCAGATCGCCAGGCCTGTCTTCCAAGACAACTCTGGGTGGGTTCAAACGGCCATATTATTACTACCTCTGTACGATAGTTAATCACTGAGGTCTATAAATCCTATTCTACTAATCAGTTGAGTGAACGTCTGAAGAATTCTAAAAACTGGAAAATACAAGGTCCAAAAGGTGAAATTTCATCTGTCCTAAAATATTTTTCTCCTAGAAGAATCATTTTCTATTTTTAGTTTTAAAGCAGAAGACCTCCCTCTCAGCCAAAATCTTACAGGGAATCTCAAAATAAAATAAAAGCAGAGTTGCTATGCTTTTAAGCCTCATCTTCTCAAGCCTTTCCCCGGCCCTACAACCTTTAGGATATTTACTCTTTCCGTAGGGAAACAGCTAGAAAACTGGGATCTAAACTTGTCTACATATCAAAAGACATTACACTGTACTGTTCCAGAAAATCCTCAAAAGCATCGTTGCAAAATAAAAAAGGTGCTAGATTCAAGCTGTCTCTGTGCTCCATGAGTCTAGTTCAAGGATGACTCCATGCCTCAGTTTCTTCATCTTTAAAATGTGGAGTGACACTACTGACGTTTCAAGGTTAGTATGGATTTAAATGAACACACACACACTCATACAAAATGTACGGGTAGAGTTGAAGACTGTGAATGACCAGTGACAGGCCTGAGATAAAATACCAGACAATATCACAACAGCCTTCTGTAAGGATGAACAATAGGAACTGGTGAGTTTAATAATGTATGCACAGCATACTGACCTATAAAACTCAAAACATCCATAATTGATTTTGCCTATATTTGTAATAAATTAAACTGTAGTAAAGTCTTAGCTGGTGGCTCAGTGGTTAAAGTGTTCACCTGAGAACCAAAAGGTAGGCAGTTTGAATCCACCAGCCCCTCCAAGGAAGAAGCATGTGGCAAACTGCTTCCATAAAGATTTACAGCCTTAGAAACCCTATGGGGCAGTTCTACTCTGTCCTATAGGGTTGCTATGAGTCAGAATCGACTCTGTGGCATTGCATTGGTTAGCTGTTGGAAAGTCTTAGCAAGCTAATGATAAATATTTATTCAAACCACAAATTAGAAAATATATGAATAGCTTACTGTTCTTGGTTAAAAAAAAAAAAGCTTATTTGGCTAATCTGCTAAAATCTGATCACAATTTAAAATAATTCAATCATTTCAGGTACCTAAATCCCACTGTACTGGTGTATCATATATACAAAAATGTGAACTTATTCAACATAAGAAAAATAGCAAAATACTCTAATGCTCAATTAAAGATAATCTAAATTGAAGTGATTTTGATATTTTCACATGATTAAGCGAGGCAAACTGTTTTGGGGGGCATTTTCCAAAGTCACTCCTGATGCTAACTATACATCTGGCTTTATTCAAATCATCTACAATTACAGCAAAAATAAAATTAATAGTCATAAGGCAAGATATAATCCTGAATCACCATAGCAAGAGCAATTTGGAAGTACATTTTGTAACAAGTAATGCACACATATTTGTAATGAAAAATAACTAGGATTCTTAAAATAGTTAACAGAGATTTTCCTTTACTAGAGTATCTTTTTATATTTTATATGATAGCACTGCTTGAAAATTTTTTAAATAGGTTAAAAGAATAGCCTTTTCTGAGATTGCTAAAATGACAATCTTAAATACACAATATTCTAAACGTATCTAGTTTGAGATCTAGTCAATAAAAATAAAAGTTAATTCACTGTGTTCTACACTACTTTTAAGCAAGGACATACTCATATTATTGAAGGACTAAAGCTATAAACATACCATAAATTTATACATCACAAGACTTTTTTAAAATATGCAAAAAAACAATAAATGTAAAGAGTAAAATTAAATCGAAATTTCCTTTTCAAAAGAAAAACCTCTAATTGCTTTCCTATAAATTAAGCTGAAACAAAAACATCAAGGCAGCAATAAAGATTTGGTACTTTCCTGTTGGTGTAGGACAGGAAAACCAAAATACTTTTATAAAACAAAATTGCAGCCCCTTATTTCCTTTTTTGAAAATTTTGGGATTAGCAAAAATAATTTAAAGATATATTTTTGCAATCATTATATAATTTAGTATTCTATAAATATTTTATATGCTTAAACTTTTAGAAATTGGAGAATTTTGTATAATGCCACCATAAAAAGGCTAGTAATATAGAATTTAAATAACTAGCTAAGAGTTACCAGAGTGTATTTATGATTAATTGGTTGGTATCTTCTCCCTTTTTTCCCATACCAGAGACGAGACATTTCCTTTCCCGGACAAATTAAGTTTCATCAAATCACGTAAGAACTGTTTTCAAAAGCATTCTTTCTCTATCAGAGATAAATTTCCAGCACAGGAGCACTACTACAGTGACAAAACGGTTTGCTAGAGACAAAGGTTTGACTGACAAGACAGAGAACTAATCACTAAGTAGTATCCATTGCAAATATAGTCCTGAGTGGAGAATGCAAAGCTCGGGGAGGGTGGAGAGAGTTTCCCATGCTTAAGTTTGGTTGCACGGTACCCAAATACGCAAAGAAAGGGCTCAAAGGTTTAAAGACACAGAGCATGTATTTCCAAACACCAGTACATTAAGAAACATGCTAAAGGTAATTCAGTCACACAAAAAAAGTAGTAAGTATGGTTTTCAGAGCCCCTTCCGAACTACAAAAATGATTTCAAATAACTTGTTTACTCACTCATAAAATTCTGTTCTTTACATCTAAGAATCCTGTAAAATTTCATCGTTTATGAGACCACTTTTAAGCAATAGGATGTCCTATAAGGACCTTTCAACCCTCAGATTATACAGAACCATATAAAAACTAATCCAATCTATTACAAATAAAATTTACACAAATATCAAAGTGACCTGAAAACTCCTTCACCTGTTACACATCCATCTGCATTGTCTAACATCTAGTTTCTTGAAACAGTACTTATATTCACTATAGCAACATGTATGTTATTAACCAGTAGTACGCAGAATCTAACTGAAGAAACACTTCAGTACAGGCACACATCTTTAATCATCTGGACTATTAATCGCTAATTAATTAATAATAAAATTAAGTAATTATTAGTCTTAAATATGCACCTCAGAATTTTTTTACATATGTAATTACCCATGTAATCACCACCCAGATTAAGATATAGAATATCCCCAGTACTCTATAAGGTTATAAGGGACAGGTTACTCCCTGTCCCTTAGTCACCCCATTGACCCCCAGTAAGCACTACTCTGACAGACTTTCAACTAGTTTTGCTGTTTTGAGCTTCACGTAAGTAGAATTATACAGTATATATTCTTTTCTGTCTGCCTTCTTTAACTGAACATATTATCTTTGAGATTCATCCCTGTTGCTGGCTGCCTGTATCAGTAGATACTTCTTTTTTATTGATATATAGTAGTTGATTTTACAAATACATCAAAATTTATTCATTCTCCTACTGATGAGCAATCAAGTTGTTTCCAGTTTTCAGCTATTGTGAATATAACTGGTATGAAGAGTAATAATTCTGGTTTAAGTATTAAATAAGCCTGAAACTTAATAGGTAGTCAATAAATGTTACCTCTCTCCTTTTTTTCTTCATTAGAGTTACAGTAGAAACAATGCTATACATAATACACAGAATGAAATTAGACACATTCAAAATCAGGTTCACATTTTAAACAAAACACATGTCATGTATACCTTCAATCATTATACATGTTAAGTACATGCATAATACATTCATATCACTTAAACAACCACAAACATTAACACAAAATGGAGATAACAAAAATTAATCCCATTTATTATCACATTTTAGCATCTGCTCTGTATTTTTGATACATCAAGAAGAGATTAATCCAGGCAATAACAACAACCAAACACAGATACTGTCATTCTACTAATCCTACAAGATAACCAAAGCATGTAAAAGTTTATATATACTCTTAAAAGATAAATCTAAGAGGGGTTAAAAATTTTGGTTAGTGTTAATTTGGCCATTTAGACAAGTTCAGCAGGTTTGAGCACGTACAGTTTTTACTACTTTGTAAAACTGGCTAATTTTTCTAACATTATTAATGCTAAAATCACATCAAGATAGGGCTTGGGTCTTGAACTTAGAAAAGGAATGCTAATTTGTATGGATGTATTAAATGACTGGTGTATTGCCTCCATGCAGATCTAATTAAAATGAACTAGAAATGAAATAAATGTTTTATGAAAACTAGCATAATAGTGATTAATATTATTTTCTTCTTTGACAAAATGTTACTCTTTCCTAAACTAAATATGCTAAAGTACACACAATAATAAAACCAAAAAAAACCCAAATCCGTTGTCGTTGAGTCGATTCTGACTCGAAGCGACCCTATAGGACAGAGTAGGATTGCCCAAAAGGGTTTCCAAGTAGTGGCTGGTGGATTCAAACTGCTGACCTTTTTGGTTAGCAGCCAAATGCTTAAGCACTGTGATAAGTCCTTCTATTACCAATAGGTTTCTTTTCCAGTATTTTAAAGCAAAAGTAGAATGACAAACAGTATTAACCAAAATTACTACTCATTCATTCAATAAAGACACATATATATACCTGGACAGTGAACCCGAGCCTTCAAAAAAAAAAATTATCCTTTTGGGCAAAGATCACTTATACTTGACTGTATTACACCAAAGCTATAAATTCCTACAAAGTAAAAAGATGAATGAAACCTTGGTATTTTTCTCCTTACCTCCCATTCTTTAGCTGCTGCTTCATTAGTAGAATCCTCATTTGTTTCAGACTCTTCAATCTTTTTTACTACTATAAATCCCGGTTCTCTAGTATATTCACCAGTATCTTCTGCATACATTTCTGGACTCCACTGAATGAAGAAGGCATACAAGTGGTCTGTCCTGTTAGAGCAAGTTACTATTAATAACAGACCTAGTATTCTGTATTGTTAGCTAGAATTACAAAATTTATGTTTGTAAGTATCTTGATAAAACCTGAAGAATTTTTTTTTAAATTTTATTGTTGCTGAGAATATACACAGAAAAACATACACCAATTCAAAAGTTTCTACATGCAAAATTCAGTAACACTGATTACATTCTTCGAGATGTGCAACCATTCTTACCTTCCTTTTCTGAGTTGTTCCTCTTCCATTAACATAAACTCACTGCCCTCCCAAGGTTCCTATCTAATCTTTTGAGTTGCTGTTGTCACTTTGATCTCATATAGATAGTTCTTCAAAGAGCATAATGCTCAATGCAGACATTTTTTACTAGTTAAGCTAAACTACCCTTTGGCTTTAAGATGACTTTAGGGGATATTTTTGGTTTAAGCTTTAAAGATTATCTCAGGGCAATACTTCCAGGGGTTCATCCAGCCCCTTTGGCTCCAGAAAGACTGGAAACCATGAGAATTTGAAATTCTGTTCTGCATTTCAGCCCTTTTGATCAGGATTCTTCTATGGAATCTTTGATCAAAATGTTCAGTAATGGTTGCTGGGCACCATCTAGCTCTTCTGGTCTCATGGCAAAGAAGGCAGCTGCTCGTGAAGGCAATTAGCCACACATTCCATATCCTCCTCTTATTCCTGACTCTACTTCATCTGTTGTTCCAGGCAAATACAGACCAATTATCCTGCCTTGGATGGCCACTTGCAAGTTTTTAAGATCCCAGGCACCATGTAACAAACTAAGAGATAAAAGAGAAGCACTAAAAACATATTAGACCAACTAACTGGATGGTCCTATGAAACTATGATCCTAAATCTCCAAACCAAGGAACCAAATCCCATGAAGTGTTTCGTTTTAAATAAGCAGCCTCAGCAGGAGCTTTTTTTTTTTTTTGTCATTGTTTTAAATGTATCTACCGCACAACTTTTGTCAGTTCAATTTTTTACAGGGGTACAACTTACTGACAGCAATTACAATAATTAGCTGTACAACCCTACCCTTAATCCAATGCAATTTTTTCCATCACTGTTAACCCCTACCTCTTCCTCTTCCCCCCTGTCCCTGGTAACCACTAATAAACTTTGGTCTCTATACATTTGCCTTTTCTTGTCTTTTTATATAAGTGAAATCATACAAAAAACTTGAAAACTTAAAATATACAGAAAGATACTGTTTTATATAAAAAGATAACGAAGGCCTACTATCAGGAAGACATTAAATTTATTTGGCTGTGTTCTGATGAGCTGTTCTGAGAGAACTGTACCAAGATTTTCCTTGGCATGCTTTTGACTATCTCAGGTGCTGTCTATAGGAATGTTCTCTCTCTTTAGAGAACCTAGTGATGGGAAGGATAATTAAACCCACAATTTTGACTTCATTTACACAATGATCTAATAATCTAAAATACAGGTAAACAAATTACTAGTTGCATATTTGAAACCTGGACATTGCATAGAGCTTTTCCAAGTTAATGTAAATTTATGTGTTCAACTTTTAAACAATGATACCAGCAGCACACAGTAAATTATTGGTTCAGGGATAGATGACCTAATCTTTTAAAATCTCTTCAGTCTCTTTTCAATCTTTTGTTGACTACAGTAAAGCCAATGTTTGCTTTACTGATAAACATATTTGGGGTCAGGCACACATTTTAAATATCTGTGTTTTATTGGCTTTTATTAGTATGAATAACTGAAAATTGATTATAAATCTCTCATTTAAAATACACCAATCAGTAATAATTGTTCTGTAATGGTTCTGATCTAATGATTAAAAAAGAAAAAAAAAATCACCCTTATGTGATAGCTAACTTATTAAAAGGCTGTTAAGTTATTTTTCAGGTGGTTTTTCACTGTCAAAACTGCAGTTTTCCTAGGTTACATGTGTACCATAAAGTTCAGAATCCTAATAAACTTAATTTTAATGAACACAGGCCAAAGTGTAGGGACAATGTTAAAATAGAAAATTCCTTTACAAATTAAAATAAAGCCAACAGTAATAAGAAAAACTAAATTTTTATGTTAGTTTTAAAGCTATAATATTATTATACTTTTCACTGTGGTCATCTCCACATCACTAGAAATTTGAATTCTGATCCAGGTAAAATTATCTATAATTATCTGACTCTTTCTCTTTCAGGTATTCATAAACTACGCAAACCATACCATACTTTTTAATTAATCACATTTTGTTGAATGCACACATTGTATTGCACATTATCTAGGGAGTAGGGGAGGAACTTTTATCATTACCTATCTTCAAAGTGACATATATAGACTTTCTAAGAGAACGAAGTTCTTTATCTTCAACTTCCATATGTTACTCTTTGCTCATATTAATCTGCTTGAAAACAGTATGGTCAAGGTATCTTAAAGATTCTCTGTCTCTGTTTTCAACTAAGTACTTCTATTTTATGAAAGAAGGACATATCCTTATCTATCCAGAATTTTACAATGGTGCATGTCTTAAAAGTATAAAAATTCCCTGAGTATCAAAGGTTGGTGTTAAAAAGTGAATGATTCTAAAGACTGGGTAGTAAGTCCTTTTGTATACAAAACCCATAAAAACCCATTGTTGTCGAGTCAATTCCAACTCATAGTGAACCTTTAGCAGAGAGTAGAACTACCCCATAGGGTTTCCAAGGAGCACCTGGTAGATTCGAACTGTCGACCTTTTGGTTAGCAGCCAAACTCTTAACCATTATGCCACCAGGGTCTGCATACCAGTGGTCTCTAATTCACTGATTTCCACAAAACTGAAGGAGTTCCTAATGTAGTCGTTCACTGCTATTCACTGAAAAGAATTTTTGATGAAAGATGATTTAGTGATTTTTGGAATGTAAACAGAAACACGTTTGGAATATAAACAGAAACATGTTGAGTTTAAATTAAACTGAGTGATAATATTATAAGAAAATGCTTTTCACTCTCTTTTACTTTTTTATGTGAACAAAGCTTATCAGTACTTATAAGAAAAACAGGACAGGAAGAACTGATGCTGAATTTCATCTCACCCTTTCAATAAATAATATTCACCAACAGATATGTAAACTAACTGAAGAGGAAAAGCCCATCTATCTCATTAAGACATGCATTTCCTATGAAATTTTACTTTTTATGTATAAGAGTTATGACAATTTATACTATGTTGCTTTGATCAATTGTCCGTTAATAAAAACTGCAGTGATAAAATAAAACTTTATTCTGCATGTAGTTAACACATGAAACCACGTGGTTGCTGACAGACAATTTTCCATGGATTTCTTGGTTTTTTGCATGTCTTGTGAGCAAAGGCACTAAGTACCTTTGTTCAGCACTGTCTTTTCAAGTCTGTTAGTATAGGAAACAGCCTTGGAACATAAAGACAGTATCTCCTCTGGGGCGAAGAGCAAACTTGCTTACTGCCAATTATAAAAGATTCAGGTTCCCTAAGCTTAGAGTTTGTCTTCTGAAACACAACCTAAGGCATATACAGGTGTCACCTGGCTTTCTTCATATCATCCTGTGGAAACTGAGGCCTCAAAAAACCCATACAAATGCTAATATTTTGGCTACTGCTATTGCTATCATTCTGTGTTTTTTGCCAGAATCCATCAAACTGTGGCAGGCTAACTTGTTAGCTTATAGGCAGGGTAAAGTAGGGTAAAATCTTAGGCCCTTTACTATTTTGTAATAGTCATAGAAAACTGAAAAGTAAATGTAATTTCAGTGTGTGTGTGTGTGTGTGTCTGTGTGTGTATGTAAATGTATATATAATTTGTTGCAAAGAAATACAATAAGAAATAAAAATATAGTACCTTTTAATAAAATTCTATGAGGAGGTGTAATGGAAATACAAGTTCAAAGAGAAAAAATAATGATGCAAATTCTAAAGTGTTAAAGAAGAGCGCATCCAAGTAGCTGTAAATGGACTGTGGTAGAGGGAAAACTGTAACGATGTTTAGATGCCACTGGACATATTTAGAAGATCAATATATCAGTTTTAACTTAAAATTTCCATATTTACAATACAGTGAAAACAACACCCTTTGTAACTGTTTAAGCTTATGATTAAAAAAATTTTTTGTGTGCATGGGGTACAAAAAAATAGTTTGAAGGCCACATACTAATTTAGTGTCATGTAACAGGCATTCAACAAGTACTTGAGAACATTTTAAAAAAAGGATTATAAATCTTTATCTGCCTTGAGGGAGGAGCCATACCAGTTAATATCTTGATGAACCTTCTTGCTCTAAGACCTTTTAACTAAGTTTCTTTACTACTAAAACTGCTACACGGTCACTCTTTTTGCATCAAACCAAAAAGGGGAATAAGATTAAAAATCAGGTAAGTTAAACAGTATATATAAAATAGTAGCTAAATACTTTCTAATAGAGTTAATGTGAGGTTTTAATCATAAACTATATGCTTCAAAAGTACTCAGTCACTAGTGGAAAGTGATATACAAAAAATTCTAATTTAAGAAATCTCAATAATGTTTCACTTTTTTTACCTTTCTTGTGGCACAGCAAACCAGTATTCATGTTTCTTATCTCTCTGGGCATACTGCTGCATTGTTGCACTTGCTTGAGATACAAATGTCTTCCTCATTGGTTTTCCAACTCTGAGACATAAGAATTTATGTAATCGATGCCTTCTCTTTTCTTTTAACAGTGCAGAACCTAGGAATGAGAAGCAAACAGTGCTTATTTAATTCTCATACAGCATGTTTAAATAATTTAGATTAGGTAATGTTTTATTTCCAAACTGCTGACAAATAATTACAGAATAAAACTAAATTTACTGGCAATCACATCAGCGAATTCTCTTATGTAACTTGCATTTTTTTCCATCAAGGCAAAGTCCCAGGTACAGCAAGACTAAGCTTAACGAAACAGCCAACTTACTGAACTGAAATTGTAGAGTATTAGGAAAAAATGTAAAAGCTTCAGAATTTTATTAAATCTGTATCTGTAACAACCATATTAAAATAAACCTTTAAATTTTCTACAAACAGGGTCGCTATGAGTTGGAACCAACTCGATGGCACCTAACAACATTTAGATATCATTCTAAAAAGTTAACAGAGAATGCAGAAGATTTTATATATAGACATACTACTTCATAATTTACATAAACGTTGTTAGGCACTGTTGAGTTGGTTTTGACTCATAGCGTGACCTAATGAATAACAGAATGAAATGTTGCCCAGTCCTATGCCATCTACCTATATATGAAGATGTGATAAAACTGTCAGTAATACACTAGATTCAGCTACTGTTTGGACAGTTTAAGCCTGAATTATTTCTAATTCTTCCAACCCTAGATGCTGACATAAGGTATACTGAGGGTTTGCCAATATGGTAGACTTCAGGAATCTGGACTTTAATTAGGAGCCCTGGTGGCACAGTGGTTAAGTGTTCGTCTGCTAACCAAAAGGTCCACAGTTGGAATCCACCAGCCGCTCCTTGGAAACCCTACAGGGCAGTTCTACTCTATCCTGTAGGGTTGCTATGAGTCGGAATCAACTTGATGGCATGTGAATCAACTTAATTAGCATGTGAAGACATCAAACTGTGGAGAAAAGAGCACTTAAGAGAACTGGGTACAAGTCAAGGCTTTGTTTCTGTGTAACAGAGTGCAAGGTACATAATCTATGTGAACCCCAGTATTTGCATCTGGCAAAAGGAAGGCTCTTTTACCATTATTCCAACAGTTTTATTCAACAGCTTTATTTTTATTCTAGTTTTATGACATTACAAAGTCACTAACAATCAGAAAACTGAATATTTCCCTGTTATGGAATCTCAAGCAACTTAGCATTAATTGGTTACTTACGTCCTGACAGGGAACACAACAGAGGGTCCCTGATGGAGCAATAGAACAATGGGATGCAGAACTCAAATTCTAGTAAGAAGACCAGACTTTATGGTCTGACTGAGACTGGAGGTGCCCTGGAAGGCATGGCCCTTGAACTCTCTATCACCCCAGAACTAAAACAATTTCCAAGGCCAACTCTTCAGACAGGGATTGGGCTGGACTGTGGGACATAAAGTGATACTTGTGAAGAATGTGCCTCTTAGTCAAGTAGATACAAGAGACCAAAGGGCAGCTTCTGTCCAGAGGTGAGATGGGAAGGCAGAGAGAGTTAGGAGCTGGTCGAATGTTCATGGGGAATCAGGGGCAGAGGGGAGGAGTGTGCTGTTGCAGAATGGGGTGAGTGGTTGGGGTCTCATAAAAATGTATGTAAAAAAAAAAAAATTTGTATGGGAGACTAACTTGAAACGTAAACTTCATTTAATTACAACAATTAAAAAGAATTAATTGGTTACTTAAAACAAATTTTAATTCAAAAAAAAAGAAAAGAAACTAAACTACAACAGTGCAGAGATATCTATTTACACACATCAGCCATTTTTTTCTCTTTTTAGTATTTGATCAAAATAGGACCTCTCTCCTCCCCAGACGCTTCCATACCGTCCCCCACCCCCAACCAAACCTATTAACATTAAAGTACGATTAAACAGAATCCCTTATTTTATCTTTATCAAAAGTTTTAAAGCATAAGGCAACCATCAGATCAGTCAAAGATATTTGAATAAAGATATTCACTTGGCATTCTTTACAACATCAAAATTGGGAAACACCTTGAATGGTTAAATAAATTATAATCAAAAACCCATTGCCTAGAGTTGATTTTGTCTTATAGTAACCCTACAGAGCAGAGTAGAACTGCCTCATAGGGTTTCCAAGGCTGTAATTTTTTACAGAAGGAAACTGCCACATCTTTCACCTGCAGAGAAGCTAGCGGGTTTGAACTGCCAACCTTTCGGTTAGCAGCTGATCATAGGGCCATTAAAAACCACGTTTTCAAAGTACTATAATGACATGAGAAAATGTTTATTAAAAAATGTTAAGTCAAAAAAGAAAGACACAACACTGCATACAGTATGATGCTGATTTTATGTAAAAAATAAATAAATATCCATAGTGGCTGAAAATAACTTTCCTACTGGGACAACCCTGTCCCTAGCACATTTCTGAATAGAGAGAACGTAATTAAGTGTAAATCAAAAGTTTCTTGATGTCTGATATTACTGTTAATCTGCTTATTTAATATATAATAATTACTGGCTTACTTTAATGAATTTTAATACATTTTAATAAATTATTTCACTTTAAAAATTGTGCTTACAATTCTATAAAGTGAATCATAAAGGTGTTATAATTTTCATTTTACAGAGGAAGAATGAAGAAACTGAAGCTCAGAGAAGTTAAACTGCTGACAATCTATAGTTATGAAAAGTGGCAGAGCCAAGTCAAGGATTTTAATAGCCCTCTGCACCAAACTACCCTGCTACACAACATAACATCTTTTATTCATTTTTTTAAAGCTCATATGAAAGGAAAAAAAAAATCCCAAGCAAAATTCTTAAAGAATATTTATAATGGTGAAAAGTCCATATAGTAAAATGTCCATTTTGTGGCACTGTGATAACATGTCTCTTATTCACTTGACGATAAAATTTTTTTTACAAGGAAGTAAGGTAAGAACACTGATCATTAGTTCTAAAACAGGTCTTTGCAAGATACTTTCATTGTTGTGAAACTGCCCTTTTGAATAGTTTTAAATTTTACCTTCAATGTAAAATTATACTACATTTGTATAAAGTATTATATTATTTTAGAATTTAAAACATGGAAATCTCAATGTAATGAGCATTACGAAGATATTACAATAACATTTATCTATCTATATATATGAGGCCCTGGTGGTGCAGTGGTTAAGAGCTCAAGATGCTAACCAAAATATCAACAGTTCGAATCCACCAGCTGCTCCTTGGAAACCCTATGGGGCGACTCTATTCTGTCCTGTAGGGTTGCTTGGAATCGACTTGATGGCAATGGGTTTGGTTTTATCTATATTTATATGCTGATAACAAATTTGTTTCAAATAATCATTAAAGAAGGCCCTACAGATCAACCACTTTGGTAGCACTTAGTTGAAATTTATGTCTAAGTTGTCCCGAGTTTCAATACTCAAGAGTGAAAAGAATCATTTCTGGACATGTGATTTGGTATAAAAACTGTAGAAAATTCTGACTTTGAAGTAGGTAGGGTGAGAAGTCTACCAAATGCACTGTTTTTACAGGCTATACAATATTCCTAAAGGAAAAGCGTTTTGAGGCAAAGCTAAAGCTAGAATATGGCAATCAGTTTACTTATTGCTGTTATTTGTTATCTCATTTGAACCACAATAATGCTAATGCTCATGCTGATCTGGAATCCCTGAGTACTGAGGTCAACAAGTTCAGCTGCTAACTGAAAGGTTAGTGGTTTCAGTCCACTTAGAGGCACCAGAGAAGAAAGGCGTGGAGATCTACTTCCAAAAAATCAGCCATTGAAAACCATATGGAACTCAGTTCTACTCTGACACACGTGGGGTTGTCATGAGTCAGAAGTGACTTCATGACAAATGATTTTCTTTTGAATGCTGACCTGGGCTTTCTTGATGGTCATACAAGTATCTAATGAGCATCTACTAACAACCAGGCTCTGTTCTAGGTACTAGTAATATATCAGTTAATGAAAGACATAAAGATGCTTGCCTTTTGAGCTCATACACTGGGGAAAGGAGAAAAACTACCAACATGATAAATTTAAATAATATAAAGTATTAGAAGGTGATAGTGCTATAAAAAATAGTAGTGTAAAAGGTATTGATACTGTTTGCAGAAATGGAAGGGGGGACAATTTGCACTATTAAATAAGGGTCTTCAGAGTAAGCCTCACTGAGAAGTTAAGATTATTTAAGAAAGATATGAAAGCAGTATGGAAGTTAGCCCCATATTTGTCTGAGGAAAGAACATTTCACGAAGAGGGAGCATGCGTGGCATATTCAAGAAAAAGTAAAGGTGGGCATTGTAGCTGGAGTTGAGTGAAATAGGGGGAAAATAGTGAGAGTGGAGAATAAAGAAGAGAAAAAATACTAAACCGTAGGGCATGCCATTATTAAGAGGTTAAGATGAAGTATAAAACTGTATAAAAACCAGCAAAGGAGTTGAGAAAAAGTGACAAGTGAGGAAGGAAGAAAATCAAGAAAGTGTGTCTGAGTAAATAGTTGCTCAAGAATACTAGACCCAGGTCCTCTGCTAGACACTTAAGAGATAAAACGATATGGCTTCCACTATCAAAGATCTTACAGTCTAGAAAGGAAACATAAAATTTTAAAAAATATATATGAGATGCAATGAAAAAAATGAGAAAAGTTTACCTTTCAGAAAGTGTCAGAGAAGAGGTATGAATGAGTAGAAACTTGAAAAGATATTTAAGAGTTCTTCACTAAATTAAAATCTAGTATTTTGTCAGTAATTTGTCACTGTATAATTAGATGATTTAATAAAATTTATAAAGCTAATTGTTTATAAACTTGTCTTGGCACACATTTTAATTAAATCAGGTATAAATCCATAATATCTAAGTTGACCTGTCTAAATACTATTTACTTGCTTTTTTCAGATTCTTTGTTTTGTTAGGGTATAGCAGAGGTTCCCAGAGGTTACAGGATGTGTGATGTCATTTCTCTGACAGCTAATGAAATGTGTACTTGTACAATTAAAAAAAAAAAAAAATTCTTAGCTTTATATTTCTAAAAGAGTAAAACATCGATAGACAATTCCAAAAAGTTCTGTGGGATCCTTGGTCATTTTTAACAATCTAAAAAGTTTGCGAACCACTATTTTAGATGTTAACAATGCTGTTATGACTATAATAAAAATTATTATCTGTAAAGTCTTTATTGGTGAAATTAAATATTTCTTGGATTACATTTAAAGTATTCCAACAAGGAAAAAAAAAAAGAGAAGGAAAAAGTAAAGATGAAACAAGAGTGGCAGAATATTGACAGCTGTTGATGATACTGAAGTAATGGGAATTCATTATACTCTTCTTTCTACTTCTATGTTTGAAATTTTCCATAATAATTTAAATTGGATTCATCTAGAATCAGTATTCCAGTAGAAGTAACATCAGAAATGCTACCCAAGTTACACCCCACTTAACCCATAATGTATTAAGCAGAAGCATTGTATATTAGAAATCAAAGACTATTATTGTAATTTTCATAATTGAATAGTACATTAAAAAAAATCAAAGACAAAATGGTGTTTTTATTTATCCTGAGTGCTGGGTTAAAAGAAAAACATTTCATTGGAGTATGACAGAACTTCTGGACATTTCCAAGAATTTTAGAAACTGATTTTTATGTGTAATTGCACTTTTAAAAAGAAATGGGTTTCAAATGTACTACGTACACACGTGTGACAATTAGAAAATCACAATTAAGGTAGTATATATGTAATTTAAAAAGACTTCATGAGGTAACACACCAAGAACTAAAAAAAAGTGAGAAATCAAAGGTATTACCAAACTTGTATGCACTTTCAAGAAACAAATTGTTTAATGATAGCATGCAGTGAATCAGGAATAAATATGGTAGAAAAGATGCTCAACGTGTGTACAATGTGGGATAAGCAAGGAAAAGGCAGTAGACCCCGGAGACTAAATATATGTACCTATGGTAACACCAGAATGGGAATTCCAGAACACTTAACTGTGCTCATGAGGAACCTGTACACAGATTGAGGCAGCTGTTCGGACAGAACAAGGGGATACTGCATGGTTTAAAGTCAGGAAAGGTGTGTGTCAGGGCTGCATCCTTTCACCATACCTATTCAATCTGTCTGCTGAGCAAATAACCTGAGAAGCTGGACTATATGAAGAAGAAAGGGGCATCAGGATTGGAGGAGGACTCATTAACAACCTGTGATATGCACATGACACAACCTCGCTTGCTGAAAGTGAAGAGGACTTGAAGCACTTACTGGTGAAGATCAAAGACCACAGCCTTCAATATGGATTACACCTCAAAATAAAGAAAACAAAAATCCTCACAACTGGACCAATCATGATAAACAGAGAAAAGACTGAAGTTGTCAAGGATTTCAACACCCATGGAAGCAGCAATCAGGAAATCAAAAGACACACTGCACTGGGCAAATCTGCTGCAAAAGACCTGTTTAAAGTGTTGAAAAGCAAAGATGTCACCTCGAAGACTAAGGTGCACCTGACCCAAGCCATGGTATTGTCAATTGCGTCATATGCATGAGAAAGCTGGACAATGAATAAGGAAGACCAAAGAAGAACTGACGCCTTTGAATTGTGGTGTTGGTGAAGAATATTGAATATACCACGGACTGCCAAAAGAACGAACAAATCTGTCTTAGAAGAAGTACAACCAGAATGCTCCTTAGAAGGAAGGATGGCAAGACTACGTCTTACATACTTTGGACATGCTGTCAGGAGGGATCAGTCCCTGAAGAAGGACATCATGCTTGGTAAAGTACAGGGTCAGTGAAAGACCCTCAACGAGATGGATTTACACAGTGGCTGCAACAGGGCTCAAGCACAACAATTGTGAGCACAGCGCAGGACCGGGCAGTGTTTCATTCTGTGGTGCACAGGGTTGCTATGAGTTGGAATCGACTTGATGCCACCGAACAACAATAACAATGGTAACATCAGTTAAGGGCCATTGACTACAGAGTGGCCTAACATACAGCAGCTTTTTAGTCAGTGAGAAATGAGGTAATACGCAATAAGATACACTAACTTCATATACTCCTTAACACTTACTTACCTTCTACATGTCCATCAGCAGCTGCTATTTTATGTTTAATTTCTTTTTGTGACACCTGTTGAATATTTTCCCTTTGCTGTTTAGTTTGTTGCATAGTATGGGTTTTCCAGAGTTTGCGCAGTTCTTCCACCTCTGTCTCTGAGTCCCGATTCTGCTCCTTCCCTAGTTTTCCTTTGTTGACAGTTTGTTTTTGTTTAAATTCTGTTACTTCGGCATAAGGCATACTTTTTTTCTCACCCTCTCCTTGGTGTAGTGAATTCTCAGCAAGAAGAACATTCTGGTCTCCGTTACCTTTTATACTTGTGCTTTGCTCTTCAGGGCCTGATATCTCTTGAAAATTATCTGTAACCTGATATCCTTCCTTTATGGCCATTTCAACATTATTTAAATCAGTTTTATGAGACAGAGTCCCAACTTCATTTGTAGAATGTCCACTGTTGAATTTTAGGTGACCAGGAATACTAGCAGACTCTGATATCACTGCCACACGTTCTGTTGCAGTCTGACTGACAGTTTGCACAGATTCTGATGACACATCAGAAGATTTATCTTGCCATGGCTCTACTGAAGAGATCAGCTCCTCTCGTATAGGAGAGAGTTCTGATTCTGCGAACACATCTTCGGAAAAAGACTCCTCAGTGCTTCTGGGGGCAGTGCTGGCACTATCATTTCCTATATCACGGACTCTTGAGTCTATTTCATCAGGGTTACTTCTTGACATTTTCTTTAAATGGCAGAAGTCCCTTACGGATAACTGTTCTATCTCTCTGTCAGTAAACAAAAATAAAATTTATTAGACTTCTAAAATTATAGCATTTTATTTTCCACAAACTTAACAAATTAAATTCACTAAAAAGGCTTTTCTAAAAGGATGTAGCATACATCTCTTAACACGGCAACAAAAATCTGACCTAATCATATAGACCAAGTAGTCTGCATCAATTGCATGAGATCTGGGAAACAGCCATGTACGATTTCCTTGTATGTCTGTGTAATCTACCTGCAGAGAATTGGGGGAAATAAGTTCTGACTGAAGCTATATAATCTAACTAAAATTTATTCACTAATGGATTATAAATAATAAACTTACATAAAAGTTTTATTAAAATTTTTAATTTCCTAAAGTAAAAAAAATACGCTGGCGGCACAGGGCTTATCTGCATTCAAAGAGAGAATAAACTAAAATATATGGTTCAAATGCAAGGCTTAAAACCAAAGTGAATGGAATTGGAGCAAAGTACTTACTAGAGGAAATCTTCAGACTACTAACAACAACTCTTAATAATAGTGCTAAAAGAACTTTTCAGCCAAAGAGTTTAAGCTGAATGGTTCATAACTGGATATAGATTTCCATGTTTAATGGCATTTTACAGTTAATCACTAATAGTTAAAAGTGAGACAGGTTAAGTTCTGGAAAGAGGTAATGCAAATATGCATACCATGTATATAATTCAACAATTTAAAATGATGGTTACAAATGATTTGTGATAAACAGAAATTCTATGAGTGCTTAGTAGAAAAAAATAATATTTATGCCTATATAGTACATGAACCATGTAAAAATGTGCTTAGAAAAAAAAAGACTGGAAGGTAAAACAATCCAAAAATAATTGGCTGTCTCTGGATGGTGAAGCTAGTAGAACTCTTTTCCTCTTGTTCTACTTTTGGTATTTTTCAAATTTCCTATTACAAGTATGTGTAATTTTTATAACCAGGATAAGTAAAATTAATTTTTTTAAAAAAGAATTAACTAGTTGAAGTCTAATTCTTATCTCTGGCTCATGTGAATCTGATTCATTTTAAGAAAGACAAGCATCTGATTTATCTATTAGACATGAAATAGTGTCATCTAATGGTGATTCACTCAAACTGCATGCATAGGATCTTGGAACTTGGGGAAAGTTTTGAGAAACTAAAATTGCATCTAGCAGATTTTCTTCATAAAACCCTAAAGTAAGAGATAAAGTTAACAAACCTAAAAAGAAGATACGTATTTAGATAAGTGTTTTACCCTTCAGAGTTAACATACTGAAAGGCTAAACACTAATTTATGCCAAAGATGCTGCTACTGTTCAATGTAGCAGCAGGACAATACCTTTGAAGCTAACTTTCCAAGTAGTATGAAAGAAAACCAATCAAATTTCATAACTTATTTTTGCCATACATGACATTACTCTGCCAAATCACTTGCTTTATTTATTTGATTTAGTGCTAAGTATTTGTTTTTTTATCAATCCATGAGGTAGGATTTAAAGATCTATCTTTTTGAATAATTAAAAAAGTATTTGGTGGTCTTTCCAGTCAACACTCTGAATGATAAAACAGTGATCTGTAAGAGGAGTTTTACAGTATCCATGCAGAACAGTCACATATGTCTCTGAAGAAGAGATTCCCAAAGTATCATAGTACAAATGGGAAAGTGGGACAATGGAGAGTGAAACTCACCGAACAGTAGATAGATCAGAGAGAGAGAGAGAGAGGTAGATTGGAAAAGATAGATAGGAAGGGAAGAAGGAGAAGTAGAAAGGAAGAAAACTGATGTGCATTAGAAATGAATCCCCTCATTCCTCCATACACGACTTTGTCAACAGTTTAGAAATGGGCTTTACTTTAGTTGATAATGGTATTTATATCCCTGTATTAGCCCACAGGAATAATGATGGTGGCTGTTTGTTTTTAAACTAACTCTTTGAGGAATAAATATGTGTGTGTGTGTCTGTATGTTTGTGTATACACACACATACACATATATATCTACATACATATAAATATATATACACACACATATACATATATATCTTCCTCTTTTAATCTAATCTTCATTCCTCCCATAATTCATTCCTCCCACTCCTAATAATCCCAAATTTGCTGAAGCTGACTTATGATGATCTATAAAAATAGGTAACAGTAGGGATTAATGACACTTCTTAGGAATTGTTTGTACCTTTAAAGATCAATTTACCAACCCAAAATAGTTTCTTTTGGGTGTAAGGTATAACAGAGACTTTTTGATTTTAGTCTAGCACAGGTATCCTAACAACTCATGTAGTAGTCTGCCTCAGAAACAAAAAAAAATTTGCTCTTTTCCTTTGTAAGTGGTTCTAGCCCTCAAGAGTTAGTTTAAAAACAAATAGCCACCATCATTATCCCTGTGGGCTAATACAGGGATATAAATATCATTATCAATTAAAGTCAAGTCAGTTTCTAAACTGTTGACAAAGTCATGTATGGAGGGATGGAGGGATTCATTTCTATTACACACTGCTTTTCTTCCTTTCTACTTCTCCTTCTATCTTTTTTTGCATACCTAGCTTTCACCTTTTATCCTTTTATTTCTCATTCCTCCTTTTTATCTCTGGTCATTACTTTGGTCAGTCACATTACTTTCAAGGTTGTGTCTGACATGCAATCTCACACCTCCTCTCTCTGCATCACATAAATTCCCTGATCAGTATATTCCAAAGGTAAGTCCTTACATTCATATAACTTCAGTTATTTTCCCCTATAGTTTTTACTTCTCTGGTGGAGAAGGGTGCAAATATATAAGTCAATAAATAAAAGCAAGCTGCTCTGGATATAGTAATGTCAGGTCTTTGCTCATGTGGCCTCCCCCAAATCTTACAGCCAACTCTTCAAGCACTTCCAAGGAAATTTTGAAAACTACCCTTGACGATGATACTCAGATATAACTCGGAATTTCGATGGTGTGTGGGAATAAAAAAGGCTAGTAAACGCTGAATGAAATGAGTTCTAGAGGTTCCTTTTCAAATATCTGGTTCTCTGACCAAATATACAAATATAAATATAAAACAACTCAACAATTCTAGGTGTATTAAGAATAATCTTTTCAATACTACATATATTTTTGTTTCAGAACTGGTAAAATGAAAAGCAGCTGTAGTAATACTAATAAAAAATATTTAAGAGTATTAGACCAGGGTCAGTTATTTTAAGATGAAACAAAATTGCAAAGGAGTATAAATACCACTCTTACGTGGGTAAGGATTCCTTTATTTTGCTATCCAAAATTTCTCTGTACATTGCAGCTGACATCACCTCTTCCATTGGACACATGATGCCATATTCCTCACAGCCATTCTCTTGAACCAAGGGGTCAGTTTTATGTGGATCAAACATAATATTATTTGGTGTAACTAGCAGCACACCACTGACTGTCCCCTAGATGAAAAAAGAAAATGTTTAATCTTCAAAGTTCAAATTTGCAGAAAGTATTCCAGCTACCTTTACTAATTTTCTTCTGATGTCAGGCCACTGAATATATATATAAAAGTAGTACATTCAAGCACTATGACACTCTCATGAAAATGTTTTTAATTACAACCCAAATTTTTCCAGTAAATTCTCCTCTTTAGCTGAGGCAGAGTACAAAGAATATCAAATTCATCCTAAAACAAGTCAGGAATTCAAATTTGCAGCCTCAGTAAAATACTGAGTTATACCAGGAAAATGACTTCAGTAAGATAAGAAGGGACTGTAAAGTCCTGCAAAGCAAAAGTCATGTTTTTTACATAAATTTGTATAATGTGTTGTTCCTCACATTATGTAAGTATAGTTTCATGTATATAGTAAAGGCTCAATAAACAATGTGTTGATAACTGAATCTATTACAAAAGGAAAAGGCTATACCTTTAAAAGATCAAAATATAAAAAATAAATTAAAAATTCCCACTTCTGCTTGATGCTGCTACTACCCTACCATGTGCCCTTGAGCAAGCAAAGCCTCTTGCCTCAATTTCTTCATCTGTAAAATTAGGAAGATTGGTTGGATGATCTTTAAGGTACATGGTTATCATTCAGAATTTCACCATGAAAAGTTGTGAAATTTTAAATACATGCACACAAACAGAGAAATAAATCATAAGAGTCTGACCTTTTTATTTTACAAATGAGCAAACTAAGGTCCACAGACAGCCAATCTCACTAATATTAGCTAATATTTATTGATTCTTACATTATCATGCTTTATATCCATTACTGCTCATTTGATCTCCACAACCATTGCTCTGAGATGGGTATTATCTCCAACTTACAGATGGGAAAACTAAGCCAGAGAGAGGCTAGGAAAATTACAGTATTTTACATAACAAGTGACATAGCTAATAAGTAGCTGAGTAAGTATTCAAAAGCCATGTAGTCTTGTGCTTTTGACTATAATCCCTCCCCATTCATATCACAAACTATATTCTCTCCAGATCATGTACCAAACATTCCTTAATCCCATTCTGTGACTCCCATTCCACTGTAGTCTGCAAGTGTAAATATTAAAAGCAGGCAGAATTCTAAATATATACTAAATAGTTACTTCAAAGTTGTGCTGTCCTGCACACACTACAGGGGAAGTCAGCACAACTGGACTAAACCAAAGCTAAGAAGCTTCCTGAATACAATCAAATACTTTGAGAGACAGAGTAGCAGGG
>NW_004443945.1:11358242-11394388 GCF_000243295.1 Trichechus manatus latirostris
GTGCCTCTTAGTCAAGTAGATACAAGAGACCAAAGGGGCAGCTTCTGTCCAGAGGTGAGATGGGAAGGCAGAGACAGTTAGGAGCTGGTTGAATGGTCAAGGGGAATCAGGGGCAGAAAGGAGGACTGCACTGTCACAGAATGGGGTGAGCAATTAGGGTCTCACAACAATGTATGTAAAAAAATTCTGTACGGGAGACTAGCCTGAAATGTAAACTTCATTTAACTACAAAAAAAAAAAAAAGTTGTGCTGTCCTTTTTCTGAAGCTATTAAAGAAAAAATTAAATCCCGCTAATTTGATATCATACACTCCTTCCAAGTCCACATTATGCTCTATAAATTTGCTTCACCAATTTTTTTTAATTGGGGATATTGCTTCATAATTTATTTTTTTTAATAATTTATTTGTTGTTGTTGAGAATATACACAGCAGAACATACATCAATTCAACAATTTCTACACATACAATTCAGGATACTGATTACATTCTTCGAGTTGTGTAAGCATTATTACCCTCCTTTACCAAATTGTTCCTCCCCTTTTAAAGTAAACTTACTGCCCCCTGAGGTTGCTATCTAATTTTTCAAGTTGTCATTGTCAGTTTGATCCCATATAGATAGCTCTTAAAAGAGCACAATGCTCAAGGCAGACATTCTTTACTAGTTAAGCTAAACTACTGTTTGGTTTTAAGACTTCAGGGGACATTTTTGGTTTGGTTTTAGCAATGGTTTCAAGGTTCATGTAGTCTTCATGGCTCTAGAAATCTAGATTCCACAAGAATTTTAAATTCTGTTCTGCATTTTCTCCCTTTTGATCGAATTCTTTATAGAATCTTTGATCAAAACACTGAGTAATGGTAGCTGGGCACCATCCAGTTCTTCTGGTCTTATGGCAAAGAAGGCAGTTATTCATGGAGGCAATTAGCCACACATTTCATTTCTTCCTTCTATACCTGACTCCTTTCTTTCTCTGTTCCTTCAGGCCAATAAAGATCAATTGTTGTACCCTGGATGGCTGCTTGTAAGCTTTTAAGACCCCAGGCACTATACAACAAACTAGGAGATAGAACAGAAGCACTAAACACATAAACTTCCAAACCAAAAAACCAAATCCTATGAGATGTTTGGTTGTACATAAGCAGCCTCAGTATGGCTAAGATTTAAAAAAAAAAAAAAAAAAAACAGAAAACAGCAAATGTTGATGAGGATGTGAGGAAATGTGCACCCTTGTCCACTGTTGATGGGAATGTGAAATGGTACCACCGTCATGAAGAACAATGTAGTGGTTCCTCGAAAAGCTAAAAACAGAACTACCTTAAAATTGTTGCCACTGAGTTAATTCCGACTAAAGATGACCCTATAAGACAGAATACAACTGCCCCATAGGGTTTCCAAGGCTGTAATCTTTATGGAAGCCGACTGCCACATCTTTCTCACACGGTGCAGCTGGTGGTTTTGAACCCCAACCTTTCCTTTAACAGCCAAGTGCTTAACACTGCATCACTAGGGCTCCAAGAACTATCATATGACCCAGCAATTCTACTGCTAGGAATATACCCAAGGAACTTGAAAGCAGTGATGCAAACAGACAACATGTACACCAATGTTCATTGCAGCATTATTCACAATAGCCAAAAGGTGAAAACAATCTCAATGATCATCAGTGGATGAATGGATAAACAAAATGTGGTACATACATACAGTGGAATACTACTCAGCCATAAAGAGAAATGAAGTCTTAATACATGTCACAACATGGATGGAGCTTGAAGAGATTATGCTGAGTGAAATAAGCCAATCACAAAGGACAAATATGACCTCACTTATATCAAAAGATAAGAACAGGCAAATGGATAGAGACCAAAGTTTCTTAGTGATTACCAGGGGCAAAAGGGAGAGGAAAAAGGGGGATTATTCCTTATGGAGCATCAAGTTGATTGTATTGAGTAAGGGTAGGGTTGCAGAGCCGATTAATGTAATTGCTAATAATAAGTTGTACAGCTGTAAAAAGTTGAATTAGCAAAAGTTGTGTGATAGATGTATTTACCTGACTTAATTTTAAGAACATAAGACATAAGTTATAAAAGATACTAATCTTTAAAAATGATCAAGTAGAAAAGGAAAAGAGAAAATCCTACCAAAAGGCCACCCATTTCCAAGTGCGAAAAGCTATTACAGATGTTCAAGATAATAAAATATGTTTAACATTTACAGTAATTGCATACAAGATTGGAGAATGACTGTGTGTGTGTGTGTGTGTGTGTATACATTTTGGTTGAGGAAAGAGAATCAATCTATTTTAGTCCAGACCATGGACCACCTAAATAAGGAATAACTTTACATAAGCCAGAGTATTTATCTTCTTAATATTTTAATTAGATTCATATACATCTACATTAGTTTATATTCCTGGAGCACATGCCAATTCATGTCAGGAAAAGGTATGTTGTAGGGAACATTGCCAGGGATAATCCAAGAAACAGATAATCAAGAGTAGACTATATACAATATAGGAAACCTTCAAAGTTTCCAATCTTCAGTACTTTACTATCCCCTACCTTCTGTAAATTCAAGTTATTTGCAAACCGAAACCAAGCAATCAGTCAGGAATAAGGAAAGCAAACCCCAGGACCCCTGAAAGACTTAAGGTCACTCTTGATTTTACAATTTTCACCTAAGTATTAGTTTCAAATGAATATGTTATTTTGGTATTACCATAACATTACTCATTATATTTCACTTTGGAAGAGTTTCACAAAGACTGTGATTACAAGTTATGTATGAACTCGACAGCACCTAACAAAAATTACTGAAAAGGCCCAGATATACTAATAATGCATTTACCTCTCTACACACATTATAAATGCTATAATTTTACTACTGTAACTATGTAAGTCATTTGAAAAGCCTCTCAAAATTGTGCTTCTACTTCTTGGATTAGAATGGGCTTGAAGCCCTACAACTTAACACCAGAATAATCAGTGTTCTAATGCTACTTTTCAGGAATCCACTTCTATGCTCTATTAATGAAAGATGCACTTACGTATCCTTGCTTCCTTTCCCCCTTGATAAACAAGGATTCTATATAGCCAGAGCTTTTTGAGGTATTCTGTCAGATGCCATTCTCCATAAATCAAGAGTTGACCATGAGAAACATTATTTCTACATAAAATCAGTTCAAGAAAATCTCTTGAGAAATTAAACTATCTCTTTAATCCACATGATCTTCAGAAACTTTAAGCAAAGATTCCTCTGAAGTATTAATAACTTCCAATTCTAACCTGATGAACATAATTAATGTCACTGAAATGTACATGTAAAGATTGTTTAAATGGTAAATGTTTTGTTATCTATATATTTACCATAACAATAAAAACAAAGGGGGTGGGGGTGGGGGGAGATTTTGTTTAAAGAAAAAATGATAACGTATTTTGGAGATTATAACATTTGTAGAAGTAAAAGATGTAACAATAATATCATAAAAGCTGGGAAGGAAAAATGAAAACATACTGCTATAATGTTCTTATATTACATGTGAAGTGGCATAATACTACTTAAAGTGAGACTATGATATATTAAAGATACATAGTATAAACCCTAAATCAATCACTAAAATAACAACGTGTTAATGCTAATAAGCCAACAAAGTACATAAAATGAAATCGTAAAAAATTCTCAGTGCAAAATAAAGGCATAAAAACAGAAAAAGAACAGATGGAAAAAACAGCAAGATAGCAGATTTATACCTAGCTATGGCAATAATCATAGTAAAAGGCAAAAATTATCTAAAGAAGCAAGATTCAAGTACATATCGCCTACAAGAAACCCACTTTAAATATAAAGACACAGATGGATTAAAAGTAAAAGAATAGGAAAAATAAAACTACGTTAACACTAATCAAAAGAAAGAGAAAGCAGCTATATTAATTACTGTTAAAGCAGATTTCAGATCAAAGAATATTACCAGGAATAAAGAGGGTCTTTCATAATGACAATTAATTAATCAAGGAGACATAACAATCCAAAATGTTTTTTGAGTCTAATAGCAGTTTCAAAATACGTGAACTTATAGAAACTGAAAGTAGAAACAGACAAATTCATAATGATAGTGGGAGATTTTAACAGCCTTCTGTCAAAAATTGATAAAACAAATTGATATAAAATCAGTAGGGATACAGAACAAAAACTATCAACCAACTTGACTTAATGGACATTTATAGAATACTCTGCTCAACAACAGCAGAATACACATTCTTCTCAAGTACACAGGTAACATTTATCAAGATAGATTGTATTCTGGACCGTAAAGTAAATTTCAGTAAATTAAATTCAAATAGTAGTAAGCGTGTTCTCTGACCACATAGAATCAAGTTAGAAATCAACAGACAGAAATCTGGAAAATCCCCAAATATTTGGAAACTAAAACACTCTTAAATATTTTATGGGTGAAAGGAGAAATCAGAAAGTATTCTGAACGGAATGAAAATGAAAGCACAGCATATCGATATTTATGTGACAATGCTGAAACAGTACTTAGGGGAAAATTTACAGAATTAAAGGCCTGTATTACAAATACTAGTCATTTATGAATTATGAATACAAAGTAATGGTTATCACGTGTGACTTCTGAAGTCAATATCATATTATACCGTAGTTACTTTCTAAGCCATACTTGGAGTTTATTTTCCAACTCTGTGCTACTTTACTATATTCTCCTTTCAGACTACAAGATTTTGCTTAGAAAAGCAGCAAGGTGTGGTAGATAAAAGATAGATTTCAAACTGGGTGTGAATTCTGGCCATGATAGAGAAACTTTGGACCTATTAACCTTTTCTGAACTTCAGTTTTTTTTTTTTTTCCTGTGAAGAGAATAGGACTCTATATCTCACAGGATTATTTTGAGTTGATAAAATCAAAACACCTCATAGCTTCTGGAATATAGTAGGTACTCAACATATATTAGTTACTTTCCTATTTATTTCTTGTACTAAGCTCGTCAGACTTAGCACTCTGAAGAGTGTCTAGCAGTAGTCTTTTTATATGTGCTTTTTTGATATATTCTATCAACCGCAAATCAGCTGAGCATTATTATAACTTTATGTATATCCACTCCAATGCTTTTAACAATTTTAACAGCACACCAGATTGTAAGCTGTGAGCAAGATCCACTCTAATCCAAACTGATAGTATCACCAATACCCTTGGTAAATAGTCAAGCATTTGCTGATGCTGGTATCTTAAAATGTAAATGTCAAGCCGCGATATTTTAATAATAATAAACCCTGATTAAACATTTTCTCTAAAAAATCATTCATTACCTTGCCACTGGTAATGTATTTGCAATTAATTTTAAGAAATTTCTCAGTAAATGCTTCTTCCTCCTCAGAAGTTGAAGATACAACTCGTGTAGGTCGAATACCTGTAAAAGTAGATGAGGGTGTTGCTTCTTTCTGGTGGATTACATCGGGATTCTAAGGGGAAAAAAAAAAGCCTTCTTTGAGGACTAAATAAAAATAAGCACATTATTAAAGCCAAATGTATAGCTTTCCCCAATAAGTGCTGTTTTTTTTTTTTTTTCATCACACTCTGGAGTTCAGTCCAAAATAAAAACTGTAAGTACAGTTTTGGAAAAAAACATCTTTTCTCATTCTTTTGTGTGTATAAACATAAGCTTTTATTTCTTTGAGCTAAGTGTTCAAGAATACAATTGCTGAGCTGTATGGTAATTGCATGTTTAGTTCTATAAGAAACTGTCAAACTATTTTCTACAGTGACTATAACACTTTACATTCCTAAAGGCAATGTAAGAAATGATCCAGTTTCTCCACATCCTTGCCAGCAGTTAGTGTTGCCATTATTTTGTTTGTTTGTTTGTTTTTATTGTACTTCAGGTGAAGGTTTACAGAATAGTTTCTCATGAAACAGTAGTACACATATTATTTTAAGACATTGGTTAACAACCCCACGACATGTCAACCCTCTCTCTTCTCGACATTTTTTTTTTTTTGGTGAAAATATACATAGCCAAAGATACACCATTTCAAAAATTTCTACATGCACATTGCCATTATTTTTTAAATTTTTTTTTTTTTGCTTCTCAACGTTTCTTTTAATTTTGTTGTGCTTTAGGTGAAAGTTTACAGTGAAAATTAGTTTCTCATTCAAAAATTTATATATAGCTTGTTTTGTGATATGGGTTGCAATCCCCACATTGTGTCAGCATTCTCCCCCTTTCCACCCCAGGTTTCCCATACCCATTCATACAGTTTTCCTGTCCCTTCCTGCCTTTTCGTCTTTGCTTTTGGGCAGATGTTTTTCATTTGGTCTCATATATTTGAAGAAGCGTGTTCCTCACACGTGTTACTATTTGTTTTACAGGCCTGTCTAATCTTTGACTGAAAAGGTGGACTTTGGGAGTGGTTTCAGTTCTGAGTTAGCAGGTTGTCCGGGGGCCCCAGTCTCAGGAGTTTATCCAGTCTCTGTCAGACCAGCAAGTCCGGCCTTTTTTTTTTTTTTTTTTTTTTGTGAGTTAGAATTTTGCTCTACATTTTTCTCCCACTCTGTTCAGGACCCTCTGTCGTGATCCCTGTCAGAACAGTAGGTGGTGGTAGCCAGGCATCATCTAGTATTTCTGGGTGCAGGCTGGTGGAGGCTGTGGTTCATGTAGTCCATAAGTCCTTTGGACTAATATTTTCCTCGTGTCTTTGGTTTCTTTTCTCATTCTTACATCAGGGATTATAGGAAAGAGTGGCACCTGTTTTTATGTTCAGTAAAGTTCTCAAAGCTAGCTTAAACTTACACTTTGAGCAATTTTTAACAGATACATACAAATCTTCTGGAGAACTGTGAAAACTATACATCTCTTACACCGCTATCCCCACACGCGTATATACTAAAACACATCTCTCTCTCTCTCCCCCTCCCCTCACTCTTTCACACACACATTCTTGCTCCTGAATTGAACCACTGGTCATGTAAGACTACACAATATCCCTCAGGTGCTGGGCCCATTCATTGGAAGAGCCTTTTAAAATCTTAAGCCAAGACTTCATCAATACCATTTCAGAAAGTATTAATTATCTAGATCAGAGGTTTTTGCCATTTTTGATGCCATGGACTATTCTCACATTAAAGCATACGGACCTCCTTCTCAGAATGTTTTTGAATGCATACGACAAAATATAGGATTCACAAGGAAAACTTTTTTATCAAAACACACTTATCAAAATATTAACACAAAACACACATGTACACATTCTTTAACATTAAATGACAAGACCTAGTGATGACTCAATTAATCATAATTTTGAAGTAATGATGGCCATAAAACATTTTGTGATACGTACAGAAACTCTTAAGTGATTTGAAAATATCTGTGAGTTCTAGTGGAGCCAAAGTCACAGGTGTACCTGGTAATACTACTCTAGTTTGCTGCTTACATTCATAATTGAAAGAAATGTTAGATGTCACTTAGAAGTTAGTGAAAATGTAGATATTTTTACATTCAAGTTCACAGACCACCTGAATACTATCCACAGCGTCCCTCCCACCCAAAGAACAATATCCCACTAAGTGTAGGAAGGCTAGGCACAGAGGTCTTTCATCCTTTGTTTTACATATTTCCCCAAAGGCACTTCATTCCTTATGAATAAATGTACAATGTCTTCTTGCATAGTTTTCATAGTAGCAAGATTCTTCTGAGTGTTGAGCTGAAATCTGCCACTCTGTAACTTCTACTTAACAGTTATCATTTGGCTTTTTGAGATACTGAAGGATGACTGCCTCCTCTTTAATTTCGGAGACTCTCAGATACTTGAAAAGAGCTACAAACCTTAACAACTCTTTCTGCTCTAATAAGCGGATCTATATTAGGGGATAATTTTTAAATCTACTTTATAAATTTCATATGGCCCTGCTAAAATGTAGGACTAAATCCCTAGAACAGTGGCAGATATTCAAAAGATTTTTGCTGAGGAAGGAAAAACCATTGCAAAACATGCAAAACAATGTAATATACTATGGTTCTATTAAAAAAATGAAATGGAATTAGATTTTAACAGTTATACTGTTCAATCATTAATTTCTACTAATAAAGCTTTCCTCAAATCTTTCCCTTTTTTGATGCAAATTAAGAACACTTATGCTGTTGTCTTTGGTAGTTAGTATATCTAATAGTTTTGTATCATGTGTATTCATCCGTCACCCCCTATCAGTTTGTTGTACTATGGTGACTTGTATGTTGCTATGATGAAAGCTATGCCACAGATATTTCCGATACCAGCAGGGTCACCCATGGTGGACAAGTTTCAGCGGAGCTTGCAGACTAAGACAGACTAGCAAGATCTACTTCCAAAAATTAGTCAATGAAAACTCCATGTATCGAAACAGAATACTGCCCGCTATAATTCTGGAAAATGAGCCCCCCAGGTTGGAAGGCACTCAAAATATGACTGGGAAAGCGCTGTGTTCTCAAAGTAGAGTTGACCTTAATGATGCGGATGGGGTAAAGCCTTCGGGACCCTTCATTTGCTTACATGGTAAGACTCAAAAGCTATCAACAAACTGTTTATGACTGCTCAATTACCCCCAAAGCCAGTTAACAATACATTACCTTATCTATTACATTACTACATTAGTCACAAAATACAGCAATGTACATTGTTAAATGCGTCCTTAAGTGAAGATAGATCACTGACGTTCCCTCAAGGTCTCAAATTCTACAATTCAGTATCTATACTAATCCCCTGATTTGTTGATATATTGCTATTTAAAAAAATACATAAGATTAATTTAGCAAACACTCAAAGTATAATACAGAAGAGTACAATTTCTTTAAGACCAAAGTTGTTCAGAGGAATAATTATCAGTTCTCATTATAACTTACATAAACGTATGTTACCCAAATCACCAGTATCTTTTTGTAGCTGATTTTGACTGATATTTATAGATTCTGATTTTAAAATAGTGGTTTTGAAACTCATTTGAGGGCTTTCTGAGGTTTCTTTACATAATTTTGCTTTAGCCACTAGGGAAGGAAAGGTCCTTAAAAACATTAAAATAAACATTTTTCTACCTAACCTTGATTATTGACCAAATGTTTAACCGTGAAATACCAAAAAATTGCTAGGACAAATGTCCTAAGATGGTTGACTGTAACAACCTTGTTTTATACAATGATTATACATTACCCATGCCGCTGAGTCGATTTCAACTCACAGCGAAGACAGAGTAGAACTGCCCCACAGGGTTCCCAAAATCTTTATAGAAGCAGACTGCCACATCTTTCTCCCGCTGAGTGGCTGGTGGGTTTGAACCGCCAACCTTTCAGTTAACAGTGAAGTGCTTAACCACTGCACCACCAGAGCTCCTTTGATTCTACATTATATGCTATAATTTGCATAATATGATTATAAATCATTACTATAAATTTGCAACTCTAAACTGTTCATTTCCCATGTTATCTTGGTTCTATTGTGTTTTTGCCCTCTTGTGACTGAAAATTTGTAGAAATATTCTCTGATGACACATAGGTTAAGGTAAAGGAAGTTTAAGGAAGAAAAACTGTATAGGCACAGAAATATCAACATATGCATTTATTTCATGTAATATGTGTATATACAATATGGTATATACTTTAAAAGACAACATTTATTTTAAAGCAATGTATATTATTTTTCCTCATTCAGTCCAAGAAAATAGATAGGATGTTACTATTTACCTCCTATAAATAATTACATTAACCATTTCTCTGAGAATTTATTTAAATTCCACTTCTTAGGACCAAGAATTTGAGGCCGCTTACAACCAAAACAGAGAGTGAAATAATAAAATATATATAAAAAGTAAAAATATCAGAGTCAACTAAAAATAAAATGCAACTGTAAGAACAATATAAGTGCTGTGCTTGGTGTTCTAGACTTCACTCTGAGCTTTTAAGCAGCCTGGTTAAAAGCAAAGCAGAATCAGCTGTTACTTCTAATTAAGGAAATGATGCCCCATCCAGAATCTAGAATAAAATTTCACCCAATGATTTAACTTGTAAATTACAAATATAGGTTTCTTTTTTCAATATAAAGAATTGCCTGCCTAAAAACTACAAAAATATAAAGGCCTACGATAAAGCTCCAATTCTTTTTCAGGCCTTGGACTGAATTGTGTCCCCCAAAAATGTGTGTAAACTTGGCTAGGCCATGACTGCCAGTATTGTGCGGTAGTCCACCATTTTGTTATCTGATGTGATTATCCTATGTGCTATAAATCCTAACCTAGCCTATGATGTCAATGAGGCAGGATTAGAGGCAGTTATGTTAATGAGGCAGGATTCAATCTACAGGATTAGGTTGTATCTTGAGTCATTTTCTTTTGAGATATAAAAGACAGAATTAAACAGAGAGAAGAGGGACCTCATGCCACCACGAAAGAAGCACCAGGAGTGAAGTGTGTCCTTTGGACCAGGGGTCTCTGTGCTGAGAAGCTCCTAGACCAGGGAAGATTAATGACAAGAACTTCTCCCAGAGTTGACAAAGAGAGCCTTCCCCTGGAGCTGGCACCCTGAATTTGGACTTCTAGCTTCCTAGACTGTGAGAGAATAAACTTCTGTTTGTTAAAGCCATCCACTTGTGACATTTCTATTATAGCAGCACTAGATAACTAAGACAGGCCCTAAATACAAAGACAGGGGTCTTATAAAAGAAACATGAGGAGGATTTAGATACAGAGAAGACACATTGGAAGGTCATGTGAAAATTGAAGCAGAGACTGGAGGGATACAGCTACCAACCAAAGAATGCCAAGGATTACTAAAAACCAGCAGAAGCTAGGAAGAGGCAAGAAAGGATCATTTTCTAGAGCACTTAGAGGGAGTATGGTCCTGTTGAAACCTTGATTTTGAATCTGTAGTCTCCAGAAATGTAAGAGAATGAATTTCAGTTGGTTGTTGTTGTTGTTAAGTGCCATCGAGTCAGTTCCAACTCATACTGACCCCATGCACAACAGAACGAAACACTGCCCAGTCCTGAGCCAGGCTCACAACCATTGCCACGTATGAGCCAACTGCTGCAGCCACTGTGTCAATCTGTCTCGTTGAGGGTCTTCCTCTTTTTCACTGACCCTCTACTTTACCAAGCATGATGTCTTTCTCCAGGGACTGGTCCCTCCTGACAACATGTCCAAAGTATGTGAGACATAGTCTCACCGTCCTTGCTTCTAAGGAGCATTCTGGCTGTACTTCTTGTAAGACAGATTTGTTCATTCTTCTGGCAGTCCATGGGATATTCAATATTCTTCGCCAACACCATAATTCAAAGGCATCAACTCTTCTTCAGTCTTACTTATTCATTGTCCAAAATACCATGACTTGGGTTAGGTGCGCCTTAGTGCAGAAGGTGACATCTCTGCTTTTTAACACTTTAAAGTTTTTTGCAGCAGATTTGCCCAATGCAGTATGTCCTTTGATTTCCTAACTGCTGCTTCCATGGGCATTGACTGTACATACAAGTAAAATGAAATCCCTGACAATATCAGTATTTTCTCTGTTTATGATGCTGCCGCTAATTGGTCTAGTTGTAAAATTTTTGTTTTCTTTATGTTGAGGTGTAATCCTTACTGAAGGCTATAGTCTTCCATCTTTATCAGTAAGTAATTCAAGTCTAGTTTCCTTTCAGCAAGCAAGGTTTTATCATCTGCCTATCACAGGTTGTTAATGAGCCTTCCTCCAATCCTGATGCCTCGTTCTTCATATAGTCCAGCCTCTCAGATTATTTGCTCAGCATACAACTTAAGTATGGCTGAAAGGATACAAATCCCCCCAACACACACATTTCCCGATTTTAAACCATGCACTATTCCCTTGTTCTGTTCAAACAACTGCCTCTTGGTCTATGTACAGGTTCCACATAAGCACCATTAAGTGTTCTGGAGTTCCCATTCTTCTCAATGTTAGCCATACTTTGTTACAATCCACATAGTCAAATGCCTTTGCCTAGTCAATAAAACACAGGCAAACATCTTTCTGGTATTCTCTGCTTTCAGCCAAGATCCATCTGACATCAGCAATGATACCCCTCATTCCACATCCTCTTCTGAATTCAGCTTGAATTTCTGGCATTCCCTGTTGATATACTGCTGTAACTGTTTTTGAATTATCTTCAGTGTAATTTTACTTGCATGTGATACTAATAATAGTGCTCAATAATTTCTGCATTCTTTAGGATCACCTTTCTTTGGAATGGGCATGAATATGGATCTCTTCCACTCAGTTGGCCAGGTAGCTGTCTTCCAAATATATTGGCATAGACAAGTGAGCGCTTACAGCACTGCATCCGTTTGCTGAAACAGTTCAATTGGTATTCTGTCAACTCCTGGAGCCTTGTTTTTCACCAATGACTTCAGTGTAGCTTGGACTTCTTCCTTCAGTGTCATCAGTTCTTGATCATATGTTACCTCCTGAGATGGATGAATGTTGACCAATCCTTTTTGGTACAGTGACTCTGTATATTCCTTCCTTCTTCTATTGATGCTTCCTGAGTGGCTTAATTTTTTGCCCATAGAATCCTTCAATATTCCAACTAGAGGCTTGAAATTTTTCTTTAGTTTTTTCAGCTTGAGAAATGCTGAATGTGTTCTTCCCTTTTGTTTTCCAAACTCCAGGTCTCTGCACATTTCGTTATAATACCTTGTCTTCTCCAGCTGCCATTTGAAATCTTCTGTTCAGCTCTTTTACTTCATCATTTCTTCCATTTACTTTAGCTATTGTATGTTCAATAGCAAGTTTCAGAGTCTCTTCTGACATCCATTTTGGTCTTTTCCTTTTTTCCTGTCTTTTTAATGACCTTTTGCCTTCTTTATGTACGATGTCCTTAATATCATCCCACAACTTCTCTGGTCTTTGGTCATTAGTGCTCAATGCATCAAATCTATTCTTGAGATGGTCTCTAAATTCAGGTGGGATATACTCAAGGTGGAACCCTGGTGGTGCAGTGGTTAAGAGCTCACCTGCTAACCAAAAGGTTGGCAGTTTGATCCACTACCTGCTCCCTGGAAACCCTATGGGGAAGTTTTATGCTATCCTATATGGTCACTATGAGTTGGAATCAACTCGATGGCAACGGGTTTGGTTTCAACAGGTTTATACTCAAGGTCACACTATGGCTCTTGGAGACTTGTTTTAATTTTCTTCAGCTTCAACTTGAACTTGATATGAGCAACTGATAATCTTATCTGCAGTTGGCCCCTGGCCTCATCCACTTCCACAGATGCAGTCGATTTGATTCCATCTGGTGAGGTCCACATGTATAGTCACCATTTACGTTGTTGAGAGAAGGTATTTTCAATGAATAGGTGTTTGGTCTTGCAAAATTCTATCATGTGATCTCTGGTGTCATTTCTATTACCAAGGTCATATTTTCCAACTACTGATCCTTCTTCGTTTCCAACTTTTGCATTCCAATCACCAGTAATTATCGAAACATCTTGACTGCATGTTTGATCAATTTTAGACAGCAGAATTTGGTAAAAATCTTCAATTTCTTCATCTTTGGCCTTAGTGGTTGGTGTGTAAATTTGAATGATAGTTGTATTAACTGGTTTTCATTGCATGCATATGGATATTTCCCATCAGTGACAGCGCTGTACTTCAGGATAGATCTTGAAATGTCCTTTTTGACAATGAATGCAATGCCATTCCTCTTCAACTTGTCATTTCCAGCATAGCAGACCATGTGGTTGTCCAATTCAAAATAGCCAGTTAACAGTCCATTTCAGCTCACTAATGCCTAGGACACTGTTCAAGTGTTCCACTTCATATTTGACAACTTTCATCTATGATACTCCACTGCTCCCACCCTGTCTGGAGCAAGGGAGAATGAAGAAAACCAAAGACACAAGGAAAAGATTAGTCCAAAGGACTAATGGACCACAATTACCATGGCCTCCACCAGACAGAATCCAGTACGAGTAGATGGTGCCCGGCTACCACCACTGACTTCTCTGCAGGGATCACAATAGAGGGTACCAGACAGAGCTGCAGAAAAACGTAGAAGAAAATTCTAACTCACAAAAAAAAGACCAGACTTACTGACCTGACAGAGACTGGAGAAACACTGAGGCCCCCGGACACCTTTTTTAGCTCAGTAATGAGGTCACTCCTGAGGCTCACCCTTCAGCCAAAGATTAGACAGGCCCATAAAACAAAACAAGACTAATGGGGCACACCAGTCCAGGGACAAGGACTAGAAGGCAGGAGGAGACAGGAAGGTAATAAGGAACCCAAGGTCAAGAAGGGAGAGTAATGACATGTTGTGGGGTTATTAACCAATGTCATAAAACAACATGTGTACTAACTGTTAATGAGAAGCTAGTTTGTTTGTAAACCTTCATCTAAAGTACAAAAAAAACCAGACAGCTTGTCAAAAAAGAACTGTATTCTTACAAATATTTCACAGAAACTGAAATAAAAATCAAATTGGACATGGATTCCTATCATGATAATTACATGCCCATTACATGGAATATCTTACCAAATTCAATTATTATATGATATCTGTAAGAGAGAGATCAAGAATATCTTTTGGAAGATCACAAACAAAAACATTAAGTCAGTTTGAGCTACGTGATTCAATAATAATGTTTCATTTTCAAAATCAGGATTTACCAAGTAAGAGAATAGATAAAATTTCATTATAAATATAGTCAAATTAAGGTAAAAAATAAAGATTAGTATATATACAGCGAAATTTCTTCATAGCCATCTTTAAAAAGACAGGTACACTTACAGTGGTCTTATCAAATTCAGCCTCTGATGATGTTGGTGACAGAGGACTAATGGGGCTTAGAGATGGGGAGCTCTCAACACTGGAGACATATTCGGGATCAGGAACATATAAAACCTGCAAGAAAACATTCACAAAAGCATTCAGTAAAACCAAAATGTTACTAATCAGGTGGTATTCTATCAGCAAGCACCATTAACTCTGACTTTAAGCAATAAATAGAAAAGATAACGGAGATTAAAAGAATATTTATTATCATAAGTCTAACAAAGTTAAAAAAATAGATATTTAAAATCAATTTAGACAAATCTGATAATACATACTGTTGGAGACAAGGTGGGAAAACAGTAATTCTCACATACTGTTGGTGTTCCTCTTAAAGAAGAATTTGGTATTAGCTATGCATATTAAAAATGCACATATTCTTTGATCCAGCAATTGTACTTCTAGAAAATTCACCCTACAGAAATGCCTGCACATATAGAGAAATGGATATGTATAAAGTGTTCACTACAGCAATGTTTACAATAAAAATGGAAATAGTATAAAGCTTACTGAGTGAGTAATAAACTATGATGCATCAATGCAATGGAACACTATCTATGTATAAGAAAGACTGAGATAGGGCTGTGCTTAAATAGAATATTTTTCAAGAAATGAAGTTAAATAATAATAATAATAATAAAAAAGGATAGAGTATTTCTGGAAGGAGATGCAAATTGGTAACTGTGGTTCCTTCTGGAAAAGGAAATTGGAGGTTTAGAGATGCAAGGGTAACTTACCTTTTAAAGTCATCACATAACATGTTTTTTGTCATGGCACATATTACTTTGAATATTAAAAGTTAATTAAAATCTATTTAAAAACACAATTCACAGTTATTTTCAGTATGTATTAAGAAAGAAATACATATGGATATAAATGGGTTAATTTTGTCTTATACAGCCAATATGATTTCTTCAAAGCATACCTAAAATTATTGTCTAGTATTTTATATTATTAACTACACTGCAATATATACTTTGTCTTGCTACGTAAAATTTCTAAATATCAATGTATTTAAAAAAAAAAAAAAGATCCTACCTGTCCAGTAACAACTGCTCGGGAGAATAACTTATTTAACTGAACAAGTTCGTTGGGTGTTGTATCAAATTTCAGGGCTATACTGTTTAAAGAATCCCTTGATTCAACCTGTTTCAAAGAAAAAAAAAATGTTTTAACCTGTTAAACCAGAAAAACTAAACTAAGAGATTTAATGATCATTAATATTTCTAGGGACCAATCTTACATTTGATTAACAAACACTATTTTCATCTTTGGAGATAAGTGTCAAGAAATTTGTGTTTTATTACCAAATGGTCTCATTCTATTATAATGCAGACTGTATGCTTTAGCACGACACATCACAATTACACATGGGCCTCTACTTCAAGGAATTTCAAATAAAAAATATAATTTACAAAACACAAACTCAAATGATTTTCATTTTACAAAGGCTTTAAAATTACACTCCTTTAAATAGTTCTCAAAATATATGCAACTTCAAGAAACATACTAATTTTATTTTAGCAAAGTACACCTGTACAAGAAAAACTCAAAATGAGATTTCTACCAATCTCTATGTCTATATACCACCACTTAGATATACAAATTAGAAAATATATTTGAACCAGTTTGAGCAGTCTACTCCTGAATCATTAGTATATTTTCATGATCACATTTATAGAAATCTTAAATCATAGGATTTTGCTAATTTTCCTGAAAGAAAAAGTTATTTAAGATAATTTATGAACAGTCAAAATATTCCTTCAGTATCCTCGTACATAAGGTATTATGACAACACTGTAAATAATACAAATAAGTGTAGCTAAGTGGTATTAGTGCACAAGGAATTTACAATCTAGTTGGAAAAGAAAACAGATACACGGAAAGTTATATAAAAGATAAAAAGCAATTAAAACCGGAACAACAATGTAAAAGAAGTTCCAAGTAAGCATAGAGCACCATATGCTTCAAATGCTCCAGAGAAGACTTTATAGAAAAGATTTAAGGCTGGGTCTTGACTAATGGGTAGGAATTAGTGAAGTACCGAGAAGGGAAAGAACATTCAAACTGAAGAGAATGGAACTGACATGGCTAGACTGACAAAACACATGTGTGGGACACTCTCTTCCTCCCAAACCATTCAGAGTATATTTATGAAGCACAGATCCATGACAATGGTAGCAAGAATACCAGTGCAATGAAGTACAATTATAGCAAAATGTAGTGTAATTAGTTTCAAGAATAAAGTAGGGCTCTGGAAACAGAAAAAAGAAAAAAGAGGAGGATATAGTCAAAGAAATAATGGCTGACAATTTTCCAGAATTTATAAATGACATGATTATTTAGACTAAAGAAACATAAAGAGCAAGATAAATAAAAATATGTCTAAATCCATATTTATCATACTAGCACTGCAGAACTCCAAAAACAAAGAGGGAATCTTAAAAGCAGCCTGAAAGAAAAGAAAAATTGCCTAGAAATTAACAAAAATAAAAAGGCAACAAACAGGCACAAGACAATGGATTGCTATCTTCAAAGTGCTAACAGAAAATAATTCTTAATCTAGAAACCTATAGACAGCTAAACTACCAGGAGTAAGGGTGCAATGAAGATATTTTCAGACATTGCTGGATTTTCCACTCACATATCTTCACTGAAAGAATTACTAAAGACCTCAAGAAGGAGGAAGGAAATTAAAATCAGAAAAAAAGGAAGGATAAGCAGGAAGCAACAATACAGGAAAAGCCACTAGGTTTAGTGATGAAATACTTATTTATGACTTTGGAGAAGGCACTTTCAGTAAAAAGTATAGGGATATTAAAGTTAACAAAGAAGAAAACGATAATGTATAGCGTTCTCAAGGTCTACTCTTAATTCTCACTGGAAATAATTTTACAATTAAAACCTCGTATATGTATGCACACACACACAGGATTTTAACTTTGTTCTTCTCGTTGTTAGGTGCTGTTGAGTCAATTTTCTACTCATGACCTCATATGACAAAGCAGAACTGCCCCATAAGGTTTTCTAGGTTGTAATCTTTACAGGAGCAGATCACCAGGTCTTTCTCCTGCAGGACTGCTGGGTAGGTTCGAACCGCCAACCTTTCGGTTAGCAGCTGAGAGCTTAACCACTGTGTCACTAGGTCTCCTATTTTAACTTTAAGGTTACCTTAAAGTAAAATAACTAATTTTATTTACATTATATTTAAGTGATCTGGAAATTTATTTAAGCTAAATCATAAACATTTAAAAAGAAACACATTTTGACAATACATTGTGATACTAAAAAGTTTAATTTTAAGAAAAATATAGGAGCATATATATTTTCATAGATACAAAAATGCACGTCACATAAAGATTTACAGCTTATAATGAGAAGGATGTATAAGACAATAAATATCAGTAAGGTTGGTAAATGCTTTTAAAGATTTGGTATAGAGAATAAACATAGGATTGAAAAATGAAGATGAGAAGTCAAGAATAAAGATCTGCTAGAGGATGTTTTATAACTTTTCTAGTTAATACTTGATTATTTTCCAAAGGTCATTCTATAACATTAAAAAAAAATCTAAATTTCAATTAACCTTCCCCCAAACTTAATAGTTCTTAATTTAAATTTAATCCCAATAGCACAGTTTTATTGAATGGCATGCAAAGAATGGCAAACTCCTAAATTCAAAGACCAAATAAACCATATGAATTCTTCACAATTACATAGTTCCATGTGTATATATCCTAATCTTACATCTAATAAACACTAATAAATACATTATATTATTTGATATTTTCCTCTCTTTGAAGTTATTTTATGAATTTCTCAATTATGCAAAGAAAGTACAAGGATACTCAATTTAAGTTTATAATATGCTTTAAGAGGTCCTTTTGACAATAGTAAATATAATTTTAATTCTACCCTACATTATCTATTTCTAATCTTTTAAACAAAGTTTCAAATATACAGCATATGAAAATAAAGTATAACTCAAGGTTTTGATAATTTGTTCAACTTTAGGGATTCATGTAAGATAACCAAGATTCAAATCAACACTGGATGTTTTCATGATGATACGAACGCATAAATTTTATGTATAAAACTGCTATATTCTCCTTAATACAGTTATATTGTAATAATATATTTTGGCAAACCCAAAATAATAACACAAATTTAAGCTTAGTTAATATAACTGCCTTACAACATTTTCATATTATCTAAATGTACAATATTTATATTCAAATAAGCAGCACAACACACACTAAAGTCTATTTCTCACTTCCGTTTCCCATAGTAACCAGAAATGTGAAAAGCTGACTGCAGGGAGTTTTGACGGTCATTTTAAGAACACAGCAGTCAGAAAAAAGTTCCATTTTCAGAGCTACAGAGATAGCTATAAATCAATGCAAATGATCTAACATAAGAAAGATATTCTGGAAGATTAACATCAATTTATCTTTTAAGTATTCTATCTGCCATTTTCATCACCATTAGCACTGCCAGGTATATAATGAAGATCACATTTCTAAAAAAATATTTTTTTAAAAGCTTAACCTAATGAAAATCATTGTGGCACAGAAACTTTGACTCCCAGTAAATTATGATCTATAATAAAATAAATTTGTTGGAATAACTATCTTTGTATCACACTTAATAAACTCTTTTTACAGAAAAAATGTCTAACACATGTAATTTAGTTATTAATAAAACAGTTACTGAAAATGAAGTACAGATTTTTCAGATAAGGCAATTAATAATCCTTGACTTACTTATGGTATACACAGAGAATGTCTTTAAGAGTATTACAAAGATAAATCAGCTTTTCCAAAAGCAAATAACTTACAGTATACTCCATAGTCCCTTTAGGCTTCTGAAAAGACATTCTTCTCCCATCTTTCTTGTCTAAGGTCTTCTTTTGGCCAGTATCTGAAAATAATTGAGGCATAAATCCTGTTAAATTCATTTTCTTTTCAGAGTAATGTCAAGAACTGCTGAATAGAGCTCACTGGGCAGATATTAATTCACTAGTTATACAGCTTGCTTCCTGTGATTCTCTGCTCTAAAAAATCAACTGTCGAAAAAAAAGGAAATGTACTCCCTCCCTGCTTGCTTTAGGAACTGACCAATTTGAACTATTATAATAATTGGAAGTCAATTCCAAATAATTATGGATGATTTCTTTCAATATATCTAACCCAAATGTAATAAATTATATTTGAATATATATATACACATATACGGAGCCCTGGTGGTGCAATGGTTAGGAGTTATGACTGCTAACCAAAAGGTCAGCAGTTCAAATCCACCAGCTGCTCCTTGGAATCCCTATGGGGCAGTTCTACTCTGTCCTATATGGTTACTATGAGTCAGAATCAACTTAACAGCAACAGGTTTTTTATATACATACATATATACACACAGTTATATTCAAATATAATTACCCCATTTATATATAATATACTATAACATAATATAACATAATATAAACCAAACCAAGTCTGAAAAATATATTATTAGTCCTCATAGAAGAAAATTTGTGTGTCCAAAAGTCATAGTTAAAGATGTAGTCTTCTCTATGAGATTATTTTAAATTTACTATGTTTTTTATTTATGCCGCATGAAGTAAATTAAGATGAGGTATCATATATAAACATACTGTTGCGCATTCAATTCAGATCAACTATCAATTATTTTTCACTTGCTTATCAAGACATTTTTAACTTGACTATTTCATTATCATTTATATCTCAAGATTATGGTACCTGTTTCAGTTTAAATTCTGAACAGATTTTACCTTGCATGAGCGTTAATTCTCTCATCTATACTTCACGTAACAATTGCAGTCATCTCCTAAAGGGTTATTCAGGAACTGCTGACAGCAATGAACTGAGAAAATACCACTCTATCTAAAAATTTAAATGATTTAAATGAGTCTCTAAAAAGGTAATTAATATAAATACTTCAAAATTGAACAAGAGTATCCATAGTAAACTTAGAAAAATGTTATATTCACCCTCAAAATTTTACAAGATTAAAACTATAGTTTTCAAAGAAATATTAGTTCTACCTAAGCCCAAGTAATCTAAAAAATAAACTGTTTTACTGCTCTTCCTCTGATCAATCTTAACAGACTGACATTTTGACCACAATTGTTTGTTGCTGTTGTTAAGTGCCGTTAAGTCGATTTCGACTCACAGCAACCCCACGTGACAGAGTAGAATTGTTCAACAGGGATTTCAACCCCATGCAACACAGTAGAACTGTCCTATAGGGTATTCTTGGCTGTACTCTTTTTGGGAGCAGATGGCCAGGTCTTTCTCTTGCAGAACCACTGGGTGTGGGTTTGAACAGCCAACCTTTCAGTTAGCAGCCAAGCGCTTAACCGTTACGCCACCAGGGTCCTAATAGTTTGTTCAGATGTACCTATTAGCTCAGTTGGGGAATGGTTCCAATGAAAATATATCAAGTCTGAGATCAACAAAAGAAAAAAACAGCTCTGCAATGCTTAAAAAAAGCTGTCCTAAAATCTTCCTGATCACCTTGGCTAAATCAAGTCTCTGATATTAATCACATGGCACCTTTAAGTCACCTTCAAACCATATGACACAATTTATATCTGTGTTCTTAATCTCTTCCAATAAATTACAACCTTCAAAACACAGTGCCTGCCTTGTTCAACATTGTTTCCTTACTGTCTAACAAAGGACCTGACACATGGCAAGCATCTTATTTGAATGAACTTTCTGAAACAGTAACTTGAACTGTACCTCGAATTGCCACAATTCTTATAAAATGTCATTAATTTTCCATAAGAGAAATGTTAATTTAAACTACACCAAGGTACCATTTCTCATTTGCCACACGGGTAAAAATTCAAAAGCTTGACTATATACTGTAGGAAGACAGGTATTCTCCTACATGTCCGGTAGGAATGCAAAATGGTATAATTACAGACAGGAATTTGGCAATATCTTAAAAATTACATTGAGTACCTGAATATTAACCTTTGACCCAGAAATGCTACTTACAGGAATTTACCCTGACTATATATATGCCTCCAACCCAGGGTAGCTCAAATGGTTAAGCGCTCTGCTACTAACTATAAGGCTGGCAGTTCAAATCCACCAGAGACACCTTGGAAGAAAGCCCTGGTGATCTACTTTCAAAAGATCACAGCCATTGAAAACTCTACAGAGCACAGTTCTACTGTGAAACACATGGAGTCTCCATGAATCACAATCCACTCAAGACAGCAACTGGTTCGGTCTTTTTTTTTTTTTAATATGTACATGCCTCCAACAAATACATATGCAATTTATTCATTGCAGTATAATTTAACACGGCAAAATATAGAAAGATATATATCCTGTACATATGAAAATTGGTTAAACAGTCCACAAAATGGAGTCCTACTACTGTGAAGTTTTCAATAAACTGTGATAGATATTACATGAAGGATATTTTGATAAGTGAAAAACACAAAGTATAAAGAGTAGGCATAGCATGCTATCTTTCGCTTATTTTTGTAAAAAGAAACACAGAAACTAAGAAATTGGTTAATTACAGGAGTGGGTAGGAATGGGTAGAAGAGACAGAGAAGAAAGTGATATTCCTGAGTATACCTTTCCTTATGGTGTTCACTCTTGGAACTATATTAATGTTTTATATGTTCCAAAATAAATGTCAACAGGAAGAGTGTGTGTGGGGGGGGGGGGAAACAACCTAAAATTGCATATATAAACAGCAACAAATCAACCTAATTGTATTTTTACTGAATATAAAAAGCAAAACCAAACCTGTTGCCGTTGAATCAATTCTGACTCATAGGGACGCTACAGGACAGAGCAGAACTGCCCCATACGGTTTCTAAGCAGCAGGTAGTGGATTCAAACTGCTAACCTTTCAGCTAGCAGCCAAGCTCTTAACCACTGTGTCATCAGGGCTCCCAAATGAATATAACCACTCTAAAATAGAATCCAAGTAACTTTTGAATAGAGATTTTCTATACACACTCCAACAAAAAACAATTACTTAATAGATTTATTAGTATCTATTATCTACTTAATAGGCTCATTTTTCTGAGTAGGAATTCTGAAACTATTCTGTTATAGAATTGAACAAATGATTTTATTAGGTACCAGGCTTCTCACTAGGGTAAAAAGAAGATAAAAAAATGATATGAGAGAAGGAAGAACCCTGAAGAGTTGGATTGGAATTAGAAGTATCAATATAAACTTAGGATTTTATAGGTAGTATGCGCATGTGTCATATATATACATGCACATATAGAAATGTGTACATATGGTTGAACCACATGAAATTGCCATTTTTGCCTGGCTCTGCCACTCAAAGGGTCTAGAAGCAATGACGCTGGTAACAATAACACCCCTGGTGTCCTGATCTTGGTTTCCAAACACCACTCTTAACTAAAAAGAATCAGGGCTTTTCGGAAAAACGCAAGGTTACAGGACATCAGGGAAAGTATAAAATGAGCCTGGACTATCTTGGTATGCTATAAAGTAAGGAAGTGACCCAAAAAAGATGCAGACATGTCAAAAGGTCATGAGACTCAGCTTGAAGGATGTTATACATTGAACTGTGTCCCCCCAAAATATGTGCTGCAAATCCTAACCCCTATAATGGTTACAATCCCATTTGGGAATGGGTTTTCTCTGTTATGTTAATGAAGCAGTATTAATGTAGACTGTGTCTTAAATCAATTTCTTTTGAGATATAAAGGAGCAGATTAAGCAAGCAGAGATGGAAGAAGAGAGATGCCATGCCACATGAAGATGACCCAGGAGGAGCCAAGGAACGGGTAAGTAAACCGTGAGAAAATAAAGTTGTTTGTTAAAGCTACCCACTTGAGGTATTTTTGTTATGGGAGCACTAAATAACTAACACAAAGGGGCTCCCACTGGCCAAACCTAAGATAATTTGTGGATCAAAATAAATAATGATGAAATAGTGACATAACTGAATGAATAAACTAAGAATCTATGAGTCCATACTGATAATATATATATAAAGGGGAGAATGAAAAGCTCGTCCCTACGGTACAATGCCAACTAATAAATAAAGAAAAATAAAGCTAGAAAATAATTTCTTGGCAACCAATATATAGTCATGCACCACATAACATCCATTCGGGCAACATATGACTGCATATATGTTCATGGTCCCATACAGCTTTGCTAAGTACATATGGTGTATACAGCTAAGTATATACGGCTCAGTATATATGCTTGCCAGGACCCAGCAAGAAAGGTGCAGAGGAAGAAGGAAGGGAAGAGGAGAGAGGGGAAGGGAGTCCCATGCAGATGATGGGACAAGTCACTGGAGGTCTGTAAACCTCGACAAGTAAGGCTGAGTGGCTGGGCTGAGTGCTTGAGTGGCTGCCTAGCTCAGGGGAACCTCTGCAGCATGCTCACAGCATGCAGTAAGTGGCTGGCTGCTCTTCTGAATTGGGTTAGTGCAGCCAGGCTCCTACGGGATGCAAGCTCCAAAAGGCAGGCACGCTGGGGAAGGGACCAAGAGGTAGGTGCCGGGGGGTTGGGGGGCTGCTTAGACAAGGGCATGGAGTAGGGGATTCAGAACCAGAGGAGAGGGATCAGAGAGGTGCCCTGGCCCTGGAGAAGCCACTGAATTGAGGGGACTGGAGAGGGGGACAGGGCCTGAGGAAGCATATATATTTTGTTAGGTAATACGGTGTTCGTACAACATCGTATTTCACAAAATGAATCATGGACGTTAAGTGACGCATGACTGTACTAGTAACTGATTTGGATAAAAATCATGAATGAATATAAAAACTACTGAGAGAAAGTCTGAATAGGTTATTTACAGTTGTAAAGCATTTCCTCACAAATTACTTAGGAATTACAAAGGAAAAATGGTAACTTTACTGTGAAAAAGCCTGGTAGATAAACCACCTTAACCAAACAATGAACCTTAATACAATTAATAATGGAAAGCAGCTTGTCATGGATTGAATTGTGTTCCCCAAAAATATCTATCGACTTGGCTGGGTCACGATTCCCAGTATTGTATGATTGTGTAATCTGATGTGATTTCCTTATGTGTTGTAAACTATATCACTATGATAAGGTTATATATGATCTTCTTATGTGTTATAAATTCTATCACTATGATGAGGTTATACTGGTGAGGTTTAAAAGAATAGTGTCTTAATCCAATCTCTTTTGAGATATAAAGGAGAGAAGTGAGCAGAGACACATGGGAACCTCACAGCACCAAGAAAGCAGTGCCGGGAGCAGAGCGCGTCCTTTGGACCTGAGGTTCCTGCGCTGAGATGCTCTCAGACCAAGGGAAGACTGATGCATCACAAGGACTTTCCTCCAGAGCCGAAGGAAAGAGAAGGCCTTTTCCTGGAGCTGATGCCTTGAATTTGGACTTGTAGCCTACTGGACTGTGAAGAGAATAAATTTCTCTTTGTTAAAACCACCCACTCATGGTACTTCTGTTAGAGCAGCACTAGATGACTAAGACACAGCTTGTGCCTCCTAATGTGATGAAATAAAGACACAAAATCCCTCAATGTGGTATCCCCACGAAAAGTGTATAATTTTAAGCAAATCAGAAGGAAAAATAAAAAAAACCCATACTGAGGGACAGTCCACAAAGCAACTGAACTGTACTCTAAAAATGTTAGTAACATGAATGACAAGGACAGGTGAGGAACTGTTTCAAATTAAAGAAAACTAAAGAGCCATGAAAACTCAGTGTAAAGCATGACTCTAGACAGAATCTTGGATCAGAGGGAAAAATCTGCCATGAAATCCAGTTCTAAGATGATTGTTGAAAATGAACTCTATATTAGATAATAGTATCATACTGATGTTGTTTCCTACATTGGATAATTTCACTCCGCTCATGTAGAATAGTCTAATTTTTCTACATTGAAGCTTTTATATTTAAATTTGCTTTTCTTATAAGGAAATGAAATATTAAAACTATGTTAAAATATATTTAAAAACAATCTATTTTTGTTATTTCATAAACAGCAGGGGGAGCTAAAACCACCTCATTTTATAATTTAAACTTCTTAAACAATGCAAAATACAACTTCTTGTTTTTGTTGCTGTTAGTTGTTGTCAAGTCTGATTCATGGCGACTCCACGTGTGCAGAGTAGAACTGCTCCATAGGGTTTTCAAGACTATGATCTTTCAGAAGCAGATCATCAGGCTATAGATTACTTTTAACTAACGATATATATCATTCCTCCATTTATTTTAGGAGTAACATGTACTTTGCCTAATAGTAATTTTTCAATCTGTGTTTTATAATATTTCAAGAATTTAAAAAACATTTAATCACTATAAGTTTTCAATTGCACTATCATTTTCAAGAGTTCACCATGAAATGCAATTTAGGTCAAGAAAACTAATGTACCAAGTTTCTAGTTTAAAGTTTGAAAATTGAAAATAATAACTTTAATAATTTAAAATTCTAAAACATTTTGTAATAATTTCTTCTATTATAAAAATAGTTGTAAATTTTAACAGCCCATATTAAACCATTTATTCATGGAAATACCACAATGCAATGAAATAAACTGACCATTCTCTTGAATCAATATGAAAACACAATCACATAATCAAAATATTTGAGAGTTAAAAGTGATCTCAGTTGTTACCTAGTCCAGTCTCCTACTGGACTATAAAAATCTATATTATAATAACTTTTTAAAGACAGTTACCAGCAAATATGAATCTAGACTGGGTGTATGGAGGGGCGGAGCAAGGTGCTGGTAAGTCTTATTCTTCTCCCTCACAAAATTTATTGCAGTTTATAAATATGTACTTATTACTTTATTAATATTATTAATTATGTTAATATTTAATAAAAATAACAGTTACCATTTATCAAGTGTTCTAAGTGTTTCACATATCTCATCGAATACATCAACCTTACGACATAGGTTTGCAACTGAGAAAAATGAGGCAGAGAGAGATTAACAGCAATCACAGAGCTAAGGAAATAGTGCTGGAATTCAAACTCAGCAGACTGAATATACAGCCTGCACTGGTAACCATTCTGCACTCTGAAGTCATTCAACAGAATATAGCTTCATAAAGGCAAAGAGCATGTTTACTGGTCATCATTATATACTAGTGATTCTCAACTGGGAACAATTTTTGCCCCCCAAGAGATAAATGTCTGGAGACATTTTTGTGTGTCACAACTGGGTGGTGGTAGTGGGTTTACTGACATCTAGTGGGAAGAAGCCATGGATGCTGCTAAATATCTTAATGTCAATAGTGCTGAGGCTGACAAAGTCTGTTATACCAGCACCTAGTATTATGCTTGGCATATGGTAGGTGTTCAATAAATACTAAACAGATACATGAATAAATAAGACTTTCCCTGAGATATAGTCAGCTTGGTATAATGGACAGAGCAAGGGAGTTAGATTTTACTCTATCATTAACAGGAACAAAACTTAAAGCAATAAATTTCCATCTAAGTTGAACCCTACAACTGCTGATATACTGTGCTTTAATAACTCAGCCCAAAATATTTTCTGACATCTATTGTAATTTTTTCTTTTACCTATGCATTATTTGGAGAGTACTGCTTAATTTGCCAACATAAAATGATTTCTTAATTTATTCTTTTGTAAATGATTTCTAGCTTAATTGCACTATAGTGAAAGAAAATACTCTGAAGGAGTTCAAACCTTTGAAATTTGTTGAAACTTGCTTTATAATCATAAGTATATTCAGTAAATCCTCCATATGTGCTTGAAAAGAATATATTCTGCATTGTACAGTATAGTGTGTGTGCATGCATATGCACATGGCATGCTTGTGTGTATGCAATAGATGTATACACATATATCTCCAGATCCATGAGGTCAAGTTTGATGATTGTGTAGTTCAAATCACCTATATCCATATTGATTTGATTTTGTCTTCTTATTCTATAAGTTACTAATTAAAACACACACACACACAGTTGATTTGCACACAAAAAAAAATCTGAGAAGCTTTGTTAATAGAACACTTGAAGGAATCAAACCTGCAGACTGAATATATGATAGAAAAAATAGGCTTCCCTACCCAACTTCTTACTTGTGATGGTAACATTAGCAGTTTTCAAATCTTCACCAAACTAATATAACTGTTTTCTAAATTAGTCATTGTGATGGACTATATTTTTGTTACTAAGTATCCCAGACTTATCCCTGAGGAGGAATATAAAATATATTTCATCATCCCATTGATGTCACGCTTGGCCACTGAAACATGAACAGAAGTGACATGTGACTTCTAGGTAGAAGCATTAAGAGTCAGTATTATACATCTTACAGTCTTCTTTTCCCTCAACTCAAGACCAGAATGTTCCATATAGAAGCTACTCCAACAACATGACATACATCCGGCCACTCCCATTCCTGTTCCTGGTTAAATTACTGTACTTCCAAGATAAAGAATTCTTCAGGGATTCATATGTAAAAAGTTAATCACTTGCTAGGGGAAAAAGAAAAAAATCTGGCTTGCTTGAGAAATCTCTACTGAAGTATTATTTAATGCCAAAAGATTAAAATGATTCCAATTCTATCAAAATAAAGACGTCAATAATAGGGAGAACATAATAAAAGGACTGATGGGGTGTACTGAACAATAGTAACTTATGAAATGAGGTTGACAACTAATTTTGAATATTACAAACATGGAAAATGTAAAAATAATATAGTACATAAATATCAGGGAGTGAGAAGAAAAATGGGCGATGAAACTGCTAATGCTATTTCAAAGCAAAATTAAATATATCCCACCAGTTGAAATCAACTCAATGGCAATGGTTTTTTTTTCCATGTTTAAAGCTAAAACCTACCACCCGTCTGTCAGTTTGTTGTACTGTGGTGGCTTGTGTGTTGCTATGATGCTGGAAGTTATGCCACTGGTATTTCAAATACCAGCAGGGTCACCCATGGTGGAATTGTTTTAGCAGAGCTTCCAGACTAAGACAGACTAGGAAGAAAGGCCTGGTGATCTACTTCCAAAAATTAGCCAATAAAAACCTTATAAATAGCAACAGAACATTGCTTGATAAAGTGCGGAAAGATGAGACCTTCAAGTTGGAATCCACTCAAAATACCACTAGGAAAGAGCTGCCTTTTCAAAGTAGAGTTAACCTTAATGATGCTGATGGAGTAAAGCCTTTGGGACTGTCATCTGCTGATGTGTCCCAACTCAAAATGACGGTAACAGCTGCAAACATCCATTAGTAGTCAGAATGTGGAACTTAAGAAGTATGAATCAAGAAAAATGGAAGTCATCAGAAACAAAATGGAACACTTTAAGATCAATATTCTAGGCATTTGTGAGCTGAAATGAACTGGTACTGGCCATTTTTAATTCAACAATCATATGGTCCACTATGCTGGGAATGACAAATAGAAGACTAAAGGCGTTGCATTCATTGTTAAAAAAGAACATTTCGAGATCTGTTCTGAAACATAATGTGATCAGTGATAGGTTAATATCCATATGTCTACAAGAAAGGCCAGATAATAGATTATTCAAATTTATGTACCAACCACGAATGCCAAAGATGAAGAAACTGAAGAGTTTTACGACTTGCAGCAGTCTGAAATTTACTGAACAACCAAGATGCATTGATAATTACTGGTGATTGGAACATGAAAGTTGGAAACAAAGGATCAATAATTGGAAAATACAGCTGCGGTGACAGAAACACTTCCAAAGATTGCATGGTAAAATTCTGCAATACCAATGATTTATACATTGGAAATACAATTTTTCATCCATACAATCAAAAACTGGGTTACATAGGAATCAAACTGACAACATCTGTGGAGAGAGATGATGGAGAAATTCAACATCATCAGTCAAGACAAAGCCAGGGCCAACTGCAAAACAGATCATCAATTGTTCATGTGCAAGTTCAAGTTGAAGCTGAAAAAAATCAAATCGAGTTGACGAAGAGTCAAAGTATGACCGTGAATTCATCCCACCTGAATTTAGAAACCAACTAAAGAATAGATTTGACTCACTGAACACTAATGACCAAAGACCAGGAGAGTGGAGACATGAAGGACATCAGGCATGAAGAAAGTGAAAGATCATTAAAGAAACAGGAGTGTCTTAGTTATCTAGTGCTACTATAACAGAAACACCACAAGTGGATGGTTTTAACGAAGAGAAGTTTATTTCCTCACAGTTAAAGTAGGCTAAAAGTCCAAATTCAGGGCGTCAGCTCCAGGGGAAGGCTTTTTCTCTCTGTTGGCCTTCTTCTCTTCGGTGTTCCTCCAGACTAGGAGCTTCTCTGTGCAGGGACCCCGGTCCAAAAGACGCGCTCTGCTCCCAGTACTGCTTTCTTGATGGTATGAGGTCCCCCTGTCTCTTGCTCACTTCTGTCTTTCATATCTCAAGACATTGCCTCAGGATGCAGTCCAGTCTTGTAGACTGAGTCCTGCCTTACTAACTCAACTGCCGCCCATCCTCCCTCATTAACATCATAGAGGCAGGATTTACAACATATAGGAAAACCACACAATACCGGGAATCATGGCCCAGCCAAATTGATACACACATTTTTTGAGGGATACAATTCAGTCCATGACAAGGAGAGAAGGAAATGACCAAAATGGATATCAGAAGAGACTCTGACACTTGCTCTTAAGCACAAAGTAGCTAAAGCGAAAGAAGAAATGAAGTAAAAGAGCTGAACAAAAGAGTTCAAACTGTGGCTTGAGAAGACAAGGCAAAGTATTACTATGAAATGTGCAGAGACTTGAAATGAGAAAACCAAAAGGGAAGAAAATAATGGACATTTCTCAAGCTGAAAGAACTGAAGAGAAAATTCAAGCCTCAAGTTGTATTACTGAAGGACTCTGTAGACAAAAAACTGAATGAAGTAGAAGGTATCAAAAGAAGATTGAAGGAATACACAAAGTCACCATACCATAAAAAATGGCCACCATTCAACAATTTCAGGAGGTAGCATATGATCAAGAACCACTGGTACTGGAGAAAGAAGTTCAAGCTGCACTGAAGGCACTGGCAAAAAAACAAGGATCCAGGATCTGATGGAATACCAATTGAGATGCTTCAACAAACAAACGCAATGCTGGAAGCACTTATTTGTCCAAGGCAAGAAATTTGGAAGACAGCTTCCTGGCTAACCAAATGGAAGAGGTCCACATTCATGCCCATACCAAAGGAAGACGATCAAACAGAATGTGGAAAGTATTGAATAATATCATTACTATCACATGCTAGCAAAATTTTGCTGAAGGTAATTCAAAAACATCTGCAACCATATACTTACTGACAGGGAACTTCCAGAAGTTTAAGCTTGATTCAGAAGAGGATATGAAATGAGGGACATAACTGCTGATGTCAATGGATCTTGGCCAAAAGCAGAGAACACCATAAAGATGTTTATCTGTGTTTTATCGCTACACGAAGGCATTCAACTGTGGTTCATAACAAATTATGGATAACATTGCAACAGATGGAAATTTTAGAACAATTTAGTCGTGCTTATGCAGAACCTGTACATGGATCAAGAGGCAGTCGTTCAAAGAGAATAAGAAAAGCTATGTGGCAAGGTTGTAACCTTTCACCTTATTTACTCAATCTTCATGCTGAACAAATAATCCAAGAAGCCAGACTATAGGAAGAAGAACGTGACATCACGACTGGAGGAAGTCTCATTAACAATCTACAATATGCAGATGACACAACCAACAAAAATGAAGATGACTTGAAGAATTTACTGATAAACTTCAAAGACTACTAAATATTTACTTGATCTGTGCAAATGGAAGAGTTTTAGGTCAAGTGAACAGCAGTCTAACTTGAATCACCAGAATAGAGAGTCACGGCCCCTCAATCAATTTTCAGACTGGAGCCAGTTTATAGACCCACAATCCCTTGAATGAAGGGGAAGCTGGGTTCCCTTGAGGAAGACCCTACTATACTGCCAATCTTTCTCCCAGCCTTTCCCAAAGGGATACATGGCCTTCTGCAAGAGTGACTGTTTATTGGGGAAAAGGAAATAATCAGACTTTTGGGGGATTACTGGACACTGGCTCTGAACTGACACTAATTCCAGGAGATCCAAAGTGTCACTGTGGTCCAGCAGTGAGTATGGGCGTATGGAGGTCAGATTATTAATAGAATCTTATCTCAGGTCCATCTCACAGCAGGTGCAGTGGGTCCCCAAACCCATCCTGTAGTGATTTCCCCAGTTCCAGGATGTGTAATTGGAAGAGACATACTCAGCAACTGGCAGAACCCCCACATTGGGTCCCTGACACGTGGAGTAATGGCTATTACGGTAGAAAAAGCCAAGTGGAAGCCATCAGAACTGTCCCTACCCTGGAAAATAGTAAACCAAAAGCAATACTGCATTTCTGTACAGACTGCAAAGATTAATGCCACCATCAAGGACTTGAAGGATGCAGGGGTGGTGATTTCCATGACATCCCCATTTAACTCATCTATTGGGCCCGTGAAAAAAACAGATGGATTCTGGAGAATAACAGTGAATTATTGTAAACTTAACCAGGTGATGACTCCAATTGCAGCTGCTATTCCAGATGTGGTTTCACTGCTTGAGCAAATTAATACATCTCCTAGTACCTAGTATGCAGCTACTGATCTGGCCAATGCCTTTTTCTCCATTCCAGTTTCAATGGATCACCAGAAACAGCTTGCCTTCAGCTAGCAAAGGAAGCAATACGCATTCAGTGTCCTATCAAACCCTGGTGGCGTAGTGGTTAAGAGCTACAGCTGCTAACCAAAAGGTTAGCAGTTTGAATCTACCAGGTGCTCCTTGGAAACCCTATTGGGCAGTTCTACTCTATCCTATTGGGTTGCTAAGAGTCAGAATCTACTCGACGGCAACCGGTTTGGTTTTTTTGTTTTTGCTTTTAGCCCTATGTCACAATTCAGTCCACAGGGACCCTGATCGCCTTTTCCTTCCATAAGACGTCACAATGATCCATTACACTGATGACATTATGCTGATTGGACCTAGTAAGGAAGAAGTATCAATGACTAGACTTATTGGTAAGACATTTATGTACTAGAGAGTGGGAAATTAATCCAACTAAAATTCAGGCGCCTTTCCTTAGTGAAATTTCTAGAGGTCCAGTGGTGTGGGGCATGTCGAGATACTCCTTCTAAAGTAAAGGATAAATTGTTACATCCGTTCCTTCCTACAACTAAAAAGAAGACATAATGCCTAGTGGGTCTCATTAGATTTTGGAGGCAACATATCCCTCATTTGGGTGTGCTAATCTGGCCTATTTATCGAGTCAAAAAGCTGCTAGTTTTGAGTGAGGCCCAGAACAAGAGAAGGCTCTGTAACAAGTTAAGGCTGCCATGCAAGCTACTCTGCCACTGGGGTCATATGATCTGGCTAACCCAGTGGCTCCTGAAGCGTCAGTGGCAGATAGAGACGCTGTTTGGAGTTTTTGGCGGGTCCCTATTGGTGAATCATGGTGTAGACCCTTAAAATTTTGGAGCAAAGCTCTGCCAATCTCTGCAGATAACTACTCTCCTTTTAAGAAACAGCTTTTGGCTTGTTTCTGGGCCTTAGTAGACTGAATGCTTAACCATGGGCCACCAAGTCATCATACTGCCTGAGCTGCCCATCATGAACTGGGTGTTGTCTGACCCACAGAGTCATAAAGTTGGACGTGCACGGCAGCACTCCATCATTAAGTGGAAGTGGTATATACAAGACTGGGCTCGAGCAGGACCTGAAGGCACAAGTAGTTACATGAGGAAGCGGCCCAAATGCCCACGGTCCCCACTCCTATCACATTACCTTCATCTCCCAGTCTGCACCTATGGCCTCATGGGGAGTTCCTTATGATCAGTTAAATAAGGAAGAGAAAACCTGTGCCTGGTTTACAGGTGGTTCTGTGTGATATTCAGGCACCACTCAAAAGTGGACAGCAGCAGCACTGTAGCCCCTTTCTGAGACCTTCCTGAAGGACAGTGGTGAAGGAAATACTCCCAGAGGGCAGAACTTGTCTTTATTTAGAGATTATGTATGGGTTAAGGCAATGCGTAAAGGCGCCAAGCTGACAAACAGAAGACTGTGATGGTTAAGGTTATGTATCAACTTGGCTAGGCCATGATTCTCAGTGGTTTGGCAGTTATTATACAATCATCCTCTGTTTTGTGATCTGATGTGATCAACCAATCAGTTGAAAGGGGAGTTTCCTTGGAGGTGTGGCCTGCATCCAATATATATGGATGTTCTGGCAAAGCTCACTCTCTCTCGATCCTTCATTAGCCTTGTTATCCTCTCATCTCCAGTTCGTGGGACATGAGCCAGCAGCTTTCCACCTGACCTGCAGATTGTGGATTCACCAGCTCCCGCAATCCCGTGAGCCAGCAGCCTGCCAATTTTGGGTTTGTCAGCCCCCACAACCATGTATATCAGAAGAAGCCTCCAGCCTGACTCACAGACTCAGGACTTTCCAGCCCCTACAACTGTGTGAGCCAAATCCTTGATATAAATCTCTCTCTATATATATATATGTGTGCATATATATATATATATGCATTCTTCACTGATTTAGCTTCTCTAGAGAACCCAGCCGAAGACATTTTGGTACTGAGAGTGGTTCTAGAGAAACAAAATTGCAAGGATGCATTTCTTAAGTTGGTTCTCAAGTCTGATTAGTCTTAAAGATATCAATGACTGGTGGGGGGGGGGGGGAGGGAGGACTAAATAGACAATAGATAAGTGGTAACTTTGGTGAAGGGTAAGACAGCACACAATACTGGGGAAGCCAGCACAACTTGTACAAGGAAAGGTCATGGAAGCTCCACAGACACTTCCAAACTCCCTGAGGGACTGAATTGCTGGGCAGAGGGCGGTGCAGACCATGGTCTCAGGGAACATCTAGCTCAGTTGGTATAATACAGTTTATAAAAACAATGTTCTACATTCTACTTGGTGAGTAGTCGCTGGGGTCTTAAAAGCCTGTGAGCAGCCATTTAAGATACTCCACTGGTCTCACCCATTCAGGAGCAAGGGAGAATGAAGGGAACAAGATACAAGGAAAAGATTAGTCCAAAGGACTAATGGACCACAGCTACCACGGCCTCCACCACACTGAGTCCAGTATAGGTAGATGGTGTCCGGCTACCACCACTGACTGCTCTGACCGGGATCACAATAGAGGGACCTGGACAGAGCTGGAAAAGAATATAGAACAAAATTCTAACTCACAAAAAAAAAGACCAGATTTACTGGCCTGACAGACTGGAGAAACCCCGAGAGTATGGCCCCCGGACACCTTTTTAGCTCAGTGGTGAAGTCACTCCCAAAGTTCACCGTTCAGCTTGGGACTGGACAGCCTCATAAAACAAAACGGGACTAATGCGGCACAGCAGTCCAGGGACAAGCACTAGAAGGCAGGAGGGGACAGGAAAGCTGGTGATAGGGAACCCAAGGTTGAGAAGGGACAGTGTTGACATGTCGTGGGGTTGTTAACCATTGTCATAGGCCAATATGTGTACCAACTGTTTAATGAGAAACTATATGTTCTGCCAACCTTCATCTAAGGTACAAAAAAATAAAAAAGAATTATCTATGTGAGATCAAATTGACAACAGCAATTCAAAAAGTTTGATGGGTAGCCTGTGGGCAGTGAGTTGAAGATAATGGTGATGGAATAATTTGGAAAAGGATAGTGAAAACAGCAGCACAACTGGAAGAATGTAATTGATGTCACTGAATTGTACATGTAGAAACTTTTGAAATAGTGTAACTTTGGCTATGTATATTTTCACCAAAAAAAGGGTCCTCCAAGGTCAAGAAGGGTGAAGGTTGACATGTCGTGGGGTCGTTAACCAATGTCATAAAACAATATGAGTACTGACTGTTTAATGAGAAACTATTTGTTCTGTAAACCTTCACCTAAAGTACCATTAAAAAAAAAAAAAAAAAGGAAAGATATCGATGACTGGAGGACTTCCTGAGACTACTGCCCTGAGATACTCTTCAAACCCTGAAGCGAAACCAACCTGAAGTCACCTTGTAGCTAAATGACAAATTGGCTCAAAAAATAATATCACCCATAGGTTCCTTTTAAAAAAAAAAATCACCTATATAAGCCAAAATGGTCAACAATTACTTTACACAAAGACGAGAATGTAAGGGGGCAGGGAAACTAGATTAATGGAAAACGAACAAGAACAGAAATAATGAGAATGTTCACGCATTGTGAGGAATGTATCCAATATCACTGAACAATTTGTGTATAAATTGTTGAATGGGAAACTAGATTGCTGTGTAATCCTTTACCAAAAACAGTAA
>NW_004443945.1:11394488-11434592 GCF_000243295.1 Trichechus manatus latirostris
TTATATATATATATATATATATAAACACTTCGAAGCTTATAAAAGGTTGGAAGCAAATAATGACAAGATATTAATGGTTGTTAATTGTGGGTGATGCAAAAATGGATGATTATAATTTTCAGCAGTTTTTAAATTCAAAAAATAAAATGCATCATCTCTAAAACTGCTTGAAACCAGAGCAATTATTCCAAACTGACCTTGCTACATCAGTAATTGTAACTTCAGCCTCTCTTTTGTTCAGCATGTAAATGTGCTTTCCCTTCAGGAATTTTTCACTTTGTCAGTCACCTCAACTTTCCTAAGGTCTCATTCCAAACCAGAGGGTGGCATGCAATTTAAACATCAAGTTGTGTGTCTTTCACACCAACTTGAAAATGTCTTCTCAGACACCAACTGCAAATGCAGTTCTTCTCACTCTAAACACCCAAAGCTAGGTCAGATATCACAGGTTAAAGGACAAAGTCCTCCAGACTGCCAAGTTTGCTCAAGACTTCAGATACCAGCTACAAGTTCGGAGTCTCTAGGATACCCGCATTCAGACCTCGAAAAAAACCCAAACCTATGTCATCTATTTGATTCTGGCTCATAGCAACCCCACAGGACAGAGTAAAACTGCCCCACAGGGACCTGCTGGCTACAAATTCAGGGTTAGCCAGCAGGTCCCTCTCAGGACATCAGCTACAAGCTTGAGGGTCCCTAGTATACCTGTACTTCTGACTCGCTGACTATAAATTTGGGGGTTCCCACTACCCTCTCAGGTTCAATAATTTGCTAACATAACTTACAGAACTTAGGAAAGTAGTACATGTATGATTACAGTTTTATTATAAAGATACAAAAGAGAAGCACAGGAACTGGTGACAAAGACCACATTCTTTAGGTAAAATAATTCTTCAAGCCACAGCATACATCTGTTTTCTTAACCAGCACCACGGAACAGGTGCATACCCAAAGTAGTTCAGTAACTATAAAAAGCTCGACTGAGAGACACATTACTTGAAGAAAAAAAAAAGTCTGAAAAAATGCAGAGTCCTTCACTTCCTAAATTAATGGTTCTTAACCCTAGCTACACATTAGAATCAACTGAGAAACTTAGGCTAGCCCAGTTCCTACACAGAGAGATTTTGATTAGTTTGGTGCGGGACCTTGGCATCAAAATTTTTATAAAGCTACCCAGGGAATTCTAATGTCCAGCCGCGGTTGAGGCTTCATTGCTCTAGTACAATGCTGTTCAATACAACTTTCTGTGATGATAGAAATGATCTATACCTGCATCGTCTAATACAGTAGCCACCAGTCACACGGCTACTAAGCACTTAAAACATGGTTACGAGACTGAAGAAATAAATTTTAAATTTAAATTAACTACTTGTGCCCTGCAGCTACCGTACTGGACAGTATAGATATAAAATCTAGATTCTTGAGATCTGTTCCTCACTTGCACTAGAGCCACACTTTAAGTGCTCAACCGCCATGTGTGACTAGTGGCTACCATACTGGGCAGGACTGACATAGAACATTTTCATTATTGTAGAAATTCTATTCAGTAGCACTGCTCTAGAAAATCTATAATACACAGATAATCCAAAACCTATCCTCCTATATATTTTGGTTAATCACTTTGGCCCTGTACAGAACTGCTTTTACTACCTTGCGTTTTGGTGTTATACCACTGAACTACATTAAAGAATGGTGTTAAAAAAATAGTTTTTGGAAATTGGAATCTGTATTTACTGTAAAGGTGGTAAGGATCTCTTTGTTATATTACAGAGTTCCATGAGCATTTTTTCTCTTTGTTCTCACTATCAGGAACAGCTGTTTCTCCCGACCTGCCTAAGTTAGACTAATCTTTATCTTTGGAAAACTGAATAATGTCTGATCATATTTCCCTCTTCTCACTGATTGCTAGAAAACAGAGGCAAATTTGTAGTCATTATATAACACATTTACGTGACCTTCAAATGTACCCCTTTTTGGGCACTAACAAGACTTATCAAGAGTCTGTTAATGTGAATTTACTGGTGGCCAGGGAGGGAGATTTTACATACACAAAAGAACTATTTTAGTTACTTTAATATTTAAAAAATTAATGTTCCATTTATTGAAGTTACAAATATAAAAGCCTTTCCCTTAAAATTCTTCAACTACAAATTGCATCCTACTTATAAAACTAGTAAATTTTAATACATTTTCTAGGGTGCTTGATAGTTGATCAACTCAGAATGGACAAACTAAATCCCTTAAATAATCAATCCTATTTGCAAACTTGGATAATTAAATTCTCTTACATATGCTGTTGTTGTTAGGTGCCATCCACTTGGTTCTGACTCATACCGATCCCATGTACAACAGAATGAAGCACCGCCCATTCCTGTGCCATCCTCACATTCGTTATCATGTTTGAGCCAACTGAAGCAGCCACTGTGTCAATCCAGCTTGTTGAGGTTCTTCCTCTTTTCCAATGACCTTCATTTTACCAAGCATGATGTCTTTCTCCAGGTACCAGTCCCTCCAGATAACATGTCCAAAGTATGTGAGATGAAGTCTCGCCATCCTCGGTTCTAAGGAATATTCCGGCTGTACTTCTTCCAAGACAGATTTGTTCATTCTTCTGGCAGGCCATGGAATATTCAGTATTCTTCGCCAACTCCATGATTCAAAAGCATCAATTCTTGTTCAGTCTTCCTTATTCACTGTCCAGCTTTCATGTGTATATGTGGTGACTGAAAATACCATGGCTTGGGTCAGGCCCACCTTAGTCCTTAAAGTGACATCTTTGCTTTTTAACACTTTAAAGAGATCTTTTGTAGCAGATTTGCCCAATGCAATGGTCATTTGATTTCCTGACTGCTGCTTCCATGGGCATTGACTGTGGATTCAAGTAAAACGAAATCCTTGACAACTTCTATCTTTTCTCCATTTATCAAAATACTGCTTATTGGTCCAGTTGTGAGAATTTTTGTTTTCCTTATGTTAAGGTTTAATCCATACTGAAGGCTGTGGTCGTTGATTTTCATCAGTAAGAGCTTCAAGTCCTCTTCACTTTCAGCAAGCAAGGTTGTGTCATCTGCACATCGCAGGTTGTTCATGAGTCCTCCTCCAATCCTGATGCCACATTCTACTTTACATAGTCCAGCTTCTTGGATTACTTGTCAGCATATAGATAGAATAAATATGGTGAAAGGATACAACCCTGATGCACACCTTTCCTGACTTCAAACCATGCAACATCTTCCTGTTCTGTTCGAAGGACTGCCTCTTGTACCTCTAGGTACAGATTCCTCAGGAGCACAATTAAGTGTTCTGGAATTCCCATTCTTCTCAATATTATCCATAATTCGTTATGATCCACACAATCAAATTCCTTTGCATAGTCAATAAAACACAGGTAAACATCTTTCTGGTATTCTCTGCTTTCGGCCATGATCCATCTGACATCAGCAATGATATTTCTTGTACCACATTCTCTTCTGAATCCAGCTTGAATTTCTGGCAGTTACCTGTCGATGTATTGCTACGGCTGCTTTTGAATGATCTTCAGCAAAATTTTACTTCTGTGTGATATTAATCATATTGTTCAATAATGTCAGTGTTCTGTTGGATCATCTTTCTTTGGAATGGGTACATATATGGATCTCTTCCAGTCAGTTGGTCAGGTAGCTATCTTCCAAATTTCTTGTCATAGACAAGTGAGTGCTTCCAGCGCTGCTTCTGCTTGTTAAAACACCTCAACAGACAATTCCTGGAGCCTTGCTTTTCACCAATTCCTTCAGTGGAGCTTGGCCATCTTCCTTCAATACCATCGGTTCTTAATCACATGCTACCTCCTGAAATGGTTGAACGTCGACCAATTCTTTTTGGTACAGTGACTCCGTATTCCTCTCATCTTCCTGCGTTGTTTAGTATTTTCCCAGTAGAATCCTTCAATATTGCAACTCGAGGTTTTAATTTTTTCTTCGGTTCTTTCAGCTTAAGAAATGATGAGCGTGTTCTTTCCTCTTGGTTTTCTATCTCCAGGTCTTTGAACATTTCATTATAGTACTTTAGTCTGTCTCCTTGAGCTGCCCTTTGAAATTTTCTGTTCAACTCTTTTACTTCACCATTTCTTCCTTTCCCTTTAGCTACTCTACACTCAAGAGCAACTTTCTGACATCTATTTTGGTCTTTTTTTCTTTCCTATTTTTTAATGACCTCTTGCTTTCTTTATGTATGACGTCCTTGATGTCATTCCACAACTCGTCTGGTCTTCAGTCATTTAGTGTTCAGTGCGTCAAATCTATTCTTGAGATGGCCTCTAAATTCAGGTGTGGTATAATCAAGGCCGTACTTTGGCTCTCGTGGACTTGTTCTAATTTTCTTCAACTTTATCTTGAACTTGCAAATGAGCAATTGATGGTCTGTTCCATAGTCGGCCCCTGGCCTTGTTCTGACTGACGATACTGAGCTTTTCCATCATCTCTTTTCAGAGATGCAGTCGATTTGATTCCTGTATATTCCATCTGGCAAGGTCCATGTGTATACTTGCCGTTTATGTTGTTGAAAAATGGTATTTGCAGCGAAGAAGTCATTGGTCTTGCAAAATTCTATCATGCAATCTCCAGTGTCGTTTCTATCACCAAGGCCATATTTTCCAACTACCAATCCCTCTTCTTTGTTTCCAACTTTCGCATTCCAATTGCCAGTAATTATCAACGCATCTTGACTGCATGTTTAGTCAATTTCAGACTGCAGAAGTTGGCAAAAAATTTCAGTTTCTTCACCTTTGGCTTTAGTGGATGGTGCGTAAATTTGAATAATAGTTGTATTAACTGGTCTTTCTTGTAGGCATATGGATATTATCCTATGCCTGACAGTGCTGTACTTCAGGATGGATCTTCAAATGTTCTTTTTGACGATGAATGTGATGCCATTCTTCTTCAGTTTGTCATTCCTAGCATAGGAGACCATATGATTGTGCAATTCGAAATGGTCAATACCAGTCCATTTCAACTCACTAATGTCTAGGATATCGATGTTTCTGCGTTTCATTTCATTTCTGACAACTTCCAATTTTCCTAGATTCATATTTCGTACATTCTACATTGCGATTATCAATGGATGTTAGCCGCTGTTTCTTATTTGAGTCATGCCACATCAGCATATGAAGGTCCTGAAAGTTTGACTCTGTCCACGTTATTAAAGTCAACTCCACTTTGAGAAGGCAGCTCCTCCCCATTCACATTCTTAGTGCCTTCCACCCTGAGGGGCTCATCTTCTGGCACTATATTAGACAATGTTCCGTTGTTATTCATGAGGTTTTCACTGGCCAACTTTTTCAGAAGCAGACTGCCAGTTCCTTCTTCCCAGTCTGTTTCTGTCTGGAAGCTCCACTGAAACCTGTCCACCAAGAGTGACCCTTCTGGTATTTGAAATACCGGTGGCAAAGCTTCCAGCATCACAGCAACATACAAGCTACCACAGTACGACAAACTGACAGACATATGGTGGTAAATACACTAAACTTCATTTATAAATTTAATATATTTTATTTTAAACACTTAAACTGCTTCTAACAAGTAAATCCTCCCTATGAATTTAAAACTAGTAAATATATTATAATAAAGTCTTCATTATAATGAATGTTAACTTCTTTAACACATTCCAATATTTTCTAATTAGCCAAATTCTTGCAGCTTTCAACTTGAAATCACAAGTCAAAAAACAATTACAAAAGTTACAGCTTAATGTGGGGACCATGGTCTCGGGGTACATCTAGCTCAATTGGCATAACACAGCTTATAAAGACAATGTTCTACGTTCGACCTTGGTGAGTAGTGTCTGGGGTCTTAAAAGTCTGAGAGCGGCCATATAAGATACTTCACTGGTCTCATCCCTTCGGGAGCAAGGGAGAATGAAGAGAACAGGATACAAGGAAAAGATCAGTCCAAAGGACTAATTGTCCACAGCTACCAAGGCCTCCACCGGACTGAGTCCAGTACAGCTAGATGGTGCCCGGCTACCACCACTGACTGCTCTGACCAGGATCACAACAGAGGGTTCTGGACAGAGCTAGAGAAGGATGTAGAACATAATTCTAACTCACAAAAAAAAGACCAGATTTACTGGCCTGACAGAGACTGGAGAAACCCCGAGAGTATGGCCCCCAGACACCCTTTTAGCTCAGTGGTGAAGTTATCTCTGAGGTTCACCGTTCAGCCTGGGAGTGGACAGCCCCGTAAAACCAAATGAGACTAATGAGGTACAGGAGTCCAGTGACAAGGGCCAGAAGGCAGAAGGGGACAAGGAAGCTGGTGATAGGGAACCCAAGGTTGGGTAAGGATATTGCCGATGTGTTGTGAGATTGTTAACCATTGTCATAGGGCAACACTTGTAGTAACTGTTAAATGAGAAACTATTTTGTTCTGTAAGCCTTCATCTTAAGTGAGAATAACAGCACAATTGGAAGAGCGTAGTCAATGTCACTGAACTGTGCATGTAGAAATTTTTGAAATGGTGTATCTTTGGCTATGTGTATTTTCACCAAAAAAATGGTTGAGAAGTTAGAGGGTTGACATGTTGTGGGGTTGTTAACCAATGTCATAAAACAATATGTGTACTACTGTTCGATGAGAAACTATTTGTTCTGTAAGCCTTCACCTGAAGTACAATAAAATAAATAAATAAATAAATAAAAGTTACAGCTTAAATTAGATTCACAAAACTAATTTGTAAGCAGTCTAATATGGCTAACTCTCTGAAGCACGATTAATACTATGAAGACCAAATATATAATTATTTCTAAGCTTAATACAAAAATACTATTAGTTTAATAATTTTCATCATTTCTATATCTGATTCTAATCTCATGGCTAAAAGACTTACCTATTAAGCAAAGAAGTAGTTCTCAAAGTATGATCCCCAGACCATCAGCATTATTTACTAACTTGGTAGAAATGCAAATTCTTGGGCCCCAACCCAGAACTACTCAATTAGTAACTGGGGTACCAGTACCAGTTGCCATTTAATCGATTCTGGCTCATAAGAGTCCTATGAATGTCAGAGCAGAACTGTGTGCCACAGGATTTTCAATGGCTGATTTTTCAAACGTAGATTGCCAGACTTTTCTTCTTAGGCACGTCTGGGTACCCTCGAATCATCAACCTTTTGATTAGCAGCCAAGTGTTTAACCATTTGTGCCACCCAGGGACTCTAATTCTGGGGTAATCCATTGCCAGCGAGATGATTCCAACTCACAGAGACTCTATGTTTAAAAAAAAAACAAAAAAACCAAACCTGTTGCCGTCGAGTTGATTCTGACTCACAGTGACCCTACAGGATAGAGTAAAACTGCCTCCATAGAGTTTCCAAGGCTGTAAATCTTAACTGAAGCAGACTGCCACATCTTTCTCCTGCAGAGCAGCTGGTGGGTTGGAACCAGTTCCAATAATCTATTTAACAAGTTCTTCAGGTGATTCTGATACATGCTAAAGTGTAAGGCCCAATGAACTACTGTAGCCTCAACTACTTAGAGGCATTTTTCTCTTAAAATGACAGGCAATACTAAACACTTTAGATCAGCTACCCTCTGAGATAAGTAGCAATTCTAATATAGGTAAATTGATCTCATGTTTGAGAGTAACTGCACTAAGAAAACAATATTATGAACTCAAACTACATGGGTTTATCATTAGAGCAGACTAAAGTTGTTTATCAACAAGCGGGCTCTTCCATCTCAGGAAATGAGACTAAGGCTGCAGGCATCTGGGATTATCTTCCTCCATCACTGAACAATAGAGGGAGAGAGAGTTATCTTTCTGACTCTAAAGAAACTTCAATGACAATCCATCCTATCCTTGACAACTTTACCTAATTCATTACTAACTTGTTTTAACTTTAACAATTTACAAGACAGACAGAATTCTGCATTTTCTTCACATTTTTTTTTTCTTGTCTGGCAGGGCTATAACTCTGATATGCTAAAAAATAACATCCAAATGGATTCTGCATCTGTCTTATTTCTTTGTCTGGCTCAGTTTCCTCATATGGAAAATGGCATAATAATAGTATATACTTTATAGAGTTGTAATTAGGATTAAATAAAAATACTTGCTCAGTACCTGCCTCATAAAATGTTCTTAGCAGCTATCATTATTATTGTTGCTGCTGTTATTACTATTTTAATTATCATCATTATTATTCCATCTACCTCAAAAGCCATCACCCTAATCCAAGTCAAAGATGATCATGGTTTTTTGACTCCCCTCCCCCAATTTTAGGTTAGGAACCTGTGTTACACACTTTCATAGCGTATTTTCTTTCCCATTCCTAATACCCATCACAGTTATAAATTACTCGTCAGTTATATATTCCTTGCTCAATGTCTATTTTCCCAAGTAAAGAGGGTCAGTAATAGGCCTTAGCATCCTCATCTGTGAAATGAAGTTGTTAATAGAAATTGCCTCACAGGGTTGTTGCTGAGGGTTAAATAAATATGTAAAATGCTTAAGGATATTAGACACATAGAAAGCACTATAGAAGTGTTAGCTATTATTATTATTCCATGTCTTGGTTTACTATTTTTCATGATTATCAAAAGTGAACTAGTAACAAGATTATAAATCTCAGTCATCTGAACCCTTCTTCAGGTATATAGCATTTAGGGTTTTCCTGCTATGAACATGGTGTGAAATTAATTCTGTCCCAGAATTTGTTTTAATGAGCTTGTGATTCAAATCACAAACTCAGTAAAATGATTTAATACAATACAATTTCTAGTTTTGTTCCTAGATTATAAACTCCTTAAAGGCTAGGAACCTTTTAAATTCAGCCCTGCATACCCCTAGAGTCACTAATACGAAATAATTCAATAAATACTTTAACAAATTCAGAGATATGCAAAGGTACTCAGCTAAAAGGAAACTTATTTAAAATCCAAACTTACAAAATAAAATCAGGGATAATTATTTAAGAAATATTAATTAAGTTCTTATTAAATAGTTCTTTCACTACATGTAAAAAGATCCAAGTTATAAAAATATAGTATGTTTCCAATTTAATTTACCTTATTCTTCATAAACCCTATTTACACACACATACACAGACCCATAAATATATATGCTATAAAGCAGAATGCCTTCAGGAGCCCAGTTCAACAATTTGCAACTAAGATCCACAGCTGGTACTAAAAGACGAAAATGGCCCACATTCGAAGTTAAAAGAATTGCTGATTACCAGGGTCAGCACTTCCACATAGAAGTAGCCATTTTAACAGAACTAGTCCCATCATTACTTCTACTACTGCTACTACTGCTCCCCACCATCATCATCCTCCCATCAATGGGCAAAGGAGAAGGATTAGGATGGAAAAATGGTCCCTTGTTTATATCCCTTCTTCTAACCCAAGATCAGAGAAGGATGCATCAGGAAGGGAGGAGGGCATTTGTGAGAGCTACACCACACCCACCTCCACTCCAAATGTAACCTGGAATGGGAACTTGGGGTACTGGACTGGGTGTAGCTTTAACTGGAATGAGATTGAAATTTTAAAATGAAGGGACTAAGTCTTAAATAACTGAAAGATACTATTTTAATTGCTAAAAGTAAATGAAAAGAAAATTTAAAAAGGGTTGAGGTGTGTATAAAGGATCCTATCACTAAGAGGGAAAGGAGGGTTGACATAACACAGCTGGGGAAGTTTATGATAAAAACTATTTCATGTTTATATAAGTTGAGACTCTTACTAGTTAAGTCTATCTACATTTATTTATTGCTATATGATCTAGTAAAATGAATACTTTTAAATGGTACACAATATTGACTTATATCTTCTCCCCAAAATAAGAGCTATATTTAAGGTAAAAAAATTTTTTTTCCTTTTTTAAGTCAAATCACAATTTAGCCTTTAAGCAGGAACAAGCATTGTATAGTAAGATGTTTCCTTTGTAATTTTTATGAACTAGAGAAATGGCATGATAAAATTCTTACTATGTTAAAGTCTCAATTATGACTTTTCCTGAGGGAAGTATAATGTTGGAGCCAGTAAACAATAAAAGCTGGCAAGAGCAAAAGCAGCCACCTTGGAGATAAGTAAAGACAACAGTAACACTCACAGGTAAATGGTTTGGTTTACAGAATGCCTAAAATCAGAAAGATTTGACCAAAGTTTTATCTGGTTGATCCTCAATCTGCCAACAGTAAAACTATTTTATCAGCATCATTACTGAATACGAAATGGTGAGGGGCAAGATAACGAACGACAAATGAGGCCCTGGAGTACAACCAATCTACAAGTGTGGAAGTGTCTGTACAAGAAATACTGTCACTTGGCCCCCGGACACTCTTTTCACTCAGTACTGAAGTCACTCCTAGGGTTCCCCTTCAGCCAAAGATAAAATAGGTCTATATGGCAAAAGAAGCCCTGGTGGCACAGTGGTTAAGCATTTGGCTACTAACCAAAAGGCTGGCAGTTTGAATCCACCAGCTGCTCTTTGGAAACCCTATGGGTTAGTTCTGCTCTGTCCTATAGGGTCGCTATGAGTTGGAATCGACTCAACAGCAGCAGGTTTGGTTTGTTTGTTTTTAATAGGGCCAATAATAAAACACCTGTGGAACGTGCTTCGTAGTTCAATCGTACACGGGACTAGTGGGTACACCAGCCCAAAAGCAAAGACAAGGCAGGAAGGGACAGGAAAACTGGATGAATGGAAACAGGGTACCTGGGGTAGAAAAGGGGAGAGTGTTGACACATCGGGGGGTTGGCAACTAATGTCACAAAACAATTTGTGTATTAACTGTTTAATGAGAAACTAATCTGCTCTGTAAAGAGAAAAAAAGAAATTAAAAAAAACAAAAAAGAAATACTGCCACAATAACAGGACTTGTTAAAGAATTGAAGGAAGGGTGACAGACAGCAGGAAACTTAAGCAGCTGTTATAAAATGCTGAAAGAGCACAAGCAGAAAGAGCAAAAGAAATCCTTCAAACATACTGAAAGATACTCATTCTGAAAGACACAAATGCAAAGAACTACCCTATAGCCAAAAACAATCTGGTAAAAGCAGCTGCGAAGAATACAGTTCTCTTTTTATGCAAAGGCTGCCTAAAAATTAATGAAGAATCATTTATATTTTACTTAAATATCTATACATTGCCTTCCAAAAGAGTCAGTTTGGGAAATTATACTTATTTTAACAATGGCAGGGGTGATCAAATTATTGCTAGGACACGTATTTCTTGAATTGCCTTCAGAACTCGTTATCATAACTTCATAGACATACACTATTTCTGCCTCCAAAAGGTATTTCCTACCTTTATTATCCATGATTTTCATTGGTTCTGGCTCCAAATGAAAAAGAGCTCTAGAATTGAGAACCTGTGAGAGTAGGTCCTCATTTTATAAACAAAACAGAAGACCAAAGAGATTAAGTAACTTGTCCAAATTCTTTCAGCAAGTTAACACTAGGATGTATCTGCTCATCAGACTGTGGCTGTACTGCTACATCACAAGAACCCTAACTTGTTTGTGTCAGAGATTTGGGGACACCATGAGTATTAAAAAAGAGCCCTGGTGGCACAATGGTTAACTGCTCGGGCTGCTAACTGAAAGATCAGCTGTTTGAATCCACTCAGCAGCTCAGTGGGAAAAAAAAGACCTGGTGATCTGAGTCCGTAAAGATTACAGCCTAGGAAACCCTATGGGAGTTCTACTCTGTCCTACAGGGTCGCTAGGAGTCGGAATCGACACAAGGGCATACAACAACAACATGGGTATTAAAAGGTTCCTAGGTGGTATGCTTTGTGCTCTGACTGATAACCTAAAGGTTGGCAGTTCGACCCCACCCCACCCAGTGGTACCTCAGAAGAAAAGGCCTGGTGATCTACTTCCGTTAAGATTACAGTCAAGAAAACCCTATGGAGCAGTTCTACTCTAACACATGGGCTCTTCAAGAGTGAGAATCGACTCAACTGTAACAAACAACAACACGAGTATTAAAGGATGTGCTATCAGTTCAAAAAGCAGCTTCAACAGAAGAGGACTTTATACAGTATTTTGAAATTGCTACTCTGAGGTAGAGTCTCAGATATAACTGTGCTCAATAAACGTTTTTGAATGACTGAATCGAATGTACACATTAGAATACTGATCACAGTACTTTGCAGTTTGTCACCCCACATATTTCTGAATTTTCTATCTAGACACTGGTCACATATAAACTCTTTGGCAATTGAAAAAAAAAACAAAAAAACCTTTGTTCAAATATTTCAAGGTTCGAATCCTCATCCCCGGTCCCACCTTTAAGAGGATTCTGCATCTGGTTAATGTCCCATTTAGTACAAAAAGAAACTATATGCCCTTTTCATTTTCTAATTCCCCAAGCAGAAATTCTAAAGATACAGATATTCTATGTAAAGTGAGAAAAAACTATTAAAATGTTTAAAGACTTAGGGAATTAAGGAACTAGACGACTAAACTTCCCTGATGCATCTCTAGGGGCCATGCTAAGGCTAGATTTTAATATTCAAATTTCTTCAAAGCTTAAATTACACACAGACCAACAGATGTTTTCACTGCTTTAAAATGAATGGAAGGATGTGGGGTTATAGATAAATTCTATAGTCTTTGTGCTTTCTCTTATTTTCCAAACTCTCTAATCTCACATATTTATTCTCATAACCCAAACACACATATTAAAATCACAAAAATAAAAATGTTCACGTCTGCCACTTATTTACGGAAAAAAACGACACAAGAAAACTTACCGTATAAGTGTTTCACTAATACCTCTATTCAGCAAGCGCTTTTTAAAAAATCCGTTTAAGATACCAATATCATGCCAAAATGACTGATTTTTTTTTTTTTAAAGGATAGCGCAAAGCCATTATGTTGAAACACAACTAACAGTAATCAGTACAAAAGGTTAGTGAGAAAGTTTCTACGTACTGCCACCTCAGGACCACCTCACCTCACCTCACCTCCCCACCCCACCTTTCAAAGTACACGGCACAAAAATCAACCAGGAGCCAGGGTTTAAGCATTTTCTTTTCCAAAGTACCATTTAGCTTTTTACTTTTAAGTGCTGAAATGAATCCTAATAGTTGGTAAATACCAAAAAGGCATACCAAAGCCCAAAACCGGCACGGCATTTTCAATTGATCTCTAAGATTTAAAAACACGGGCGTCATAATTGGTTCAGGATTCACTTCCCAGTGGGAGGGCAAAAGAAGCCAATCCTACCCTCGAAACACTTGGTGGGGTAAAGAGAGTCGAATCTAGGTGAATAAAGCAGGAAGAGCAGAGCAGGAAGAGCTGCGACGCAGTTGAAAGTCGTGCGTCCCCAGAGCTGAACCAGCCCTTCCCTCCGCATCCGGACCCGCCGCCTCCATCCCGGCCGCAACGCCCGGCCCCTGCCCCAGGCACACCTGCCAACCCGCCTGTCACGCGTGTGCCGCCTTCCCGACCCCGCGCCTCGGCCGCCGCCTCCCCCAGCCCGTCGGCCGCGCGGGAGGCGAGGGAAGGGTAGGCTCACCAGGTCCCTCCGGGCTGGACGGCGCCGGGGGCCGGGGGGGCGGAGATCCGCACCCGAGGTCCCCCTGGGCAGGCTCCCTCAGGTAATCCTCGAAGCGCACCTGCCGGGCTTCGCCACCGCCCCCAATCCCCCACAGGCGGTTAGCCGTGCCCCGCAGGAGGCGCCCGCTCTTCCCCGTGAACGTGGTCAAGTACTCCATGCTGCCGAGGGGCAGGCAGCGGGACAGGGGCCGAGAAGGACGACGGTTTCCCTGGCCGCGGCCGCAGCTTGCGCGCCGGCCCGCCAGCCCGACCGGACCCGGGGGCGGTGGCTACGAGCGCCTCACAGGAGAGGGAAGGGGAGGGGGGCGTCCCTCGCAAGGCCCGGGGGCGGACCATCTGGAAACTCCGCGTTGGGGGAGCGGAAGCCGGACAAAAGTTTTTGAAAAGTTTTTCTTGTTACTTCCAAACTCGGATCAGGAATATAACTGAGCTTTCAAACGCGTCTTATTCTGACTGGAATGAACAGAGGTTCGGAAAAAGGGCCGTTTGTAAGTAGGTCGGACTCAGTTCTATTCGTTCCCCCCGCCCCCGACACCCGCTCGGCTCCAGTGGAACAGGCCCGCCCCGCCCTGCCCCGCCCCGTCCCGTCCCGTCCTGCACCCGACCGGACTGTCAAGACTGCTAGGGAAGGGAGAGGAGGCCTAGCCCCGGGGCCCGAGGGCAGAGCAGGGCATTAAAATAACTCTTGCTGGAACTTGTATAAGGTTCAGGAGGCTGGTAGGTGTTTGCAAAAAAAAGTTTCTTAGTGTGTGTATTGGGGATGGGGGGTGGGGCACAATCCACATAAAACTTTTGCAGCTTGTAATTATGTTTGGGAGGGCGGGTTAGTTTTAACCGAAGACTACTACAATCGTAGTTAAAACAGAATCCAATTTAGATAAAAATGCTGCTTATGAGACCATCTTTGTAAAATAAAGGATTAATAGTCGTATTTTAAGTTTGCTGTGGCATTATGAACTGAAGTTAGAGTTTGACATTCCCTGAATCGAGTCCTGTAAGACACGTGAATTAAGGGCTTTAGTGTGCAGGACTCCCTATTAGAGACAAAGAACCTTATCCTCCTTTAGTCAGAGAAAGAGCAATGACTTTTGACAGACATTTACTACACAATTTTGTCCCTGTGAGTTCTGGTTATTCTCTGACTTTCTTGTCTGTTTATAGCTCTTTTAGTTTCCTGTGCATTAAATAAATAATTCTCTTTCCTGAAATCAATATACAGTATTAATGTATTTGAAGAAAAGGGGTGAATTGTTTAGAAAGTTGAAGAGCTAAACATTCCAAATAATGGGGTACAGAAAATCTTTCAGGAACTTAATTTTCTGCAGACCACTAAAGATTATTGCCCCCCCGTCCCCCCACTTTTTATATCACTTGATCTTTTAGCCACCCTCACCATTTTCAGCTTAAATTCTTACGAGGTTGGAACACATGACACAATGGGTAAATGTCTGGCTACTAACCAGAAAGGCTGGCTGTTCAAACCCACCCAGCAGCTCTGCGGGAGAAAGACCTGGCAATCTGCTCCAGTAAAGATTACAGTCTAGAAAACCCTACAAGGCAGTTCTACTGTGTCACATGGGGCCCCTAACAACAACAATAGGTTGGACAAACTTCATTCCAACATCAGAGTCACCTTTATACTTGGCTATAACTATACTGGAGCTCTGGTGGCATAGTGGTTAAGAGCTTGGCTGCTAACCAAAAGGTCAGCAGTTTGAATCCACCAGCTGCAGTTCTCCTTTATCCTGTAGGGTCACTATGAGTGAGAATCAACTCGAGGGCAGCGGGTTTTGGTTTTATAACAATACTGTAGCCCTGCTGGCGCAGTGATTAAGAGCTTGGCTGCTAACCAAAAGGTCAGCAGTTTGAATCCACCAGCTGCTCCTGGGAAATCCTATAGGGCAGATCTAGTCTGTCCTGTAGGGAAGCTATGAATTGGAATCTACTCAGTGGCACTGGGTTTGGTTTTATAACAATAACTGAATATGTGGGCTGTACCCCAAGATTCACAGTGTTTATGGGAAAGGAGCCCAGGAATCTGCATATCCAGCAATCATCCATGTATTCAGATGTGCTGTTTGGGAAAGCACTGCTCCAGACTTCCGTCTGTACCTCCTAAGGACCTATTTGGTAGAAGGAAAGTGGTTGCTGTTTATTAGAACTCCTTTTGATAAGGAAGCATTCCCCTGCTTAGCACCACTTCTTTTTTTTTTTTTTTTTTTTTTACTGTGAAGGCTTACAGAACAAATAGCTTCTCATGAAACAATAGTACACATATTGTTTTACAACATTGGTTAACAACCCCACAACATGTCAACTCTCTAACTTCTCAACCTTTTTTTTTTTTTTTTTGGTGAAAATGTACACAGCCAAAGATACACCACTTCAAAAATTTCTACATGCACAGTTCAGTGACATCGACTACGCTCTTCCAATTGTGCTGCTATTCTCACTTTAGATGAAGGCTTACAGTTTAACAGTTAGTTCATATGTTGCCCTGACAATGGTTAGCAACCTCACAACACATCAACACTATCCTTACTCAACCTTGGGTTCTTTATCACCAGCTTTCCTGTCCCCTTCTGCCTTCTGGACCTTGTCCCTGGACTGCTGTGCCTCATTAGTCCCATTTGGTTTTATAGGGCTGTCCGCTCCCCGGCTGAACGGTGAACCTCGGAAATGACTTCACCACTGAGCTAAAAGGGTGTCTGGGGGCCATACTATCGGGGTTTCTCCAGTCTCCTTTAGGCCAGTAAATCTGGTCTTTTTTTTGTGAGTTAGGATTTTGTTCTACATCCTTCTCCACCTCTGTCCAGAACCCTCTGTTGTGATCCTGGTCAGAGCAGTCAGTGGTGGTAGCCGGGCACCATGTAGCTGTACTGGACTCAGTCCGGTGGAGGCCTTGGTAGCTGTGGACAATTAGTCCTTTGGACTAATCTTTGCTTGTATCCTGTTCTCTTCATTCTCCCTTGCTCCCGAAGTGGTGAGACCAGTGGAGTATCTTAGATGGCCGCTCACAGGCTTTTTGAAGACCCCAGACTTAGCACCACTTTTTAAGTTCTCTGAGAGACTTCATAAGCTTTTAAAATCAAATTTCAACAATTTAAGTCTAAGCCTGATTAACTAAATTGAACTTTTTTTCCTAAAATATTTTTTACATCTTCCCAAAGTATATCTAAAATAGTATTTGTGTTTTCTATACCTGATTAAATCTGCACTTTTATATCCAACCTTAGCAGGAATGTATAGCCTACCAGTTCAAATACAGGTTTACTGGCATTTAACCCATCAATTTTTTTTTTCCTGCTTCTATTTTGTGGAAGGCTAGAGCTGCTAGAGAAAATGTATAACCTTGATGACCGAATGCTTTACAAATTTTGATTTAAACTCAGCTGAGCCCTACTGTGTCCAAAATCCTTACATAGTCAGTGCTCTTGTATTATCCATATTTCGTGTCTGAACCATCACTATTCTCCTGAAGTTACCAAATACATCACTCAAACATGTTGATTTACCTTCTCCATGACCCAGAAAACCATAGGACATCAAATGTAAACACTCTCATTTTTCTTCCCTTTTTCCTTCATATCTACATATAAGCTCATTTCCATATCTTGACTCATCCTTAGCTCCGGCCTCAGAAGGAACCAAAGTCGTTGCCATTGAGTCAATCCCGACTCATGGAGACCCCATGTGTTACAGAGTAGAACTGAATTCCACAGGGTTTTCTTGGCTGTAATCTTTACAGAAGCAGATTGCCAGGCCTTTCTTTTATGGTGCTGCTGGGTAAGTTTGAACCACTAACCTTTAGGTTAGCAGTCAAGCACAAACTGTTTATACCACCAAGGGACCTTTGCCTCAGAAAGAAAGAGATCCTTATTCTTGTCCATAACTTTCTCCCTCCACTTTGGTCCCTACCCACTTATCCTACTTTTATCAGCCACATAAATTCCTCCCATCCTTAAACAGAAAGTTTCCTTATAAGCCTTCCCTGTCTTCTCAAGCTACCCTTTGTCACATTTTTTAAACAGCTTTATTGAGATATAATTGAAAACCATAAAATTTGCCTGTTATAACTATACAATTCAGTGATTGTTAGTATATTTACACAGTTGTGAAGCCATCACCACAACCTAAGTTTTTAACATTTTCATCACACATGGAAAAAGAAACTTCTCACCCATTTGCAGTCATCCCTCCCCCAACCCCCAAACTCCACCAACAGCCCTGGACAACCATTCTGTCTCCATGGATTTGCCTTTTATGAACATTTCATACAAATGAACTCATATGATATTTGATTTTTGGTCTCTGGCTTTTTTTACTTAGCGTAATGGTTTTGAGGCTAATCTAGGTTGTAGAATGTGTCAGTACATCATTCCTTTTTATTGGGAAATAATATTCCATTGTATGAATATATTACATTTTATATAGTCATCAGTTGCTGGACATTTGGGTCATTCCCACATTTTTGCAACTGTGAATAATGCTGCTATTAACAGCATTATTGGACATATGTTTTCATTTCACTCGAGTATATACCTAGGATTGGAGCGGCTGGGTCTTGATGGGGTCTTTTGAAGTTCAAAAGTTTTTAATTTTAATGATGTCTGATTTATCAATTTTTATTTTTACCATTATGCTCTTTGTGCTGTATCTAAGAAATCACAGCCTAATCCAAAGCTACAAAGATGTACTCCTATGTTTTCTTCTAAGAAAGGAGCCCAACCCCTCCTCCCAAAAAACAACCTTGCTGTCGAGTCAATTTTGACTCATAGCGACCCCAGGAATCTGCAAATTCAGCAATCATCTATTGTTCAAATGTGCTGCTTGGGAAAACACTGCTTTTTTATAGTTTTAGTGCTTACATTTAGGTTTATGGCCTATTTTGAGTTAATTTTTGTTTATGGTATGAGAAAGGAGTATCAAATTTATCTTTTTATGTGTGGATATCCAGTTGTGCCACCACCATTTACTGAGATCATTCTTTCCCTCACTGAACTATCTTAGCATCTTTATAAAAATTCAGTGCATGGTTGATTTGCCTCTGTGAACAACTACCTTCTTTGCCATGAGATCAGAAGAACTGAATGGTGCTGGCTACCATTACTGAACATTTTAAACAAAGATTCTAAAGAAGAATCCTAATCAGAAAGGCGGAAAATGTGGAACAGAATTTTAGATCTTACGGAATCCAGACTTTCTGGAGCCATGGAGGGTGGATAAACCACCAAAACTACTGCCCTAAGATAATCTTTAACTCTGACAATAAACCAAGAATATCCCCTGAAGCCTTCTTTAATCCAACAACAGTCTAGCTTAACTAGTAAAGAATGTCTGCCATAAGCATTATGCTCTTTTAAAGAACTTACTATATGGGATCAAATTGTTAATACAAACTTGAAAGGTTAGATCAGAAGCTTAGGGGAAAGTAAGTTTATGTCAATAAGGGAGGAACAAATCAGAAAAGGAGGTTGGGAATTGCTGTACAATTTGATTAATGTAATTAATGTCACTGTATTGTACATGTAGAAATTGTTGACTTGGTGTATGTTTTGCTATGTATATTTTCATCAATAATAAAAAAATTTACAAATTTAAGGGTTAAAAAAAATCAATTGACCATACATGTATAGGATTATTTCTGGACTTGCAATTGTATCATTGATTTGTGTGTTTAAACTTATGCTAATACCACACTGTCTTGATTACTGTAGCTTTGTAGTAGGTTTTGAAATTGAAGTGTTGTCCTCCAACTTTTTCTTCATTTTCAAGATTGTTTTGGCTATTCTGGTTCCTTTGCATTCCATATAAATTTTAAGATCAGCTTGTCAATTTTCTTAAAAAAAAAGAAAAAAGTCAGCTTGGATTTTGATAGTGATTGCATTGAATCTGTTCATCAATTTGGGAAGTGCAGTTTGATGTCTTACTTAGTATGGCTTTTCTTGCCATGGTCTTATAATTCCTACCCAGGTGGTTGGGTGGGGATGTGCAAATAAGATAATTGTGGCCCATCAAGGGGATTGGTCAGTTTTGCCTTAAAAGAGAGCCAATTCCAGAGCAGAGTGAAGAGCCCACTACCACCAAGGAAGGAGACCAGCAGGAGAAACTGGCAGGAGAGACTGACAGGAAAGACTGGCAGGAGAGACCCCGAGGAGACGGTGCAGTGGGTTTCCCAGCCCATGGAGTGAGAAAGCTGAGTGCCTTTGGGCAGAGACTAGGGGCCAGGGAGAAGCCTACGCCTGACCCACGAATCTGGGACTTGCCAGTCTCCACAGCCACATGAGCCATTTCCTTTATATGGTTCTTGAGTTCTGTGAGACATTGTAGCAAATTAGGAAACCCAAAGACAGGAAGCAGAGTGCTGAGGGGAGAGGGAATAGTTGATGTTAGAGATCATGGAGTGGCACAGCAGCTTGGAAAAGTTGGATGCTTGGGAAATCTTTAACCTCTGCCTCACAGGAACCTGTTTTGTGCTGATCCTTATAAAAGAAATTATTTGTTTAGGAAGTATTGCCATCTTAACAATATTAAGTCTTCTGATTCATGAAATGGGATTTGTTTCCATTTATTGAGGCAAGTCTTGTAATTCTTCTGTTAAATTTATTCATATTTTATTTTTTGATGCTAATGTGAATGGAATTATTTTCTTAATTTCATTTTCAGGTTGTCATTGCCAGCGTATATGAAAAAAATGATTTTTGAATACTGATCTTGTGTTTCAGGACTATGGTGGACTTGTTTATTAGGTCAAGTAGTTTTTTTAGTGGATTCCTTAAATTTTCTATATACAAGACCATGTCATCTATGACTAAAGATAGTTTTTCTTCTTCCTTTTTAACATGGATGCTTTTTTTTTTCCTTGCCTAGTTGCTGCAGTTAGAACATTGAGGACAATACACCCACTTCTCTCTTATTGACATGGTTAGGTTTCAACGACCAGTTCGTTAGGTAAAAATGGGAGTTATACAAAAATGGAGGATGACTACATCATTACATAACTGCCAAACTACTGAGAGTCAGGCCCAGCCAAGCTGACACATAACCGTCACAGCCAGGATTACTCTCGCCTCGCATCTCGGTGTTTGTTACTGCCAGATGTATGTCGCTAATGCTCAAAATAATCAGATAGTATGTATTTTACTATTGTGAAATGTTGAATAATGAAATAGTTAATAAGTGAGGAGTATGTGTATTAAATCTGTTTTTGAAGAAGTACAGCCAGAATGCTCCTTTGAAGCAAGGATTGTGAGACTTCGTCTCACATACTTTGGACATGTTGTCGGGGGGACCAGTCCCTGGAGTTGGACATCATGCTTGGTAAAGTAGAGAGTCGTGAAAAAGAGGAAGACCCTTAATGAAATGGATTGACACAGTGACTACAACAGTGGGCTCAAGCATAACAATGAGGATGGCACTTATGAATAGCCGAATATGGCCTCGGTGAAAGAAATGACAGTGGAGATCACATGATAGAATTTTGCAAGACCAACAATTTATTTCCCCCACGTGTCTGCCAGTTTGTCGTCCTGTGGGGGCTTGCGTGTTGCTGTGATGCTGGAAGCCTATGCCACCGGTATTCAGATACCAGCGGGGTCACCCATGATAGACAGGTTTCAGCTGAGCTTCCAGACTAAGACAGACTAGGAAGAAGGATCTAGCAGTCTACTTCTGAGAAGAATTAGCCAGTGAAAACCTTATGAATAGCAGCGGAACATTGTCTGATATAGTGCAGGAAGATGAGCCCCCCAGGTTGGAAGGCACTTAAAAGACGACTGGGGAAGAGCTGCCTCCTCAGACTGGAGTTGACCTTAATGACGTGGATGGACACAAGCTTTCAGCACCTTCATTTGCTGATGTGGCACGACTCAAAATAAGAAGAAACAGCTGCAAACATCCATTAATAATTGGAACGTGGAATGTAAGAAGTATGAATCTAGGAAAATTGGAAATCATCAAAAATGAAATGGAACGCATAAACATTGATATCCTAGGCATTAGTGAGCTGAAATGGACTGGTACTGGCCATTTTTAATCGGACAATCATATGGTCTACTATGCCGGGAATGACAACTTGAAGAGAAATGGTGTTGCATTCATTGTCAAAAAGAATATTTCAAGATCTATCCTGAAGTACAATGCCGTTAGTGACAGGATAATATCCATTCGCCTACAAGGAAGGCCAGTTAATACGACTATTATTCAAATTTACACACCAATCACTAAGGCCAAAGATGAAGAAATTGAAGATTTTTACCAGCTTCTGCAGTCTGAAATCGATCGAACAAGCAATCAGGATGCATTGATACTTACTGGTGACTGGAATGCGAAAGTTGGAAACTAAAAAGGATTGGTAATTGGAAAGTATGGCCTTGGTGATACAAACAATGCTGGAGATCGCATGATAGAATTTTGCAAGACCAACGACTTCTTCAATGCAAATACCTTTTTTCACCAACATAAACAGTGACTAGACACATGGACCTTGCCAGATGGAATACACAGGAAGCAAATCCACTACATCTGGGGAAAGAGACAATGGAAAAGCTGAATTTCGTCAGTCAGAACAAGGCCAGGGGATGACTGCGGAACAGACCATCAATTGCTCATATGCAAGTTCAAGTTGAAGCTGAAGAAAATTAAAACACATTCACGAGAGCCAAAGTACAACCTTGAGTATATCCCACCTGAATTTAGAGACCATCTCAAGAAGATTTGACACATTGAACACTAATGACTGAAGACCAGATGAGTTGTGGATGACATCAAGGACATCTTACATGAAGAAAGCAAAAGGTCATTAAAAAGACAGGGAAGAAAGAAAAGACCAAAATGGATGTCAGAAGAGACTCTGAAAATTGTTCTTGAGCATAGTGTCGCTAAAGTGAAAGAAAGAAATGATGAAGTAAAAGAGCTGAACAGAAGATTTCAAAGGGTGGCTTGAGAAGACAGAGTAAAGTATATAATGAAATGTGTAAAAACCTGGAGTTAGAAAACCAAAAGGGAAGAAGATACTCATCATTTCTCAAGCTGAAAGAACCGAAGAAAAAATTCAGGCCTCGAGTTACAACACTGAAGGATTCTATGGGCAAAATATTGAATGATGCAGGAAGTATCAAAAGAAGATGGAAGGAATACAAAGAGTCACTGTACCAAAAAGAACTGGTCAACATTCAGCCATCTCAGGAGGCAGCATATGATTAAGGATAGTTGGTATTGAAGGAAGAAGTCTAAGCTGCATTGAAGGCATTGGGGAAAACCAAGACTCCAGGTATTGATGGAATACCCATTGAGATGTTTCATCAAACAGACGCAATGCTGAAAGTGCTCACTCGTCTAACGCCAAGTAATTGGGAGGACAGCTACCTGGCCAACTGAGTTGAAGAGATCTATATACGCGCCCATTCCAAAGAAAGGTGATCCAATGGAATGCGGAAATTATCGAACAATATCATTAATATCACAGGCAAGTAAAATTTTGCTGAAGATAATTCAAAAACAGTTACAGCAGTACATCTACAGGGAACTGCTAGAAATTCAAGCCTGATTCAGAAGTGGAACAAAATATCCATTGCTGATGTCAGATGGATCATAGCTGAAAGCAGAGAATACCAGAAAGATGTATACCTGTGTTTTATTGACTATACAAAAGCATTCGACTGTGTGGGTCTAACAAATTATGGATAACATTGCAAAGAATGGGAATTCCAGAACACCTCACTGTGCTCATGTGGAACCTGTACATATACCAAGAGGCAGTCGTTTGAAGAGAACAATGGAGACTGTGGTTTGAAATCAAAGTTGTGTGTGTCAGGGTTGTATCCTTTCACCATACTTATTCAATCTGCATATTGAGCAAATAATCTGAGAAGCTAGATTATATGAAGAAGAATGCAGCATTAGGATTGGACGAAGACTCATTAACAACCTGTGATATGCAGATAACACAACCCTGCTTGCTGAAAGGGAAGACGACTTGAAGCACATACTGATGAAGACCAAAGACTACAGCTTTCAGTATGGATTACACATCAACATAAAGAAAACAAAAATCCTTACAACTGGACCCATAAGCAACATCATGATAAACGGAGAAAATATTGAAGTTGTCAAGGATTTCATTTTACTTAGATCTGCAGTCAACACCCATGGAAGCAGCAGTCAAGAAATCAGATGATGCATTGCATTGGGCAAATACGCTGCAAAAGACCTCTTTAAAGTGTTAAAAAAGGCAAAGATACCACTTTGAGGACTAAGGTGTGCCAGCCCCCAGCCAGGGTATTTTCAATCACCTCATGTGCATGTGGAACCTGGACAAAGAGTAAGAAGACTGAAGAATTCATGCATTTAAATTACGGTGTTGGCGAAGTATATTGAATATACTATGGACTGCCAGAAGAATGAACAAATCTGTCTTGGAAGACGTACAGCCAGAATGCTCCTTAGAAGGAAGGATGGTGACACTTCGTCTCACATACCTTGGACATGTGATTAGGAGGGACGAGTCCCTGAAGAAGGTCATCACACTTGGTAAAATAGTCGGTCAATGAAAAACAGAAAGACCCTTAGGGAGATGGACTGACACAGTGTCTGCAACAATGGGCTTAAACATAGCAACGTTTTGTGAGGATGGAGCAGGGTCGGGCAGTGTTTTGTTCTGTTGTACCCAGAGTCGCTATTCTGACTCATAGCGACCTTTTGGGAGGAGAACTAGGTGGCTTGGTGACGGCTGAGAGGGAGCTTTAATTTTTATTGTGTGTACAATGTGCATACGTCACCTATTCAAAAACGATATTTTTTTAACAAAACAAAAAATAAGAAGAAAATGGCCCTTATTTCAATAAACCCATATTTTGTAGGTGGTTGCTAGATTATCCAATGTTGAATTGACTTTCATTCAGCTCCTGCTGAAAAAGCAGTTGGGACAGACTGCATTTCTCAAACATTAGGAAGAAACATGTAACCTATTCTTTCTTTTAAGTTCCCTATGAGTTATCCCCGTATCAAGACAGGTCACCTGAAGTCAGTATATCTGGTCTGAAAAACAGTGTTGCCTCTTCATTAAGAACATGGGCCCGGATCAAACTGGCTTAGATTCTCGCTCCACCACTTAATAGCAGTGTGATTGGAACCAACTGACTTAGCCTCTCTGTCCCTCAAGCTTTTCTCCTGTAATGTATCGAAGTCAGGAGACTGAATAAGAGCATGTGCAACATGTTTTCAGAACAGTACCTGGAAGTGTGAGCTATAATATATGTGTATGGTCAAGTATTGCTCTCTTAATTTAAAAATGTAGTAAAAAAAAATTTCAAAGAGACCCAACCAAACCCACTGCTGTCAAATCCATTCTGACTCATAGCGACCCCGTAAGGTTTCCAAGACTGTAAATCTCTATGGAAGCAAACTGCTACATCTTTTTCCCACAGAGCCACTAGTGGTTTCCAACCGCTGACCTTTCAGCTATCAGTCGATTGCTTTAACCTCAGAGACTAGAAATCATTAAGCAATGGAAAAGGCAAGATAATTCTACCTTTTGAAAAAAAAAAAAAAGATGGTCACTGTATTTGAAACTCAAGACAATAATGTTTATTGTCTGATTAACAAAAGTCTGTGTCACTTCTTCATGAGAATTTGGTAAGTGTGAGCTATAATTCTTCCTATAAAAATACCTTACTGAGTTACACTTTTAGTGTTGTACTTCTGACATTTATTGAGGCTCGATGCAAGAAATAGATGAAGGAGGAACTGGTTGTTGAAGACATTACATGTTATGATGTTATTCAATGTGTACCTAGTTTAAAAATATTTTTGACAGATACTTAGAATTTCCTGTCAGGAAAAATCCTTACGAAGAACTGACACAGGATTTCATTAATCAGACAATAAATGTTATTGTCTTGCCTTAAGTTTTAAATACAGTGACCATCTTTTTTTCAGAAAGGTAGAATTATCTTGGCTTTTCCATTGCTTAATGATTTCTGGTCTCTTTGCAACTACTTGTTTACTAGATTTTTAAATAAGAGAACAATACTTGCCCATATACATACATATGGTAAAATAAAACAAAACAGAATGGTATACAATAATAACTCTCTCACATCCTTTCAGAACCAACCTCTACAATGTATGTGCATGCTTCTGAAAATTTTGTATGCATGCCAAATTAAAGGTATAAGTGTGTCTATAGTGGGTATGTTTATCCTTTTCTTTTTTTAAAACACAAATGGGAACATATTGTATCCACAGTTTTGCACAATTATTTTTTCTCTACTTAATTTATCTTAGAGACCTTTTCATATCTGTTTATACAAGATCTATTCCTTCTTTTTAGCTTTCAGAGTTGACTTTATTATTATCTGTTGAACAAAGTTTTTATTGTTAGTTGCTGGAGAGTTTAATTATATCTCATTTACTTCCAAAAAAATGTAGGTACTAAAAATTCACTGGAAAGTATCTAGTTAAGTAATTGGAACCTTGTGCACTAGTATATTTCTAAACAACAGCTCCTCCTAAGGCTTCAAGAAATTGTGTCCCTCTGTCACCATTTGTTAAAGGAAACATTGTTCCTTCCATTATGGAAATAATGACAACAATGCAATGTTTACTGTTTCTAGCAGTGCTGCTGACTTATCTGAAGTACAAAAATTTCAAGTACAATTTTGCTAAAAATATGAAATGCCACAAAACGATGTGAAAACTAGGCAAAATGCTCTAAATTCTTATAAGAAGAATTTTCTTCTTCTTATACAAAAGCAATGATATATTCAATAACCTGAAAATAACCTGAACCAGACTGCCTAAAACATAGGTTTTGTAATTTTTCTATTTTCTTATCATTAGATGAATTAAACTTTTCATATTTTAAGGGACATAGTTCTCTGATTGGTCAGTTTACATTGGCTAATGACTAAAGTCCCGGTTAATGTTCAATCTTCTTTTTTTTGTTCCTGCCCCAGCTCCTACCCTATCAGTCATATTATATGCCAAGCTCTCTGAATTCCAGCTTACTTCTGTTTCTTTATCTTTCTGTGAAGATAGCATCAAATGGTTTTTCTATTAATAACCATTCCCTGGCATACTTCCTGGCTCACTAAACCTATTAGGAGTAGTTACAACATTATACTTGTTACTTTCTGAAAATACCTTTAATGCAGATAAAATAAATGAATCTTAGGAAATAAAATGGGATTTAAACTGGAAGCAGAGATAGAGAATCCTAAGAAAATACAGAGACACTGAGGTATATGAACGCCATGCCCCTGCAAATCTTTAAGCAAAATGGTAAAAGTGAGATCTCTCTTCTCATTAAAAGGCTAGCTGTATTAATTTACTTGGAAAAGAGCAACTGGATTTCTGAAGGGGTTCAAGGAAAAAAAAAAAAAGTTGTCAAGTCATGGTAATCATGTAATATCTACCTGTCAAATATTTTATGAGAAAGAAATGCCAGCACGCAGATTTCTGATGCAACAAGCAGAACCGCCAAGAGAATAAAGCAGATTGACAGTAAGCAAAGATTTTTGTAAGTGTTAAGAAACAAAGGAACGAATCTATTATATAATCAGTACATCTGTATCTGTCACTAAATCTAAAGCCTAACTTGGCAGATATCCAAATTGGTTACCATAACATTAACCCTTTCTTCACTCATAGCTTTAGTGCTCTTTCTCCACTAAAAGGCTTATGCTAACTTTCAAATTCCTTATCATTTGAGACTGTCACCTGTATCAAGATATTAGCCCGGAGGGAAAGAGTTCAGCCTGTTATTTTGGTATAGCCATGATCAAAACACTGAAGAGTATACCACAGAGATCTAATATGGCCTTTCAACAGAATGGGAAAGGGCCTAAATTGATCTCAAAAAAAAAAAAAAATCACCTTAGTAGGTACCAATTCTGGATATAATCACTACAAACCCTACTAAAAAACAACTAACTTTTTCTTTATTATGAAAACTATCTGAAATTTTTAACTTCCATACTTGTCAGAAATAAAATACATAGGCAGTCAAGTCAAACAAGGACCCAGCAATACCATCATCAAGGATTATAATTAAAACTTGGGTCACATTGACACCAACTTACCATAGAATTATTTCAGTACTATTTTTATATTCTATTGAAGATTATAATTATATAATTACAGCCAAAAATACTCCATACCTGGAATGTGGCAGCTTCTGGTCTTTGGATCAATTTAATTTAGCTCATTGAGCAAGTGTCAAGGTGTATAATAACCATTCATGCCTAAAGTTGTGAAAACTCAGCAAAGTTTTAAAAGTCTTTAGGAGCAATAGCTAATCAAATTCCCCAAGGAGTTCTAATAGGAACTTTATGTTATGAAGACAAACATTCTGATTCTTTTTCCACTGCTTGTTTCTTTTCTGCCAATGCTCTCTGTCCGCTTGTAGTCGAGTGTGTCTACAGATGGGACTGTATGCATAGCCATGAGTTAGTCTTACCCTCTGTCTCTTTATCTTTCTAGACTCGTACTCTCTTAATTCTGTAATAGGTCTTCACATGTTGCTGCAACCTTTTGTGTTTATTGAATAGAATTTTGATAACTAAAATTTAAATGTGTAATATACTGTTTTGTTTTAATATTTTAATTTTTATGTTAACTTCAGATTTTTTAGGGTTTTTAACATTGACTAATTCAACAGTTTCTACATGCACAATCAAATGACATTGATTATACTCTTCATGTCGTGCAGCCCTTATCCCAATTAACGTTAAATATTTTAAAGTTATATAACCTTTAGTAAATTTGAGGGGATCATTTAGGTTAGAATCAATTGGAATGAATTTTTCTATATTTGCTCAGTATATTAAAAAAGTATTAAAAGAAGGAAAAGGAAAAAAAGAAAAGGAAAGGGCAAAATAAATTGGGAGGAACCTAAGCCTGTTGCTGGTTATTAGACATTTTGATGCCAAATGCAAGTTTCCAGCTTCAACATGTAACTAGTAATTAGGTAGTTTTTCTTTTATTTTATTTTCCTCCTATGGAAAAAAAATTAACCTGGGGCTGTGTCAATACAAGACAAAGCAGATGCAGCATGGCAATGATGAAAAGAGAACCTGCCTCTTCAGGTCCAGCCATCTCTCTTAGAGAAGGTGCTGGGCAGCAAAACTAATTTTTAATCAGTATTCCCTCTTTTCAGCCATGGCACATGACCAGCAATCTGATAAGTCCTGGGTATTAAGTGTGACGGGAGGAGAACCTGTTCCTTTTCCCAAAGGTCTGAGGGTTTCCTGACTCCCCACCTCTCCATCTCAAACACTATTTAGGAGAGATGCTAGTACTGCCAGGTAAATAAGCCAAAAAGCAGGAAACATATAGGAAGAAAAACCCAAACCCAAACCTAGTCAATCCTTAGGTGATCTAGCATTGACCAGACAGGTTTAATTAAAAAAAAAAGATAGTAAAAAGACCAGACTTAATAGTCTTACTGAGACTGGATGAACCCCAGAAAGCATGGTCCCTGGACTCTCTGTCAACCCAGAACTGAAACAATTCCCGAGGCCAACTCTTCCAACAAAGATTGGACTGGACTGTGGGGCATAAAATAATACTCGTGAAGAGTGTGCTTCTTAGCTCGAGTAGATACATGAGACTAAATGGGCAACTCCTGTCCAGAGGCGAGATGAGAAGGCAGAGAGGGTCAGAAGCTGGTTGAATGGATATGGGAAATCAAGGGTGGAAAGGAGGAGTGTGCTGTCACGGTATAGGGAGAACAATTAGAGTCACATAACAATGTATGTATAAACTTTTGTATGAGAGACTAACTTGAAATGTAAACTTTCACTTAAACTACAACAATACAAAAAGAAAAATCATGCACTGGTCATTTAGATCCACTCTTAACTTTCAGTCTTCCCAGAATGCAGCAGACACAGCAGTATCATCAGATTCATAACTGGAGTCTGAGCTGCCCTAACAGGCTTGGAGGACAGCTTGGCCACTTCTAGAGCTTTCCTGCAAGCCCCCCTTCCCTTCAATCCAGGGACTCACATGGGTGCTGAGCTGGCTCTACACTAACACCATCAGCAACAGTGGCTTGCAAAACATTTATTGAATGAATTGAATAAGAACTGGTTGGCGGCCACTTTGTGTCTACCCTACTAGATTTTCTGAGAATCAAGGAAGGCAGGGGAGGGGATGAAATTCTTAAAATAAAACAGAGAAATTAGTAACATTCTTAGGCTCCCAGATTGAGCTGGTGCTGCTGATGGATTGCCGGCTATATAAGCACATGCAGTGATGTTTGCTCATTCAACTCTATACATTTGTGGTGAAATGAAATCTCCCCGCCTCTAGTTTCTCCCTTCTTTAATCCATCCCCAACACTGCAGCCAGAGTAATCTTAAATCTGCATATCTGATTGTTGCCCTTTCTCTGCCTTAGAAACACTCCTTGTTCATAGCAGCAACTTACTGTTGATAATGAGAATCAGCTATGGAATTTTTTTTAACATGCAAATTCCTCAACTATACCCCAGAGAGCTTGATTCCAGGGTTGGAAGGTGGGATTAAGCAATCTGCATTTTTCAAATATCAGCCATGTTTGAAATCTGCTACTTTACAGTTCTTCCAAGTGCACAGTGAGTTCACGTGAGTCACACATTAACTTCAAATACAGCCATAAGACTAGTTTTGACAATCACTGAACAAAAGTGACATGTGTTTTACACTCACATGTGTAAAGAACATCCTCTGTTTAGAACAGCCTGTGTTTTACACTAGTCTAGGTAGCTCTGCCGCTGCCTCAGCAGCCAAGAATACTACATGTCCCAGAGGGTACAGCTACAAAGAGTGGAGACTCCATCAGCCTGGATCGCTGACAAACTATGTGGATCAGAACCATGCCCCCACCCGCAACTTCAACCTGAATTGGGCATGCAATATGAACAAGAAATGCATCAAGAAATAAACACATACTACAGAAAGCCACTGAGGTTTGGGGGTTAATTTGGTACCATAACATAAGCTTAGCCTATTTTGATGGATACAATAGCTTTACAAATACTTTATTTAAATTTTATTTTTTTAGCATATATGCCAAATTCATACACTGAAGACCACCTGATTTGTGTTGCTGGGATAATTTTTTTTTTTTTTCCAGATTTCTCCTGCTAGTTCTATATTCTCAAGACTATTCTGAGATTGCAAGACTATTAAATTTTTTTTGACTCATTTAACCTATGTATGTAAAATAAAGCTTTTCTTCATGTTCCCCAACCAAAAGCAAACAAATAACAAAAACAAATGAGTAAAGTGCTAAAGCACTGGGGCTAGAAAGACTCTGCCAATCATCCAAAACTCCCAGTTTAAAAATTTAGCTTCAAATCAGCCTAATTCTCTCAGTGAATCCAAAAAAGTGAATAAAAGTCAGAAAATGTTATAAATTTGAACTTGTAAAAACACATTTATGCAGATAAAATATCATTTTTATCAGTTTTACATATCGGTTTCACGTAAAACTATAATAGAAAAAAGTTGAATAAATTGTTTTTAAAGCCACAAAGAGTAAGTTCTCAATTCTCTTACACATAATGCTCATAACATATTAACAGCAACATTAACTATTAGACCTGAGAGAGGTCTTAGTGTTTATCTAGTTCAACTTCATTTTCATCAATCAGGTAGCCAACGCCCAGGGTAGTTAAGTGTCTCAAGGTCACACACTGGGATAAGAACAGGGTCAGAAGAAGGCAGGCTTTTCCAGGGGAAGTGCTGCCACATGAACTTTCCCTCTATCTTTTGCTCCAGCAACTGTAACTCTCTCAATTCACACAAACATTCCTTGTCCCATAAAGGGTTTTCCAGCTGTGAAAGCTAGGTCAAACTATTTTATTTGTGACTTAGCTCTCTTATCTGTAAAATAAGCACAGTAATGCCTATCTTGTAGCTCTGTTGTGATTAGAAAGGACATGCCATATGTACAGAGTTAGGCTCATTGTTCTTTGGCTTTAAATAAATGAATTTACATTTACTGCCTTCAGATTTCAGCCTATTCTTTTACAACAGGGGTCAGCAAACTGGCCTAGGTCAAATCTGGCCTGCTACCTGCTTTTGTAAAGGAAGTTTTATTGGAACACAGCTACACCCATGCATTTATATATTGTCTATGGCTGCTTTCACACTACAACAGCAGAGCTGACCAGTGTGACAGAGACCTAATAGTCCAAAAAGCCTAAAATAGTTATTATCTGGCCCTTTTCAGAAAAAGTTTTCTGCTCTTGTTGTAGACTTCTGAGATCATTTTGAAACTACTCTTGATTCTCTCATCCACAGTATCAATCATATCCCTCTTCATGTGAGTGGGCCACAAATTTGTCTCTATTCAAGCTGTTCATAAAAATATTTAATGAGACATAGGCAAGGGGAGTCACGGGCATAGCACAGGAGACTACCTTCATGGTTGACAATGATTACTTCTTATTGGAGATGCTTATCCAAAGAAGTACGAATCCACTAAATGATACTATAACCCAGAACACATTTAACAACAATGCCCAGCAGAGGCGTTACTAGGGTATGGCAGGTATGGCAGGTATTGCACCTAACCTGGGCGCGTGCGTGGTGCCACTGAGCAGTTTCTATTAACCCGGTAAGGCCAGCGGCTTATCTACGGAAAATGGCGTCAATGGCAAGCACTGAAATTGCACCCCTGTCCAAGCATCTGATACTCCTCTTTTAGATAACTTTACCATAATATCAGCTCAAAAATACAAGTTAATCTTTTAATTAACACATTACCGTGCTTGAGGAAGGATGTTGGGCTGTACCTGGTTAATAGAAACTGCTCAGTGGCACCATCACCCAGGTGCAATACCCTAGATATACCATTGTTTCATATTTGTTAACTGTCTTTTTAACATGCAGAAGAAGATGAGGTACAGACTCCAAGTAACCACTGTTTTTTTCCCCTCCCAAGTGGTTTCAAGCCTATGTTGTTTCTAGAATCCTTCAACTCCATTTCAACCCCATTTTTTGGAATTTGGATTATTCACCAAACTACAGTTTTCTGGCAGATCTCTCATTCTCTAGCTAGAGACTGGCTAGCTGTCCCATAAACCTGATTCTTCTTCCTGGGCCCACAGCCACATAACATATCCCAGCCTCTTTTTCAGTCATGGATGCCCAAGGGACTGAGTTCTAGCCAATGGAAGGACTGCAGAAATGTTTGCTATGTACAGGTCTGGCACATGAGAGCACCTCATTGGTGACCTTCCATAGCCTTGAAGCAGAGGAAAATACGATTTTAGAAGCCATGTTTTAAAAATATCAGAGCCACAAGGTAGAAGGAACCTGGGTCCCTGAATTCACCCTTAGAAGAGTGCCTCCCGCCACTCAACAACACCAATTTTCGACATTAGCAAGAAATAAACTTTTATTGTATTTAAGCCATTTTATACATTTCTGGGTTTGTTTGTTATATCAGAGAGTGAAATTTTCACAATTACACTATGATTCCTTTAAGATTACTACCAACGTTTCTCACATATGAAAATATCCTGGTAACTCAGTTTTTGAGGCCAAGAGGTTTAAATTCATGTAAAGTGGATGCAGGTGATCTTTTACTCTATCCTCATCGACTTTAGCCTATAAATTCCCATATTTGTTTTCTCCTTTCTAGTGGTTCATTCTTTTTAATTGAGAAAAGTAAAGCAAAATAGACATTAAACTTGTTCTGCCTTTTAAAAATCTTTTAAACAACGCCCATCTTCCTCAAAAAAGAGATCCTCACCCTTTCTTCTTGTTTTCTTTTATTCTAGGACTTCCCTTTTCACAAGGAGTCCTGGTGGCACAGTGATTAAAGCGCTCAACTGCTAACAGGAAGTTCTGCGGTTCAAACCCATGAGCCGCTCCACAGCAGAAAGATGTGGCAGTCTGCTTCTGTAAAGATTTACAGCCTTGGAAACACTATGCAGCAGTTCTACTCTGTCCTATAGGGTGGCTGTGAGTTGGAATCGACTCAACGGCAATGGGTTTGGTTTTTTCTTTTTCTCCCTTTTCACAGAAAAATGGTCCTAGTTAGCTATTTTCTTTAGTTTTTCTAAAACCTCACTCTGTGTTTTGGCCTTTCTGACACTCTTTTTACAGTCTTATGCATTCTTTTATTTGTTCTTGGTAATATGTCCTTTCTTCTTTAGTCTCCTCTAAGATGTAAGCTCAGAACCCTGGTGGTACAGTGGTTAAGAGCTTGGCTGCTAACCAAAAGGTTGGCAGTTCAAATCCACCAGTTGCTCCTTGAAAACCCTCTGGGGCAGTTATACCCTGTCCTACAGGGTTGCTATGAGTCAGATCCAACTCAACTGCACCTAACAACAACAACAAAGATGTAAGCTCAGAGAACATCTGGTCAAGTCATAGTGGTTTTTTCCCCGTTTTACTTTCTCCTTAACATTATTCATGACTTCGTCATTAACCATCTGATTTTTGGAGATGCTACCATCTCTCATGTAGGCCTTAGTTCTAGTCTTTGAAATTAGATTAGATTTAAATTAGAATTGTCTGTCTCCCACTACTACCACTCCATGAGGACTGGGGATCACTTCACTGCTTGGAATACAGCATGGTACATAGTAGGCGCTCAGATATTATATCTGTTGAATGAATGAATGAACAAAGTCCATCTTTTCTCTAACTATGACCCTAACCCACTTTTCTAAAACCCAAGAATCAGATGTATTTAAACTCAGCTTACCCTTCTCTTCATTGTTACAGGGTACCAAGTATTACCCAATAGTTTATTCTTAAAGAGTCATTCTCAACCTTGGATACACATTTTAGGACCACCTGTCAAACTTTTAAAAATCCCAATGCCCAGGCCACACCCCAATCAATGAAATGTGGATCTTTACAGGGTAGGACACAGGCATCAGAGAGGACACTTCCCAGGTGATTTCAATGTGCAGTCACAGTTGAGAATTGCTGCAGAGCACCTGTGAGTTCTGTAACACATTTCTTTCTTGTTAGTGAAAATTAAGTCCAGAGACCAGTTAATATTATGACACCATCTTGTGAGGGATCATTAGATAGTAATAGTGAAAACATATCGATTGTTTACTATGCCAGATATTGTACTAAGGGTTTTTCATACATTATTTAATTCTCAAGTCAACTCTGTGAGGAAGGTTTATGAGCCTCTCTTCGTGGACAAAGTTACAGAGGTCAGGGAGGTTCAGAAAGGAGGCATTGTCAATCAGGTCAGTGGAGTCTCTCGGGTATTTTGCTATTAACTTACTGATTCATCCAGCACGGGGGTTCTCAGTCATGGGGCAATTCTGCCACGCAGTAGGGTTGCCAGATAAAATACAGAACTCCCAGTTAAATTAAACTGGGAATCCTCTATTTTTATTTGCTAGATCCGGCAACCCTGGCCCCAGGGAATTTTGGCAATGTCTGGAGACATTTTTGGTTCTCAAACTGAGGGGGCGTTATTGGCATCTGGTAGGTAGAGGATGCTGCTAAAGATCCTACAATGCTCAGGACAGCCCCCACAGTAAAGAATTATCCAGCTTCAAATGTCAATAGTGCCCAGATTGTGAAATCCTGGTCTAGCAGACGTTGGGAAAGATTAAGCACTCACATAACCATATTATGACTCTGGCAACTTTTATAACCTGTTTTACAAAAGCCTTATGTCATCCTGTGTCTAGCTAAAATACTATTTGATATTCTTTTACACTTGTACTTCAGTATGTTGTGCATGGAGGCAGAATGCTTCTATTGATCCTGATACCTCTCTACCTCATTTACAGAGAAGATGGGAGGGAGGCTATCACCACTTCTTGACATGTCTTTCTGTGTCTTCTCTTCCAGCTCCACATTTTCACTTACAACTTCAAAAGCTATTCAATCCCAATTAAGATACCCTACCCTCTGAAGTTCTCTTTGCACCAATTTGACTTAGCTGCAATTAGCACAGAGAAATCTGGGACTGAAAGAAAGGTGTGATAAAAACCCATATGGCAAAGGGAGAAGATAGATGCATGCAAAATAGTTTATTATTAACAGAATGATGCTTTTTAGCTAGCAAATTTTTATGTTGTGAATATCATTAGCATAATGGCATGTATTTGATAACTTGTGAAGTTATACTGGCATGCATGCATGAAGCTTACCTCAGTGGTTTTACAGAGCATGCATTATTAGTTTGCCACGAAATAATCTAAGTAAATTTATTTTATAGTACACATATTTTCTAGTTTAATTTTGGAATGTAAAAAGTATGCTGGGTGCTCTTTAAAGTACAGTGATCAAACAGGGTGTTGTTAGTAAAAACAAAAAAGTTTAGCTATTCCTTCAACAATTTGAATTTAAACATTGAATCATGCAGCAGAATTTAATTGTCTTTCCTTGGTTTACCCGTCTCGGATTTAACTTTAATACAATCACCTTAGGGTATTTCTGAATATTAAATTGCAAGTTGATAGATGTTAATCTTATGCCACTAAAGATTACAGTCTGAGTTACTTCTCAGAGTAAAGGGCACTTGCTAATTCAAGCTTTTAAAAATATATACTTATTTCTATTATTTTTGAATAGAGGATTACTCTGCTTTAAAATCATCCTACTCATTACATTCTCTCTCACAAAAAGAAGAGACCAAGAGTTTTGGGTAAAATAAAAAGAGGGTTCCTTTTATCCTTAAGGCTCCAATTGGAATTATCTGCATTAGCAAGGAGGTTGATGGGTGGCACAAATTGTTTGTGCTCCTTTACTAACGTAAAGGTTCAAACCTACCCAGCAGTGCCACGGAAGAAAGGCTTGGTAGTCTGCTTCTGTAAAGATACAGCCAAGAAAACACTGTGGAGCAATTCTACTCTATAACACGTGGGGTTGTCATAATTTTCACAAAAATCTAAAATACAGATAATTGAAAATACATACATGCATGTGTATTCGCATTTATACAATGCAAATATATGTCATGTAGTAGGTCCTTAATAAATAGGAATTCTTTTCCTTCCCCTAAAAGTTGATATTGTTTATAATATATATGGAAGTATGTGTGTATGCATGTAGAGTCTGCTGATGTTGCTATTATAAAGAGAGAAAGAAAAAAAAGTAAGAAAGAAGATTGCCTTGTTAAATATATCTTTTCCTTGATATACCAGAAAAAAACCAAAGTAGGACAGTCACAATCTTGGAATTCCTTGCAGTGGCAGATGGTAGGGAGGTTATAAGATTTTACATACTTGCTCCCAAAGGACTCTGTGACTACCTCAATTACACTTACGTTACACACTAATTATTTGTTTTTATGTGTCTCAGAGAATAGAAACCATTAACAGTTTACTGTCTACATTAATATGACTTTACTACTCTATTGTCTTCTTGTTCATTCCAGGAACCTCCTGAAAGACACATTAAGTCTTCAATGTTGTTGTTGTTAGGTGCCGTCCTTTGGTTGTGACTCATAGCAACCCTATGTTCGACAGAATGAAAGATTGCCCCGTCCTGTACCATCCTCACAACTGTTGCTATGCTGGAGCCCATCCTTGCAGCCACTGTGTCAATCCATCTCATTGAAGGTCTTCCTCTCCTTCACTCACCCTCTACTTTACTAAGCTTAATGGCCTTCTCCAGGGACTAATCCCTCTGGATAACATGTCCAAAGTACTGGAGATGAAGTCTCACCATCCTCGCTTTTAAGGAGCATTCTAGCTGTACTTCTTCCAAGACAGATTTGTTTATTCTTCTGGCAGTCCATGGTATATTCAGTATTCTTTGCCAACACCACAATTCAAATGCGTTAATTCTTCTTGAGTCTTCCTTATTCATTGTCCAGCTTTCGCATGCATATGAGGCGACTGAAAATACCACGGCTTTGGTCAGGCGCACCTTAGTCCTCAAAGTGACATCTTTGCTTTTCAACACTTTAAAGAGGTCTTTTGCAGCATATTTGCCCAACACAATACATCATTTCATTTCTTGACTGCTGCTTCCATGGGCGTTGATTGTGGATTCAAGTAAAATGAAATCCTTGACAACGTCAGTATTTTCTCCATTTATCATGATGGGTCCAGTAAGGATTTTGTTTTCTTTATGTTGAGGTGTGACCCATACTGAAAGCTATAGTCTCTGGTCTTTATCAGTAAGTGCTTCAAGTCCTCTTCCCATTTAGCAAGCGAGGTTGTGTCATCTGCATATGGCAGGTTGTTAATGAGTCTTGCTCCAATCCTGATGCTGCATTCTTCTTCATATAGTCCATCCTCTCGGATTATTTGCTCAGCATATAGATTGAATAAGCATGGTTAAAGGATACAACCCTGATGCACACCTCTCCTGATTTTAAACCACACAGTACCTCCTTGCTCGTTCGAATAACAAACAGCCTCTTGGTCTATGTACAGGTTTCTCGTGAGCACAATTAAGTGTTTTAGAATTCCCATTCTTCTCAGTATTATCCATAGTTTGTTATGATCTATGCAGTGGAATGCCTTTGTACAGTCAATAAAACACAGGTAAACATCTTTCTGGTATTCTCTGCTTTCAGCCAAGATCTATAGAAAGCATCAACCAACTGTTTACACCAGGGCTTTGAACTGGCTCCTTTTGGCTGGAACCACTGCTTCAACTGTGGTCACCAGATCAGCAGCATCAATATCACCTGGAAAGAAATACAAATTCTCAGGCTACCCCCCCAGATCCATGAATCAGAGGATGGGAGGGGCCCAGCAATCTCTGTGTTAAGCCCTCCAGGTGATTTTGATACACTCTCCAATTTGAAAACTGCTATAAGTCATTGTGGATGCTCGATACACAAGAGATGTACAGAAAAAAATATGTGTTCCAAGGGGAGGGATAGTAATTCCTAGCTAGACTGGATAAAATACAACATGGCTTCATGCAGGAGGTGACAACTGATTGAGGACTTAAACGATGAGTAGAATTTGGGAATACGTATTTAACTTGGGCTGAAAAAAGTAGGGTGCAGGGCTGCTGGGATAGATAACAGTACACGTTGGAAAGAGAATGAAGCTAAATTGTGAAAGTCAGCCTAAGGAGTTTGGGCTTCTTTCTGTTAGCAGAGGGGCGTCACTAATGGTATGATGCACTTGGGGAATAAGTTACTGTAGGGAAAAATCTATGCTTCAATGGAAAACTATGCAGTATCTAAGAACATACTCTTCTGGGTTATCTAATTCTATGGGAACTCATTTACAACTCTATAAATAACTGATAGCAATGCAAAATAATTCTTGTTCAAAAACATGCACATTCTGTCCAATAGACTCTGAACTCGCTTTCCTCCCCAATTGTGGAAAAATGTGCCTCCATTTGTGCCTCCATTTCAATAATCCTGAATCCTGTCTGGATTCTGCTTTGAATTGGCTGAAACATCTTACTGATTTCCTCATTAATGAGTTAAGTATTTAACATATGTTCATTATTGTATCTGTCTTGATTTTAACTTTTTTAGGGGAAAATTATCTTTAAACAGTGCTATCTTATTGTTCACTTGGGGTACACACACACACAATCTCTTTTTTTGACACAGTGACATTTAAAATAGCAAAAGGAAATAAAATCATTGCTATATTTATTAATCCTTTGGACTATGAAATTTCACATCATGCTTCCTCTCAAATCAATCTACAATAGTAAAGGCATTTTAGGTCTCTTAAAATATTGTCATATTTTATAATAATAAAAGATTTTTAACAGTAGTAATAAGCTAAGAAAACAATAAATTATTCTAATTACAATTCCTAGCCCATGATTATAATATTGTACTGTAGCAGCAGAACAAATGAATTCCCCAGGACTGAGAGGTGGATAGGTGGCTGGAGCATACTTGTGGAATTTCAAAAGATCATGGTTTGACTTACTAAAAGGTTTTGTTTTACTGCCTGAGGGCTAAGGAGCAATAGTGAGAATTTTGTGTAGAGGCTGCTCTGGTAGAGGAACAGGGAAAGAGGCTAGGAGACTCGGCATGTACTAGGAAGAACAAGAGTGAAAGAAAACAAGGATCTACGAAATTGAAAATCATACACATCTATAAATCGGGGGTGGGGCGGCCTTCTCACGATGGCATGACCTAAATTAGAGAAGTGAAGGAGCAACACCTGAGAGTCATCAGCTCTGATTCACAGTCGGAACCAAACTTCCCTTGACTATCCTATTTCTCTACCGGCTTATTTCTCCTAATACAAATTTGTCTAAAGGAAAACCTTAGATCCTCTAGATTATTCCATAAAGTCTAAACCAATAAACCAAAATACAACACTGGATAGTAGAAACTGCTTGTGGTTGAAATGGGAAGGTTTCTGGAAGCAAATTCTTGCTTGTTCACGGAATCACTCTATAAACACGAGGCAACTAGTCAACCAGTCAGGCATCCGTTAGTCATCTGTGAACAGTGTTATGTATACATCTGTGGCTCTTGGCTGAGTTTTTTATTTAGTGTTTGAGAACCAGTCTCAGGCTGCTGTAGGAAGGGACTAGAAAATGTTTGAAAGATGACAGTATCATGAATACCGCCACTTAATAAGCTGCAAGAGTGTTTATTTTATGTGAAAATCTTTTTTTTTTTTTTTTAATATTTTAT
>NW_004443945.1:11441393-11452551 GCF_000243295.1 Trichechus manatus latirostris
TAGGGTTTCAGGATTGTTGATTCTCTGTTTGGCTTAGTTTTTGGGATCTTTGTTGTGGAGGGACAGCATGGTGCTTCGGCCTAGAGCGCCATCTTGCCAGAGTCTCCCCGTGAAAATCTTTTTACCACATTTTTCCAGAAACAAAAAATGATATACTTAATAACAGGTAAGTACATTAAGTGTGTTTATATGATGTTGAAGGAATGCCTTTCAATATGACAAATGCATACTAGCTTAAAGGGTTTCCTGTTGATCACGTAACATCAAATGGCCTTAGTCTGTACTTACAAGCATGGACTGTCAGCAGAAGGAGATCAGTACAGGAGTTTCTTAAATGCTTGATTTAGATAAGTAGGTAGCTCAAAATTCCATTAGTCAACCATTTAAGTGGACTGCTAGAGAAGAGTCCAATGAGGACAGGAAACACAGGGATAGAATAGAGACATCATCAACTGCTTTTTTTTTTTTTTAAACATAAAGGCATTAAATCTAAGAACAATGACCCAAAGTGTTCACAAAGTATAACCCCAACTACAGTATGGAATCATTTTTGAGAAAGTGAGCTTCACAGATTTTAAGTTTTCTGGCTTTCACCAGGACTGTTTCTAAAACTTCCCCGACCAATGAATTTGTGCTATTTTTAAAATCCTTTGGAGAAAGATTCCCTGATAACCCTTTAAATATTTAACTGCTCTTGCTATAAGAAACTCCTTGCTTATAGTTTTATCTAAAAATCCCATTTCTTTTGGTCTTTTAAAAAATTTTTATTATGAAAAATCCTAGCATACTGTCATGGTTTGAATTATGTCCCCCCAAAAATGTGTGTATCAATTTGGCTGGGCCATGATTCCCAGAACTCTGTGGTTGGCCTCCATTTTGTGATTGTAATTTTATGTTAAAGAGATTATGGTGGGATTGTAACACCACCTTTACCCAGGTCACATCCCTGATCCAATGTAAAGGGAGTTTCCCTGGGGTGTGGCCTACACTCTTGAGAGATAAAAGGGAAGGGAAGCAAGCAGAGAGTTGGGGACCTCATACCATCAAGAAAGCAGTGCCGGGAGCAGATCGCATCCTTTGGACTGGGGTCCTTGTGCAGAGAAGCTCCTAGTCCAGGGGAACACCGAAGAGAAGAAGGCCGACAGAGAGAATAGGCCTTCCCCCAGAGCTGACGCCCTGAATTTGTAATTTTAGCCTACTTTACTGTAAGGAAATAAACTTCTCTTTGTTAAAACCATCCACTTGTGGTATTTCTGTTATAGCAGCACTAGATGACTAAGATACATACTCAAAAGGAGATAGAATAGTACAATGAATTCAATAGTTATCAAGGTTTTACCACATTTGCATAATTTATCACTATTTTCTTTGTAAAAACATTTTGAAGCAGATTCCAGACATCATATTCTTTCACCCCTACATGCTTCAGTATGCATGTCTAAATTTTAAAATATTTGGACATTCATCCATAACCACAGTGTCATTATCAAACCTAATCAAATTAGCTCTGATTCTCTGGTAGGATCTCATACCTAGTTTATGACTAAATTTCCCCAATTGCTAAAAATTTCTTTTTATAGTTGGCTTGTTGAATCAGGATCCAAATAAAATCTACATACTGTGATTGGTTATTCAGTCTCCTGTCATTTAGACAGGTGCCTCTCAAACAGTAATGTGCAAATAAATCCCTTAGGGATATTAAGATTTAGGAGGGTCAGCGGTGGGGCCAGAGATATTGCATGTCTAACAATCTCCCAGGTGGTGCCATTGTTGCTAGACTGTGGATCACATTTTGAGCAGCAAGAACCTAGCAAAGACCCTTGTCGTTTTTTCCATGCCATTGGCTTCTTACAGAGACAAGTCTGTTATCATGGAGAATGTCCAACGTTCTGGATTTGCATATTTGCTTCCTTGTGGCATCATTTAACTTGTTCCTCCTCTGTTCCATTGATGTCGAGTTGATTCTGACTCCTACTGTGTCTGTATGCTGAGCAAATAACCTGAGAAGCTAGACTATATCGAGAAGAAAGCAGTAAGACTCAATATGCAGATGACACAAGCTTGCTTGCTGAAAGGGAAAAGGACTTGAAGCACTTACTGATGAAGATTAAAGATAACAGCCTTCAATATGTATTACACCTCAACATAAAACAGAATTCCTCACAACTGGACCAATAAGCAACATCACGATAAACTGAGAAAATACTGAAGTTGTCAAGGATTTCATTTTACTTGGATCCACAATCAACGCCTGTGGAAGCGGCAGTCAAGAAATCAAACATATTGCATTGGGCTAATCTGCTGCAAAAGACCACTTTAAAGTGTTGAAAAGCAAAGATGTCACCTGAAGGACTAAGGTGCGCCTGACCCAAGCCATGGTATTTTCAATCATCTCATATGCTTGCGAAAGCTGGACAATGAATAACGAAGACCGAAGAACTGATACCTTTGAATTATGGTGTTTGCGAATACACCATGGACTGCAGAAGAATGAACAAATTTGTCTTGGAAGAAGTACAGCCAGAATGTTGCTTAGACAGGAGAATGGCAAGACTTCATCTCACTTTCTTTGGACATGTTATCAGGTGGGGCCAATCCCTGGAGAAGGACATCATGTTTGGTAAAATAGAAGGTCAGCAAAAAAAGAGGAAGACCCTCAGTCAAATGGATCGACACAGTAGCTGCAACAATGGGCTCAAACATAGCAATGATTGTGGGGATGGAACAGGACTAGGCAGTGTTTCATTCTGTTGTACATGAGGTCACTATGAGCTGGAACCCTCTTGATGGTACCTAACAACTCCTCTATCACTCTTATTTTCTCTAAATGACGTTAGCTGTAGAAGATTGAATAGTTTCAAGCTGATTTTTTTTTTTTGTCAAGAATACCTGAAAGAGTTGTTTTGTAATTCAAATAACTATTCAGTCTGTATGAATGTAATTCTTATGCATTCTGGTGGTGACTCTGTGGTGGTAAACAGCTGGCTCTGGAGTAAGATTTCTATGATTCAACTTCTGCCTGTATCACTTACTATTTATATGACCTTGAGCAAGTTACTTAATATCTCTAAGCGTCAATTTTCTCATCTATAAAATGGGGATAATAATTTCTCCCCTGTTGCCGTCGAATTAATTCCAATCTCATAGCGACCCTATAGGCAGAGTAGAACTGCCCCATAGGGTTTCCAAGGAGCAGCTGGTGGATTCGAACTGCTGACCTTTTAGTTAGCAGCCAAGCTCTTAACCACTGCACCACCAGGGCTCTGGGATAATAATATTATCAATAATATTATCTATCTTATAGAAATACCATAAAGAATGGTACATGGTTTAAGTGTTTAACAAATGTAAGCTATTATTACTGTTGTTGATTTTATAATCTTTTTCCTCCAAGTTAAAATGTTTCAGTTGCTGGGACCTTTCTTCTAAGTCCTAAAACTAACTTTTCAGCCTTTTGTTACTTTTGGGCCTTCCTCTAAATCAGCTATAGCTTTTCTCTTATTTTTTTGTACACTGAAGACCAAAGAACTAGACAGGGCAGTAAAAGGGAACAAATTATGAGTTTTTGGAGGATTTTTTTTCCTGTTTTAATTTCTCTTAGATTCTCATGGCTCATAAAGCCTACAAATAAGACTTCTTTTATTTTGTATCAACCTATCCAAGTAAGTCTTTCCAAAGAGTATTAATTCATAGGAATTTAGGTAACAAAATTATGCAAGATGATATGTTCCAACATCAACCATCTTAAGTGAATATTACAAAATGAAAGGAGCTTCTTGTTCATTAATATAATTCCTATATGAATTATATGGCCATTTTGATATCGTTAGTAATAAAGAACATGCAGAGAGTAAAACTTAAAGAGATTACTGAAACTGAACTGATGAGGTACTCTGTTATTTCCTGATCTTTCTGTAATAGTCTTCTAAAGTTTGCAGAAAATCTCCAAATTAAAACTTGATACTTTGGAAAATCCAGGAATCAAGACACTGCAGTATGGTAAGGAAGGAAGCCTAGTACAACTCAAAAGAGCACAGTATGTTTTGAATTTTTTTATGACTGAATTTATGAACATACCAAAAACCAAACCAAACCCGTTGCCTGCATGTCAATTCTGACTCATAGCGACCATATAGGACAGAGTAGGACTGCCCCATATGGTTTCCAAGGAGCAGCTGGTAGATTCAAACCTCTGACCTTCTGGTTAGCAGTCATAGCTCTTAACCACTGTGCCACCAGGGCTCCAAATTTATGAACATAGCACGTGATTTATATGGACATAAAGTCTACAATTATAAGTTGAAGCCATGACTTACAAATTATTCTTTTCCTTATAATAAAGTCCATAAGCACAAAGTAACATGAAAGTCAGCTTTCATGATAAGGAAGTGCTAGCCCACATGATCAGGGCCAAAAATAAATTAGGCAACGAGCCTAATATTGTTCTACAGTTTGCTCTTCCGTATTTTCCTTTTGAGCTTGGTCTTCTCAGACGTCTTTCCTGTGAGACCATGAATATATTTGTTTCAGAGCTGTGTTCTCTTAGTTTAACAATAGGGTGAGTAATACAAGAAGGTAGAATTGACAAAGAGTACTAGGACTAAAGCAAAATAACTGAAGGGAATACTTTGAAAGTCAATTACTTTTGAAAACTTATTTGTAAGACAATCATATGGTAACAGAAGAGTAGTGCTATTACCATAATTTCACTATTGCAATGTTTTGGGATCACAGTATTTACATGTGCTGCATGTGACAAAACTAGAAATTCACTGTGCCCACTGCTGTCCAGTCAATTCCAACTCATAGCGACCCTATGGGACAGAGTACAACTGCCCCATAGGGTTTCTAAGGAGCAGCTGGTGGATTCAAACTGCTGACGTTTTTGTTAGCAGCCTAATGCTTAACCACTGAGCCACCAGGGCTCCAAAATTCATTATAGACTTTCCATAATTATGTCTGTTTCTGCAAAAGGAAGCAAAAATTTAAATGAAAAAAAGATTGCTGTATAAAAACTGCCACTTTTTCAACTTTTTACAGTTGTACATCTTATTGACAGCAATTACATTAATTGGCTGTGTGGCCCTATCCGTAATCAATGCGATTTTTTCGTCACTGTAAACTGAAACTCAGTGCTCCATAAGCAATAGCCTCCTTTTTCCCCCTCCATCATGCCCCTAGTAACTGCTAATAAACTTTGGTCTCTATACATTTACCTGTTCTTTTCTCTTTATATAAGTGAGGTTCCATGGACTGAATTATGTCCCCCAAAAATGTGTGTATCAACTTGGCTAGGTCATGCTTCCCAGTATTGTATGATTGTCTACCATTTTATCATCTGACGTGGTTTCCCTATGTGTTGTAAATGCTATCACTATGATGTAATAAGATGGATTAGCTGCAGTTACATTGATGAGGTCTACAAGATTAGGTAGTGTCTTAAGCCAATCTCTTTTGAGATTAAAAGACAGAAGTGAGCAGAGAGACATGGGACCTCATACCATCAAGAAAGCAGTGCTGGGAGAGAGCGTGTCCTTTGGACCCAGGGTCCCTGCACAGAGAAGCTCCTAGTCTGGGGGAACATCAATGAGAAGGCCAACAGAGAGAGAAAGCTTTCCCCTGGAGCTGACACCTTGAATTTGGACTTTTAACCTACATTACTGTGAAAAAATAAATTTTTCTTCATTAAAGCCATCCACTTGTGGTATTTCTGTTATAGCAGCACTAGATGACTAAGACATGAGGTCATACAATATATGTCCTTTTTTGATTGACTTATTTCACTCAGCATAATGTCTTCAAGCTCCATCCATGTTGTAACATGTATGAAAACTTCATTTCTATTTCTGGCTGAGTAGTATTCCATTGAATACATGTACCAAGTTTTGTTTATTCATTCACTTGTTGATGGACATTTAGGTTGTTTCCACCTTTTGGCTATTATGAATAATGCTGCAATGAACATTGGTGTACATATGTCTTTCTTTGAATTGGTAAAAAGTTGTTTGATAGATATATTTACAACAACAACAAAGAAGGGTAGCTGCTGAGGCTGCTTATGTACAACCAAACACTTAATGGGTTTTGGTTTCTTGGTTTGGAGGTTTAGGGTCATGGTTTCATGGGACATCTCAGTTAACTGGCCTAATATGTTTAGTGCTACTGTTCTATCTCCTAGTTCACTGTGTAGTGCCTGGGGTCTTAACAGCTTGCAAGTGGCCAGCCACAGTACAATAATTGGTCTCAACTGGCCTGGAGCAATAGAGGAAGAAGGAGAGGCAGCAACAGGAGTGTTTTAGTCATTTAGTGCTGCTATAACAGAAATACCACAAGTGGATGGCTTTAACAAAGAGAAATTTATTTTCTCACAGTCTAGTAGGCTATAAGTCCAAATTCAAGGCGTCAGCTCCAGGGGAAGGCTTTCTCTCTCTATTGGCTTTGGAGGAAGGTCCTTGTCATCAATCTTCCATGCAGAAACCCCAGATGCAAAGGACATGCTCTGTTCCCAGCACTGCTTTCCTGGTGGTATGAGGTTCCCATCTGTTTCTGCTAGCTTCTCTCTTTTATATCTCAAAAGAAATTGGCTTAAGACACTCTCATCATGTAGATCTCATCAATGTAATTGCCACTAATCCATCTTATTACATCACAGTGACAGGATTTACAACACGTAGGGAAATCACATCAGACAACAAAATGGTAGATAATCATACAACACTGGGAATCATGACCTAGCCAAGCTGACGGATATTTTTGGGGGACACAATTCAATCCATGGCAAGCAGGAAGAAATGGAATATGTGGCTAACTGTTTCCATGAACAACTGCCTCCTTTGTCATGAGACCAGAAGAACTGGATGGTGCACGGCTACCATTATAGAACACTTTGATCAAAGATTCTGTGAAAGAATCCTGATCAGAAGGGGGAAAATGCAGAACAGAATTTCAAATTTTCATGGAATCCAGAATTTCTGGAGACATGGAGGCTGGATGCACCCACAAAACTATTGCCCTGAGATAATCTTTAAACTTTAAAACAAAAATATCCCCTGAAATCTTCAAACAACAGTTTAGTTAAACTAGTAAAGAATATCTTCCTTGAGCATTGTGCTCTTTTAAGAACCATCTATATGTGATCAAATTGACAACAGCAACTTGAAAGATTAGATAGGAAACTTAGGGGACAGTGAGTTTATGCTAATAGGGCAGGAACATGTTGGAAAAGGAAGGTGAGAATGGTTGCACAACTTAAAGAATGTAATCTATGTCACTGAATTGTACCTGTAGAAATTGTTGAATTGGTGTATGTTCTGCTGTGTATATTCTCAACAATAACAAAAAATAAAATAAATTATAAAAAAGTGCCCCTTTTTATTTAGCTATTGCACATACACACACACACATCCCCACATATAGTAAAACCTGCAAAAGCCACAACCTGTGTAAGGCGGAAACTTGTCAGAGAAGGACACCTGAAATATTTTCTACTAAATAGAGAGGGATAGCAAAGTGGTGACTGCACCCTGTCAAAGGAGGAAAACTTGGAAGACCTGGAAATACAAGGCAGTCCCGTTGAGTTCCGGCTGTCACAGATTTCACTCTATATGTATGTATGTATCTCTCTCTCTTTATGTATCTATATCGAGAGGGTGAGAGAGAGAGAGAGAGCATGCACCTGAATCAAGATCAATATAGAATAAGCATTAGCCAATAAAGAATGAGCATTAGCCAATTATTAGATAATAGAGTATGTATTTCATTTGACAACTTGTTTTATTTTCAGACATTTGATTGCATGTAGCCCAAAATTATTGATTCAATGCCAAACATTAAAAAGAAATAGATGGTTTATAAGATTACCTAGAAACAAACAAAGTGGTATTTTAGATTTTAGGGCAAAGTAGTTTCCCAGTATTCATCCATATAAAGAGAAAAGACACAGAAAATGTGTTATGGAATTAGTCATTACAATAACTGCTGACACTGCAAAGCTAGCTATGTACAATGTGATCCTACTTGGAAGTAATGTCTATTTTTACATTAAGCAGGAAAAACACTATGTTTTTCTCCCCAAACCCTTTATTAAAATCTGAAAGGTTGGTGTAATTGCATCATGTTATATATTTCTTCATTCTTGATATTTACAGGATCTAAATCTCCTAGGAAACCTTCTGCCTTCTCAAACGGTATTTAGGTTAAAGGGAACATATCAATAGCATTTTCTCAATCAGTATATAGACATTTTTTGTCTTCTTGTCTAGGATATGAATGAAAATATTCCTAGTGCCTCTAATTTGTTTCAGTTTTCAAGCTATAAGTATGTAGCATAGTTTTTGCACTGTATCCTGACGAGACGTATAGTAGTATATAAGATAAAATAGATAGCAGACATAGAAATTTCACCAGAACAGAGAACTGAAGTTTTATTGAAGGGATATTTTTAGTTGGTGATTAAATCACTCTATCAGCAATATGTTCCCTAAGTAGATTTGTGCTGAAAATCATACTCACTGAAATGGAATATTTTAACATTTGTATGTTCGTATCAGGATCAAAGTTTTCTTAGTATTTTCCATTTGGCTCACTAAGAAATCAGAAAATATAGTCTCTGACCTTGAAAACATTATGCTGAGTGAAATCCATCAGTGACAAAAGGACAAACATTATATGATCTCACGTCCATGAAATATCTAGAATAGGCAAGTGTGTAGAGAACAAAGTTTATTAGTGGTTAGCAGCGGTGGGTAGGAGGGAGGGAATGGCTCCATGCTTACAGACACTGGGCTTCTGGAAAGAGTGATGGAAAAATTTGGGAATGGATAATGACGATGGTTAAACAACTTGATGAACATAATTAACGTCACTGAATTGTATATGTGAAGAATGTTGAAATGTCAAATATTTTGTTACATATATATTTACTAGTTAAAAAAAAAAGCTTTCTTAGTAAACAGTTTATGATCTTTTATAACATGACCTAGTAGTTACTGGTATACGGTAGCTATTCAATAAATACTTGTCAAATGAATTAAATGAATACTAATAGACTGCAATAAAAACCTATTATATGTTCATTGAATAGTCACTATGATGGCTATTTAAGAAAACAATCCAGTAGGTTAAAAACAAACCCTCTAGGAAGCAATCTCACATCTCTGAATCAAACAAATACCTTACTAGTCTGATTTTTACTGTAGCTCTTAAGAGGTAGGTTGTTTCAGTTGGTTGGTATCATTGCTATAGAGTCTCAGTTCTCTTGTTCCTGATAAACTATTTGGCTATTTCTGAATTTATAAGAGGTTATTGTATGGATGGCTTCAATATATTAGCTGCTCTTTGACTCTAAAACTATTTGGCTATTTCTGAATTTATAAGAGGTTATTGTATGGATGGCTTCAATATATTAGCTGCTCTTTGACTCTTTAATTCTAATTGTGATTACCTAGTAAGACTTTCTTTTGAAATCAGACATTTTAATATATTCTGTATTGGAAAATACATTTCAATATAGAATGTTGTCATTCTAACAAAGGATCCTCCTCCCCCCCCCCCCATTAGAAAAGTCTGGACTTCTTGTAGTCTTGAGTCAAAAAAGTGATCAGTGTTAATCATTCGGTTTACTTTCAAAATTCAGCTTCAACTCTACCACCCCTTGATTTGTTTTAATGAGAGTTTAAAAATGTTCTTTTTCTGACTAGCTATTCATATTAGTGGCACAGTGGTTAAGAGATATGGCTGCCAACTAAAATGTTGGGAATTTAAATCCACCAGCTGCTCCTCAGAAACCCTACAGGTCAGTTCTACTCCGTCCTATAGGGTCACTCTGAATCAGAATCAACTTGACAGCAACCGTTTTTTTTTTTTTCATTTTTGGGTTTATTCATATTAGGGGTTTTCAGACAGAAGTATTTTCACTGTCTTGTCCATCTATAACAGACTTACCTGACCCAACTTTCAAGATGCTCTGAGACCACACTTGGATTGCACTGTGATTAGTCAAGTGTCAGAGTTTATATTGTTTATGGACTGTAATAGTTTGCAGTTGGTACATTTTAAGGTTAGGGTTTAATTACCTATTGGTATAGGTATATTTTTAAAATCTCCAACACAGACATTTAAATAATTTATACTTATTTCACTCTCAATGATGACCAGCAAAGTGGAAGGGTTATGCATTAGTCTTCTTTCAATACATATAATCCTTGCCTTCTACTGCCTTCTTGATGAAACTACCTTATATTTATATACTACATTTAACTGTTAATTTTCTTAAAAACTCATTTATATTCTCTAAAATTTGTGCTGGGGGAGTACCAAGGAGTAAGATAGGGCAGATATTCATAAAAACCATTTTATAGATTAAGAAAATGAGATATAAACAGAGCATAATTTGTCTGAGGTCAGATAGTTACTTAGTGATTGTGGGAAGAGACTGCTTATAGCCTAATATCCATTCTTCCCTTCTTTCTTCTAAACAGAACCCTTATTCTATTTGGCATAACAGTATGTATACAGCATAAAAGGTAAATTTCTCACTCTCTTTATCTGAGTAACTATGTGACAGTTCTGGAAACTGAGACAAGCTGATGTCTGCAAGAGATTTCTGGGAAAGTTTTGCTTCACTGATACAGGTGCCATTCCTTCCTGTCTGCACCTTCTTTCTGTCTGGAACACAGATATGATGGTGGAAGCTGAGTCGCCCTCATAGAACCATGAAGGAAAGGTTAAACAAAATTCAGAAACCTCAGTCTGGACATCCTGAACCTACTCCGGGACTTCTTTCTACAGGAGAAAAATAAAGCTTTATGTGTTTAGGTGACTGCAGTCAGGGGTCTTTACTGACAGGCAAATGCAAGTCTTCACGGATACAATGTTACAGCAGGAATTTGACTTTAGGTTTTTAGCTTCCATTGCTTTTCATCTTTCCATTGTCTGCTCTATATTATGGTGTCTGCCAATCCCAGAATATAACTTGATGTGTCCTTACTCCTAGCACACACATAAGATACAGCACTAGACATCAAGTCCTAGAGCATGAAAAGAAGGATGTGTCACATCTTGGGTTTTAATTGGTACCTCCATTGCCCTAAGCAAAATAGCAGAGTAGCCAAAGGCTGTCTTTGGCATTTCTCACGTGTATATATATATATATATATAT
>NW_004443945.1:11452651-11474675 GCF_000243295.1 Trichechus manatus latirostris
ATATATATACATTTTTTTTTTTTTTTTAATGAACTTCTTCTGCCTTCTGGCACTCAATATGTCTTGGTATCTACTACTCACCTCCTGTCAAGACTTGCCATTTCTAAAGTGCACAAAGCTCTCAGTTACCCTTTCTTCTCCCTCTCTCCTCCAATAAAAGCTTATATGATAAGAAGAGAGATGCAGAATTATTGTCATTGAAGTGATCTATGGGTATGTGATTATCATTTTAAGAGGGTATTTATATTTTCTAAGAGGGACTTATAAATCCAGTTGAACCTGTAACATTGGAAAGCACTGAAGAGAGTCATTTGTGAGTAAGGGGCTTTGCATGTACTCCTCATCTAATCTAAGCAGCTACTCCTCTCTCCACAAACCCAGCCCATTAAGCTTCCCCACTGTATCCTCCCAGCCAGGACAGGTGGCCACACAGCATAAGGCAGGGATTTGGTGTTCCTTGTTAAGAGCTGCTGAGTCCTAGAATTAGAAAAGTGCTAGGAACAGGGAAAGCAAGGAATGGGCTTTTGATAATTGTAAACATTTTAAAAGCATCCTTAGTAGATATTTTAACTATGTAATACACACCTGGTAATTAAAAGTTTTTTTTCACTTTTTAATCTGTATTTGGCATTCTGTAAACCATCTAGTAAATAGTCTTCCTTGTACCTTTCTCTTTTCTCATCAGCTTTCATGTTAACTTTGTGTAAACAGTCTACTTCCCCTTCCAGATCATTCTGTAAAAAAAACAAACCAAACCCATTGCCGTCGAGTTGATGCCGACTCGTAGTGGTGTGTTAGCAGTTCTGTTGCACCTATGAAGTACTCAGCCAAAAAAAGACTTGCCTTCTAGCCATAAATCTATGACTTACTGGCTATATGATTTTGGACACAGCATTTATGATGTCTGCATTTCAGTTTTCTTAGCTGAAAAAATGGTGAAGTTAGATTCTGTATTATGAAGGTCCTTTTCAGTTCTAGGATTCTATGATTTAAGCTCATGTTTACACATATGTCGGGCATTCTGGTGGTGTGACGGTTTAACACCTGGCTGCTAACTGAAAGGTCCACAGTGTGAACCCACCAGCTGCTCTGCGGAAGAAAGATGTGGTGGTCCGCTTCCATAAAGATTACAGCCTTGGAAACCCCATGGGGCATTTCTACTTTGTCCTATAAGGTCACTATGAGTCAGAATTGACTTGACAACAATGGGTTTTTTGGTTGTTTACACATTATTAATTTTTGCAACAACCTTGTTGGAGAGTAACATTATCCACATGTTGCAGATGAAGACACTCAAGAATAAAGGAAGTCCCATGACTTGTCTACTGTTGCCTGGCTGGTCAGTAGCAGTCCTAGGATTTAAACCCAACTTTTATCTGCCTTTTATCTCTGCAAGGAAAGCTAAGCCACCATTTTCCTATACAAAGAGGAGATAAAGGAAGTAAAATGGGTGTGATTTGGAGGCTGACCTACAAATTCAGATATTAAATATTAAATATAAATATAAAGATATTAAATTATAATTTATACATATGAAAAAAATCACATTGACTGTTATTGTGTTGCACATTATTATTATTGTTCCCAGAGTATCAAATATGCTTTGGACCTGATAGTTTTTGAATTTCCCTCAGGGATGGAGGATCCTGCCACACAAGTTAAAAAATCAAAACAAAACAAAATCCACAAATAAAGCAGTTAATGTTTGCCCTCTTCTTTCGGTAAAATAATGATGAGCACTGAATATTTATTTGATTTATTCTATAATTTATAAAGTGATTTGTGCTGATATATGTGGGCCCTCTATATTTTGGATAATAAAAATTGTTGAAGTATTTCTGTGCTGGTATTCTTGACATAGTATTACATAATAACCCCAGAGTACCAAATATCTTTGAACCTTATAGTTGCTGAATCTCTATCAGGCATGAAGGATCCTGCCACAATTTAAAAAAAAAAAAAAAAGCACTTTATTAAAAATAATGTTTGCCTTCTCCTTTAGGCAGAATAATGACGGACACTGAATAATTATTTGATTTTTTCTGTAATTTATATAATGCTCTGTGCTGATATATGTGGACTCTTTATATTTTAGGGGATACTGTAAATTGTAGAAGTATTTCTGTGTTGGTATTTTTGGCATAATATTACATAATGGCTATAGCAAATATGCATTTATGAGTTTCAAAATTATGCTATAAAACACAGAAAAACAGAATGTGGACACTGGCAATGAAATGATTTACTTTGTCAACTGTACCCTATTCTATTCTTTATCAAATTCCTCACGGAACATGGCAGAAGTTGGAGTCAGAAGACCCAAGCTCTATTCCTGGAACTTTGTTTGACTGAGTCACTCAGTGACCATGTGCCTATCAGTTGATCTTCCTTAAGTTCTCAGATGTTAGAATTTAGGAGTGTTACCTCATTTGCAAGCCTCTCAGACTATATGTAGGTATGACTGTGTTTGTAAAATACTGTAAAAGAGGTCGGAGGAAAAAAAGAAAAAAAGCCCAAGACTTGAGACATAACTACTATTTTATTTTTTAAGAGAATTTAATTTTTATTTCACTATTTATAAATAGGTAGAAACAACTCTTAATGTCCTCCATGATGTCATCTTCTTTCCCTTAACCCTGTTTCTTTTTCATTTGGTAAGAAAATCTCTCAATTTTACAGAGGGAAAAATGGAATGGAGAAAAAGAGGGTGATTTTATCTTCTCTTCTTCCCCTGCTATTATCTTCAGTCTGACTATGCTCTTTCATAAAGATCTAGTTCAGTGTTATTTGAAGGGTTAGTCAGTTACACATTAAACGGAAGCAGGAATTCAGCATTATAGAGAAAGGGGAGAGCCCCACATACTTCCAAAATTCTCCTCATAGCCTGCATCAATTGTTCAACAATTATTGAGTGCTGCACATTATGCTAAGCTCTGGGGGTACAAAGGCAACCAAGATATGGTGCCTGCACTTAAGGATCTGTCAATAGATCGGAGGAATCAGATTTATAAATAAATTATTACACTACAGTACGTAAGTGTGAAAATGAAAGAGGTCAGCACAGACAAGACTGAGCATCTAGAAGTGGAATGTCAGTTAACCTTTGTGGGCAAGGGAAGCAAGAAAAAACAGTCATTTTGTAGACACTATAAGTTTTATAGCAGTGGGTTTTAAAAAACGAGTATTTAACCAAACTGAACTGTATACCAGGCAATGTGCCTGGTAGTAGCAAAGTCTATGAAATCACCAGTTTTGGAGTTGAATAGATAAAATTACAACTCCATTTCTATCTATAGAGGGACCTTAGGTAAGTTGGCTGACCTCTTAAAATCCCAGTTTCTTCATTATAGGATGAAGATTATAAAGGAATCTGCACTTTATGGGGTTGTATGAAGATTAAATGAGAAAATGTACATAAGCATCTGGGCCAGTGCTTAGCACATGGTAAGATGGTAATGGATCAATAAATATTATTTATTATTAAGCATGTTATGTACACTTTCTCATTTAATCCTTGCAACAATCCAGTGGATAGGGATTCCTAACTTCAGCTCTAGGTAAAAAAGATATATAGAGCACAGGAGGTACTAGAAGGATAGGGTACATCCTATGTAAGACCATGTATGCCACTGTAAGGAATTAGGACCTTATGTAGCAGGCAGTGGGAAATCTTTGATGGTTTTTAAGAGAGAACTAACAAGGTCTACGTTTTAGAAAGATCATTAAGATGGCAGTGTGGACCATGGGTTGGGAGGGCAGAGAGAAAAATGAAAGGCTAAGAGTTCAGTTAAGAATTCCTTATAATAAAAAATTTCTTATAGTAAAAAAAAAAAAAAAAACCTGTGTGATAGTTGGTATGCAAAATCCTCTCCCCACTAAAGGATGGCTGACACATCTCCTGTGCCTCCAACGTCCACCTCTTTCCTTTATCCTGTCTTGACAAAAGGTTTAGCTCTCCTCTAAAATGCTTAATGTTTTCAGATTATGAATTCAACCAGCAATGGTGGTCTTCTTATTGGTTTTCTTTGTTATTAAGTGGCATAAGGTTTTAATCATCTCTGAAAAAGCAGCAAGTGAGCTCCCTGCTGGAATTGGAATAACTAAATATCAGTATGCTTGTTTCTTGGCTGCAGAGGAAAGGTAGACAGAAGATGCCCTAACAGCACTTGGGTAGCTTTACAGCTTTATCATTTTTGTCATCTGCATGTATTTCATTGATCTTACTACATTGATTCAAGAGTAGTAAACTATACATAATAGTAGAGTTCATATAAAATACAAATACAGAATATCTTACTTTACCTTTGATTTACCACCACATACTTAGTGTTTCATCTTTTTTTATATATACACAGGTAGTCCCCGACTTATGACATAGTCAAGTTACAATGAACTGCAGGTACGACAGTCCTTTTTTTTGGTACATCTTATTGTTAGTAATATGTACAACATACAATGTTGCCGTGTGTAATTTGCTGATGTTATCATTCTCAGATGTTCACTCCCAGATGTTCAATTTTACGATTTACTGTTCAAAACATTGCCATATAGCAGGCTATGGCCTGGTCTACAATGAAGCGTTGAGTTGTAATGGATAGAAAGTTGGGCAATATTCCCCTATAACATGTGACAATTGGACAATTGACCTGCTCATGCTCCCAACAAGTCATTATGACTCTGACTTCACTGTTATCACACTGACGCTGACTTCATTGTAAATCTGGCCTATAGCGTGACCTTGTTCAGCGTTTTGTACCATAAGAAGCATCATTGGTTAATTTGAAGCCAAGTTGTTCAAGTTTCTGTAACTGTAACACCTGTACTGCGTATATCCCCGACAATATGTCTAGAAAAAGAAGTCATGCCACTGAAAGTTCTAATCCAAAAAAGAAAGTGAGGAAGGCTCTAGACCTGGATATGAAGATGAAGAGCATTAAGGCCTATGATAATGGAAAGAAAGTTGGTGAAATAGCATATGAAGGACGGTCTCATTTGACTGTTTTGACAATCATTAAGGATGAGATTAGGGCTTTGGAGGTGGTTAAAGGAATGACTGGCATAAAATCGACACAATTTTAACAAAGAAAAGGCAAGGGCCAATTCATGAGATGGAGACACTGTTAATGATTTGTATCGAAGAGCAAATCCAGAAGAAGATTCCTATGAGTTTACAGACGATTCAAAGGAAAAGCACGCAGCCTTTTTGGAAACCTGAAGGAACAGCAAGGAGAAGACTACTTACTGCCAAATACTTTAACGCCAGCAAGGGCTGGTTTCATCGCTTCAAATGCACATTTGGCTTACATAGCATGCGTATAATTGGAAAAGCAGGAAGCACTGATGTTGAAGCTGCCGAAAATTTCAAGGGTAAGCTGGACAGTATAATACAAGACGAAGAAGATCTTCCAGAGAAGATTTTCAATGTGGACGAAACAGGCTTGTTTTGAAAAAGGATGCCAGTATGGACCTATATGATTTGGGTATTTTTAAATGTATGTATGTTTATATTAACGTATATCTGTAAGTTTCTTAATTTTGAAAATTCATCAGGACGTTTATAATTTCTAATTTTCATTATATAAGTATTTCAAACCAATTTTTAAATATACATGATAATTAACATATTTTAGATCCATCAAAATTTTTAAAATGTGCTTAATAACTTTTTTAAAGATGAACACATATTTTGTCTTGTGTTATTTTAATATTGTTTGTATGTCTGTAATGTTTCCAACCTCCAAAGAAAAATAAAGATTGGATTTATAAAGATACTGATAATAAAAGGCAATAATAATGAAAACTAAAAAATAAAAAAATGAGGTATTCGACTTATGTCAGAACCGACTTATGACAGAGTCGTTGGAATGGAACCCCATCGTAAGTTGGGGACTACCTGGATATCAAAAAGCCTATTTTCCTTATTCCAGCATTTTAATGTTTTCACTATAAAACAATAGACCCTTTCCACTATTTTTTTTGCTGGAGATTCTCAATAGTAAATATAAACTTTAAGTAAAACGAGAATTTGTTAAGGCTTTTTATAAATTATGCATTGTAGAGCAAATTCTAATTATTTCCTGTTATAAGTAATAGTAGGTTTACAATTAGCAGGTCATGCCTAAAGAAGAGCAACAATTCCACTGCTGGTAGGCATAAATCAAGAGATAGCCTAGAGTTAGTTCAGTCAAGAGTGTACATCCTGTCCCTGTCTAACTCTGAGACCTCATCTCATACTCCTACCACTGTCTAGCCATACTGGTATTCTTTCTGTTCCTTTTAAAAACTAAACTCATTTTCACCTCCAGGCCTTTACATTTGCTCTCTCTCTACCTGCTTAACTACTCTTCCAGCTCCTTGTACGGCTGGCTTCTTCTCATCATTTGGGTTTCAACTAATGACACCTTCTTGGGGATGCCCCATCCTTATCCAAGTTGCACCACTGTCATACCCTCCTCCAGTCACATTTGATCTCATTACTCTATTATTTTCTTTGTAACACTTGTTACCTGAAATTCTTATTCTTTTTTACTTGCTTATTGATTAAATGACCACCGTGTGAGGGCACTGTGACCTCTTGATGAAGGACTTGAATGACTAAGCAGTCTGTTCACTAAGCTAGATAGGACTGCCAATGCCTGGATAAGAGTCAAGAAATTCAGATGACCTTGTCAAATAGGAGAAATGATCAGCTGAAAACTGAATTTTCAGAAGAACACGGAAGTATAACGAAACACACGTAAGGATGAAAAACACACTAAACAGACTTAGGATTAATAGCATTTTTTTTTTTTTGCTGTTAAGTATAGAAGTTAGAGTTGGCTTAGTGTGTTAGCAAACATAACAATTTGGAAAACAATTTCTTGTTCTTGTTTGTTAGTATCCTGAAACCTGAATCCTATCAAAGAACAGATTGAGGTAGTCTGGGGGACATGATAATGACAATTTTCTACATTATGCATTTGGATAAGTAATATCTTTTTACAAATTAAATTCAACATGTACGTATCCTTCAGATAACTCATCTGCCTATAATTTCTATTCTATTACATATGAAATGTTATTTTAAGAAATCCTCTCCCTTACATAGCTGCATACTCCAAAGCAAAATTGTGAAGGAAGTCACATTTATCTTTAGCATTCTCCCACCTCTTCTTTCAGAAACTGTTTCTTTACTCTTGAGACCTTTAATCCCCATCCACCCACTATTACCTTACCTGCTCCGCGATTCTCTGTTCAAGGCCTTGCATTCAGCTGTCAGGGGACCTCTAGTTGGTGTTTCTTCTAAATTCCAATTTAGAATTGTACATAACCCTACTGTGACACTTAAAGAAATGTATCAGTGTAATTGTCCACTTATGAGTCTGTCTCTCTCATTAGACTCTACTTGTATTACTACATAAGTTCTCCCAGTACTTACTACGGAATATGGTAGGCATTCAATAAATGTTTTCATTTTATATTTTTCTGTAGTATTAACTTATTTTACCATTGTGCAGGTGTTACTTTATTATTTTAATGTCAACACAGGTGGGATTGGGGTCATTTTTTAAAATGTACTTTGCTGTTAAAAAAAAAAAAATCTTGCACTTTTTTTAGAAAAAAAAATTTAAAAGTGATAAGGGAAAAGGGTTTTGCTCTCTATGACTGTTCCACCCAAGCCAGACAACTCTCAATTTTCCATTTAACTAGAAGGAAAGCACACTAAAGAAAATCCCAAAGGAGAGATGATTCTATATATATTGCTCTCTTCTTCCAATCAGCTGAATGGGTTACCTTAATAGGGAAGCTATACTATAGACTTCCCTATTCAAGCACAGACTCTGGAACCAAGGTCTTGGGTTTCAATCCTGGCTCTGCCACACGCTTAGCTTACTTGGTCATGGGCAAATTGCTTCATCTTTCTTAGTTTTCTCATCTGTAAAATGGGGGTAATAACTTACCTAAAATACAGGGTTGATCTGAGGATATATTCAACAAATATTTACTGAGGACATACTACATATGAGGCACTGCTCTTGGCATTATGGATACAGTATGTGAAAGAAAAAAGACAAAATTTCTTCTTTATGAAGTTTGCATTCCAGCAGTTTGAAAAGGTCCTTGGGTGGCACAAAGGGTTTTTGCTCTACTACCAACCTAAAGGTTGGAGGTCTGAACCCACCAAGTGGCACCATGGAAGAAAGGCCTGGCAATCTGCCTGTATAAAAGATTACAGCCAAGAAAACCCTGTGGAGTAGTTCTGTTCTGCAACATGTAGGGTTGTCATGAGTTGGAATCGACTTGATGGCAATGGGTAAGCAAGATAAATACACATGTATATACATGTTAGATAGTGATAAGTGCTAAGGAGAAAAAAAAACAGAGAAGAGGGATATTAACTGTTGAGGGGTTGGAGTATTTGAAGTTTTAGATAGGGTAGAGGGAAGGCTTCATGGACAAGGCAAATTCTTAGTGAAAACATGAGTTAAAGAAGTGAGGAAGCTGCCTTGTTGATCTCTATCGGAAGAGCCTTTAGGCAGAGAGAATAGTAATTACAAAGACCTTGAGACAGAAGCATGTTTGGTGTGTTCAACGGACAGCAAAAGACCAGTGCAGCTTGAGAGGGATGAACGAAGGGGGAATTGTAGGAAGGAGGAATTGTAGATAATAAGGTGTGTATTTGAGGGGGAGGTGTGATTAGGTAGGGCCTTATGGGCTAGGATTCTACTCTGAGATTGGGAGCCATTGAAGGGGTTCAGATGAAGGAGTGACACAATTAGATTCCTGTTTTAACAGTATTCTTCCAGCTGCCTTAATGGAAACAGACTGGTGTGGGGGACAGGGAGCATGGGAAGAGGCAGGGAGACCAGTAAGGAGGCTATTGCTATAATGTAGTGGAAAGATCATGGTGATTGGGATGTAGGAAGAAGCACTGCAGGTGGTGATGGTTAGAGCTGGATGGATTCTGGATAAATTTTGAGAGTAAAAAGGATCTCCTGGCTGCTTAGATGAAGGGTGGGACAGAAAAAGAAGACTCTAGAATTACACGAATGGCTAATATTGGTTACTGTGGGATTAACATATTATGCTAAAGTGAGTTACCATGTTAACGAGTTGGTATGTGTAAAGCACTTAGTACTTAAAAGCAAGTAAACCCTATATAACCGTTTGCTCTTGTTAACATTAAATTAAGATGGTGTCATGGACTGATTTGGGTCTTCCCAAAATATATGTCAACTTGGTTAGGCCATGATTCCTAACAGTGTGTGGTGATCCTCCATTTTGTGATTGATGTAATTTTCCTGTGTGTTGTAAATCCTAATCTCTGCCTGTGGTTAATGAGGCAAGATTAGATTATGTTAAAGTGGATTAGGGTGGGATGTAACACCCTTACTCAGGTCACATCCCTGATCCAATGTGAAGTGAGTTTCCCTGAGGTGTGGCCTGTATCACCTTTTATCTTACAAGAGATAAAAGGAAAGGGCAAGCAGAGAGTTGGGGACCTCATACCACCAAGAAAGAAGAGCAGGAGCACGTGTCCTTTGGACCTGGGGTCCCTGCACTGAAAAGCTCCTAGACCAGGGCATACTGATGACAAGGACCTTCCTCCAGAGCTGACAGAGAGAAAGCCTTCCCCTGGAGCCTGCACCCTGAATTTGGACTTCTAGCCTAGTAGACTGTGAGAGAATAAATCTCTTTTTGCTAAAGCCATCCACTTGTGGTATTTCTGTTATAGCAGTACTAGATAACTAAGACAGATGGAAAAAAATTCAAAACCCAGTTTATTATTAAATGTGAAAATATTCACATTAGAGTCACAACTTTTGGTCTTTGGAAATAAAGTGACTTAAATGGTATTCTGAAAGACTCTCAACTGGCAGAAATAGTATAGGGGAGACACAGGATTTTCAAGTAATGATTAAGGATTCCCTCTCCCTTAATCCTTTTTACAGATGCACAATAGAGCCCTGGTAGCACAATGGTTAAGCAATCTGGCTTCTAAAAAAATTTTGGCAGTTCAAACTCACCAACCACTTTGTGGAAGGAAGGACCTGGCAATCTGCTCCCGTAAAGATTACAGCGTAGGAAACCCTATGGGGCAGTTCTGCTCTGTCCTATAGGGTCGCCATGAGTTGGAATTGATTCAACGGCAAACAGCAACAACATAGCTGTACATGCCTTTAAAATAGCATTTCCTGCTTTTCTTCCCTCTGCCTCCTGAAAGTATCCCTATCCTCAAAAACCAAACACACACAAAACCTACTACCTTTTTTAAAAAAATAATCTTGTGTTTTAGTCATTACAGCTAAATGTTGAATTTATATTTAACAATACTATTATATTTTATGTACTTATGAAGTACGTTGTGTTTTGAAGGTACAGCAATGACATTTATTTTTATATTCTTGAAACTGTGAAAGCCAATACAATAAAATGTAAGTATTACAGAATACTCCAAATACATATAAATGTCCTATCCAGAAAAAAAAAAAAAAAAACAAAACCAAAAACGGGGAGGGGGGATTTTTGGTTTCTATGCATAGACCAAGAGGCAGTCATATGAACAGAACAAGGGGATACTGCATGGTTTAAAATCAGGAAAGGTGTGTGTCAGGGTTGTATCCTTTCACTATACTTATTCAATCTGTATGTTGAGCAAATAATCCGAGAAGTTGGACCATATGAAGAAGAACATGGCATCAGGATTGGAGAAGACTCATTCACAACCTGTGATATGCAGATGACACAACCTTCCTTGCTGAAAGTGAAGAGGACTTGAAGTACTTACTGACGAAGGTCAAAGACTAAAGCCTTCAGAATGGACTACACTTCAACATAAAGAAAACAAAAATCCTCACAACTAGACCAACAAGCAACATCATGATAAATGCAGAAAAGACTGAAGTTGTAAAGGATTTCATTTTCCTTGGATCCACAATCAATGCCCATGGAAGCAGCAGTCAAGAAATCAAACAACTTACTGCATTGGGCAAATATTCTGCAAAAGATCTCTTCAAAGTGTTAAAAAGCAAAGATGTCACTTTGAAGACTAAGGTGCACCTGACCCAAGCCACAGTGTTTTTAATTGCTTCATGTGCATGCCAGCGCTGGGAACTGAATAAGGAAGACAGATGAAAAATTGGTTCATTTGAATTACAGTATTGGCAAAGAATACTGAATATAGCATGGACTGCCAGAAGAATGAACAAATCTGTCTTGGAAGAAGTACAGCCAGAATGCTCCTTAGAAGCGAGGGTGGAGAGACTTCGTCTCACATACTTTGGACACGTTATCAGGAGGGACCAGACCCTGGAGAAGGACATCATGCTATTAAAGTGGAGGGTCAGTGAAAAAGAGTAAGACTGTAAACAAGCTGGATTGACACAGTGGCTCCAACAATGGGCTCAAACACGACTGTGAGGATGGCGCAGGACTACGCAGTGTTTCGTTCTGTTGTATATAGGGTCGCTATGAATTGGAACCTACTCGATGGCACCTAATAACAACATGCAGTCGTACCTATATTCGCCTATGGAATTCATTTTTCATTGGCAAAATGTAAGATGAAATGCTGAAAATACCTGAAGTCCACCTTATGGCAGGAAAAGAGTCCTGGCTCTGAAAGGAACTATGTGACTATCCTATTTGGTTCACTTAATTTAGTATTACCCTCCCTTCATGAATATCTGGAATCAGGGAGTAGGGGTCTCCCACAATTTCTATTGTGACTTGTTGTTCTTTTCTCCAGTGGGCATTAGCTTATATCCATAACCCTCTTTTTGTTAGAGGTAAGCCCTACTAAAATGTATGTTCATGTGTAAATTCTATTTCAGTTCAAATCTTTATTTATAACAGGTTCTGGTAAATAAATAACACTGGGGACCCAACAAATAGATAATAAATTAAGCTTTGATTGCTTCAACCAAGAAAGTAAAACAAACAAATGCATGAACACTGATTGCTGGCAACGCCTGGCCATGTTTTCCCTCTGAAAGTGAGGAGTTAGACAAAACTCTTTGTCATAGATTTCCAAGATTCAAAGTAACTGGGATAAAGTCGATCTTACTTTACTATCTGATAAGTGTGTACCTTGTTCTGAGAATTATGTTGATACAAAATTCACTGTTTAATGTGCTTCTGTTATTATTATTTTTTAAACCAAAGTCTCACTGTAATTTGCAGATTGATTTGTCCCTTAAACGGAAGGAAAAAGACAGGAAAAGAATTGACAAATCTAAGTAAGCTCTTTTATTTTTAATGCCACGGAGGTGCTGTGGCCTGTGGCTTTGCTAATTCAATAAAGGATACAAGCTTAAGGGACTGGCATACATTCAGCACTGGAATTCTGAACAGTTAGGACTCTGATATGTAGGAATTTCTGTGAAGAGTTTTCAAGGGTCTCCTTTTATTTCAGTCACTTAGTTAAGGGGTCATATCATCATTTTCAATGATGATTAAAAATGCAGAATTTACTCCCATTGTTGTTGTTGTTAGCTGTGTGGAGTTGGCCCCCCAATTCATGGTGATCCCATGCACAATGGAGTAAAATGCTGTCCAGTCCTGCACCATTCCCATGATGGTTGTGAACCACACTGTTGTGATCCACAGAGTTTTCACAGGCTGATTTTTGAAGTAGATCACCAGGCCTTTCTTTCTAGTCAGTCTTAGTCTGGAAGTTCCATTGAAACCTGTTCAGCATCATACCAACACGCAAGCCTCCACTGAAAGATGAGTGGTGGCTGCGTATGAGGTGCATTGGCTGGGAATCGAATCTGGGTCTCTGGCATGAAAGGTGAGAATTTTACCACTAGACCACCACTGCTTCTCCTTTTCTCCTCTCCTCAACTTTCTAGTCACACATAAGCCTGTCTAATAATGTTCTGTTTAACGCTGATCCTTAAAATTTATAATTAAACAGTACTTTATGGTTTATAGGAAAACCTTGTGGCGTAGTGGTTTAGAGCTATGGCTGCTAACCAAAAGATTGGCAGTTTGAATCCACCAGCCACTCCTTGGAAACCCTATGGGGCACTTCTACTCTGTCCTATACAGTCGCTATGAGTCAGAATTGACTCAACTGCAACAAGTTTGGTTTTGGTTTTTTTCATGGTTTATAAAGTACTCTCATTTACATTGCATATTCAATATTTTTACTGGCTTAATATTTTTTACCCAATTATCTACCAATCCTGTGACAAGGAAACTATTCATACTATTTCTATCCTTTAATTGTAGAATTTTAAGCTCTGAAAATAATTATCAGACTACTAATTCCATATTGTTTTAAGGAACAGACAACAGTCTCCAGTTTAAAATACTTGTCCTCTTTCCATTTTATTACAGTTGAATGCTGGTAATTAAACTACTAATATATCCAGAAGATACGCTAGATAACTGGGATCTTCTAAAAATTAAACACTTACGCTCATCACAAGACTTCAACAAAAGAGTAAAAAGAGAACCTATGGACTAGGAAAAAATTCTTGGCTATTACAAATCTGACAAAGGTCTAATCTCTAAAATCTACAGGAAAATCCAACACCTCTATGACAAAAAGACAAATAAGCCAATTAAAAAATGGGCAAAGGAAATGAACAGACACTTCACCAAAGAAGGCATGCAAGCAGCTAACAGACACATGATGAAATGCTTGGGATCACTAGCCATTAGGGAAATGCAAATAAAAACTACAATGAGATACCATCTCACCCCAGCATTACCGGCAAGAATCAAAAAAAGTGAAAATAATAAATGTTGGAGACGCTGCAGGGAGACTGGAACTCTTATGCACTGCTAGTGGGAAGGCAAAATGGTACAACCATTTTGGAAAACGATATGGCGCTTCCTTAGAAAGCTAGAAAAAGAAATACCATTCGATACAGCAATCCCACTCCTAGGAATATATCCTAGAGAAATAAGAGCTGTCACACAAATAGACATATGCACACCCATGTTCATTGCAGCACTGTTCACAATAGCAAAAAGGTGGAAACAACCTAGATGCCCATCAACAGATGAATGGATAAACAAACTATGGTACATACACACAATGGAATACTACACAACAATAAAGAACAGTGATGAATCTGCGAAGCATCTCACAACTTGGATGAATCTGGAGGGCATTATGCGGAGTGAAATAAGTCAATCACAAAAGGACAAATATTGTATGAGACCATTACTATAAAAACTCATGAAAAGGTTTACACACAATAAGAAACAATCTTTGATGGTCACGAGGGAGGGCAGGGGTGGGGGTGGAAAAACGCTAAATAGACAATAGATAAGTCGTAATTATCGTGAAGGGTAAGACAGTATACAATACTGGGGAAACCAGTACAACTTGTTCAGGGTAAGGTCATGGAAGCTCCGTGGACAAATACAAAATCCCTAGGGACTGAATGCTGGGCTGAGGGCTGTGGGGACCATGGTCTCAGGGAACATCTAGCTCAACTGACATAACATAGTTTATGAAGAAAATGTTCTACATTCTACCTTGGTGAGTAGCATCTGGGGTCTTAAAAGCCTGTGAGCAGCCATCTAACATACTCATGGTCTCACCCATTCAGGAGCAAGGGAAAATGAAAAACACTAAGGACACAAGGGAAAGATTAGTCCAAAGGGCTAATAGACCATAACTACTATAGCCTCCACCAGACTGGGTCCGGTACAACTAGATGGTGCCTGGCAACCACCACTGACTGCTCTGACAGGGATCACAACAGAGGGTCCTGGACAGAGCAGGAGAAAAATGTAGAACAGAACTCTAACTCAAAAAAAAAGACCAGACTCACTGGCCTGACAGAGACTGGAGAAACCCTGAGAGTATGGCCCCTGGACACTCTAGTAGCCCAGTAATTGAGGTCACTCCAGAGGTTCACCTTTTAGCCAAAGATTAGACAGACCCATAGGACAAAATGAGACTAAGGGGGCACACCAGCACAGGGGAAGGACTAGAAGGCAGGAGGGGACAGGAAAGCTGGTAATAGGGAACCCAAGGTCGAGAAGGGAGAGTACTGACATGTCATGAGGTTGTTAACCAATGCCATAAAACAATGTATGCACTGTTTAACGAGAAGCTAGTTTGTTCTGTAAATCTTCATCTAAAGTTCAATTAAAAAAAGAAAAAAGAATTGGATCAAAGAGTAGTAAACTTAAAAAAAAATTGCTAATATAGTACTGTAAGTATTTTCCAGAGGTGTTCTCAGCCAAGACAGTTGCTCGTACAACAGGTAGAAGAACAAGAATGCAAGGGAGACAGGGAGGAGGAAAGTACTGGGGAAAGGCTCTCAGGAAGGAAAGTAGTGAGGCCATAAATTAGGCATATTTAAAAAAAAAAAAAAAAAAAACAAGTTTGAATGCAAAATGCACAGCCTTTAGCATATCATACAAATAATAGACTTGTCTGTATTTTATTACTGCCTTATTTCATCAAATCCAAGACACTATTAATTATAAGATGTACCACCAAGAAAGAAAGAAAAAAAAAACCTGCCAAATAAATTATGATATACCATTGATCAAAAGATGCTTCCAGATTTCCCAATGTTAAAATGTGAAAAAAGAAGTACACCTTAGAATCAAGGAAATATAGTATTGGCAACTACAGAGGGAAGAAAATTCTCAAAGTCAGTCTTCATATAAGCTTTAGACAATCAATAAGTATTTATTAAGTGTCTGTGGATGAGTACAAAGAAGTAAACGGCATAATCTAGGTGAAGACACTTAAGTGCTACATATGAAATATTAATTGCTATCTTTCAAGTTCACAATGATGACCCCCGTTGAAGAAAATAGATCCACTCGGGAAAAAAGATGTCTGTGCGTGCAAGTGCCAAGAGGATATGCGGTATGGGAGGGAGGAGAATATAGAGTAAGCTAGTGAGGAGCGGAGGATGGCTTGGAGGAGAGGTAGGAAGAATGGGAGGAGAGATGGAATTTAACCAGGAGTTTCATTTAAATTCAAAAGTGTTCTAAATCCTGTCCACACCAAATCTCCCGATCTTCTAAAATATAACTGTTATTCTTTATCTGAAATAATACTTTAAAACATCAATTTTGAAAAAGGGCTTTATACATTTTTGTAACATACATAGCTTTATGACTAACACTAAACATTTTTCTATTCTAGTGTATTTTTTAAATTATAAAGATTGAAAGCTAGACAATTTTAATACCTCTCAAATTTGAACTTAATGTAATTGAGCAAATATTTGGCATTGCTTAGAAATTAAATTTTCTTATAATAGGTTATCAACTCCTTGATGACTAAAAAGTTTTAGAACTCATGGTTAAAATTAAAAAGTTATTTGGGCTGAAACAAATCATCTAAATTTTTTTACTTAGGAATTTTGCATACGTTATGATTACCATCATAGTATGTATCTGTGTACTGAACTGGAAAAATGAAATTAGATTAATTATTTCTAATTAAAAACATTTCTGTTTATACAATGAGGATTTCATAAATAAAGTGTCCTATAATGTGAAAAGATTGCTTTTTAAATTACCCAAATAAAAGGAAAGATACTCAACCTTTTAGCTGTGCATTATGCACATCAATGTATTACTAATTTAGAAGGGATAATATCCTGCAACGTCATTAAGCTTCATGACGAAGTGGTAAATCATATTATACATTCTGAGGTTGTTGTCACATAGTTGCTTGTGACTGAGGAAAAACTAACCTAGTAATGGTAATTACTTCTTTTGAAAGGTAAAATTATAAATAAATAACAATGCAGAGCAATTACATTTTTAAAAGTCAATAATGAATTCCATCTGCTGCATGCCATTAAAAATCAAAGAGGTTACTTACATGCCTCAGTTCTTTTTACAACTGTATTCCTTCCATTTAAAAGTACAGGTCGATCCATCAGTAATAAAGTTATTTTGGCTTGTTTGAGCAAAACTTAAAAAAGGGGAAAAAAAACCTATCTATTTTTCTCCGTATTTCTCTGGAGTCTACAGAACTTAAAGTAATAAAACTCTAAAGGAAAACAAACATTTAAGCAGACTATTAAGGGGATGATTAAAAGAGCCTTAATGAAATGTATTACCAGTCCTTGAAACCTAGAGCACAGTGGTGATAAAAGAACATGTGACTTGATCAGTATCATTAACCCCAGTTATGCATGATTTTTCAGTTAAGGCCAAGGTAAGGCTAGATTGAAATCTTATTGACAAATGATTTCCTGTAAATGAATGGAAAAAAAACAAAACACAACAACACTAATGACTTGTTACAAATGGCTGTTGGTCAGAAAAACAAAATTACTGGACACAGACTCAAAATTGCTATATCTAAATCTATTTTGGGGAGTGGCTTCTTACAGAGTCACAGCAGCAGCGCCTGCAGCAAATCGCAGAGAAATAACGTAAATGCAGATAAAGTCTTTTTTATGTATTAGATTTAGTATTTCTACAGTTCATACCCTCCCCACCTCCCCTCATTCCCTTCCTGGAGACAGACAACAGATCTAGATAGCTAGATAGCTACTCATGGGGGTTTTGAAAATATAAAGTAAGCCCTCTAAAGTCTGCCTGAATGACTTTCCACAAGGACTTGTTTAAATGCTGAGAGTATTTCCACATACCTTTACGTGGGCAGAACATTTCTGAGGTCCGCCCTTCAAACTCTACTCAGCCAGCAATATGCTGCTCTCAGGAAGAGGAGATGGGAATTTTGATTGGTGTGCTTCCTCGGGTAATATAACACTTCCTTTCCGGGCGAGTGCCCTCTCCTCCGCCTAGTGCCTGACCCCTGGTGGCAGTGTGCTAGATTCAGAGGTTTCCGTTTCTGGGAAACCCACCATACCTGCAGTGTGACTGTGAACTTGCTCTTGGCTCACTGAACATGCTGGAAAGAGTGCCAGAATGCTCAACATAATATGTTACTAAACTGACTCTCAAAAGTCTATCATGGAGTGAGATAACAGAACTCAACATCTAACTTCTGTACGGTTTCTTATCGCAAAGTAAACCAATGGCATGGCCACCTTTAACAAATCTCTAGTGTATAGTCCTAATAGCACCGGCAGACAGTGGTTTCTAATCAGGCTGGTTTTGTACCTTTCCTAATATTTAAATACTGCTAGTTCATTATCAAAGAGCCCTGGTGGTGCATTCAGGTTAAGCACTCAGCTGCTAACCGAAGGGTTGGCAGTTCAAACTTACCAGTGGCTCAGTGGGAGAAAGTTGTGGCAATCTGCTTCCGTGAAGATTACAGCCTTGGGGGCAGTTCTGTTCTGTCCTATAGGGTCACTATGAGTCGGAACTGCCTCAGGCGCAACAGGTTTGGTTTGGTTTTAGTGTATTGTTAACATAAATTTGATTTTTTTCCCCCAGAATCTCCAAATGCATCATCACAATACAATACACGCTGCTTTGCATTATAGTTATTTCTTTTTTGTCTTCTTTTCCTTATTTGGACAAGGAGAGAGTCCCCCATAACCGCTATCACAGCGTCGAACACTTAGGAATTGAGTGAAGGGGTAAGAGTAATAATAACTCTGCCAGTCCTACTTGGCCCCTTCTAAATCCACAATACCTCTTAGCCCTGTGGAAGCAAAGGGCAGTGTTTACAGCCTGGCTCTCTTTGCATCCTGTTCATGTCCTTGAGCCCCAGAATACTGGAGAAGATTTTGGTAGACGTTTTTCTTTTATTCTCCCCTGTCAACACATTTTAATGAGTTTCTTCAAAGGCAGCTCACTGAGATATAAACATCTTGTTATACTGTACTTTACTTGGGGGCAGGGATCACAACCATTGGGTAAAGAAAAATCAACTCAGCACGGAAAGATTCCTGTAAGTCCAAGAACTATTGGATGCAAAATAGGTGGGCTTCAGGGACTAGTTAAAAAGATATACAAGTCATCAAACACTGTGTAGCACAATTAACTGACAACAATCATAAAGAAAAGGGAATCCACATTACCACCAGTTCATAATAACGATGTTCTAGGTTATAGTGATAATATCGAGATTTTGGCATGCAATACAGAGATTGTGGCTTTTGCCAAATTCTGGCAGTTTCATAGTATGCTATGAAATACAACTAATAAGTACAAGACCAAGCAAACATTTTTTTTTTAACAAAAATGGGATAAACTGGCAATAGGATTCATTCCGAAATGAAAATTAAGGATGTCTAATCTTCTCTATAGTGGAACGCTGGTGGTGCAGTGGTTAAGAGCTTGGCTGCTAACCAAAAGGCCGGCAGTTTGAATCCATCACCATTCCTTGGAAACCCTATGGGACAATTCTACTGTGTCCTATACGTCACTATGAGTCAGACTCGACTTTATGGCAACAGGTTTTAAATCTTCTCTATATGAAGCTCTGGTGGCTAAATGGTTAAGCACTCTGCTGCTAACCAAGAGGCTGGTGGTTTGAACTCATCCAGCGGCTCCACATTAGAAAGCCCTGGTGATCTGCTTCCATAAAGATTAACCCGCCTATTACCATCGAGTGGATCCCAACTCATAGCGACCCTACAGGACAGAGTACCCCATAAGGTTTCCAAGGCTGTAAATCTTTACAGAAGCAGACTGTCACTTCTTTTTCCCATGGAGCAGCTGGTGGGTTTGAACACCACTGCACCACCAGGGCTCCTTCCATAAAGATTACAGCCCAGAAAACCCTATGTGGCAGCTCTATTCTGTCACATAGAGTCACTATGAGTCAAAAATGGACTCGATGGCACCCAACAACAACAATCTTTTCTATGGAGCTACTTTTGTATCCACTGTTGTTGTTAGATACCATGGAGTTGGCCCTTGACTCGGGGTGACCCAATGCACAACTGGATGAAATGCTGCCCAATACTGCTCCTTCCCATGATAGGCTGTGGATTGGACCATTGTGATCCATAATGTTTTCACTGGCTGATTTTTGGAAGTAGATTGCCAGATCTATTTTCCTAGTCAAAGTCTGAAAGCTCCACTGAAACCTGTTCAGCATCATAGCAACACACAAGCCTCCAATGACAGTTGTGTAGTGGCTAAGCATGAGGTGCAGTGCCAGGAATTGAACCCAGATTTCCCACATGAAAGGTGAGAATTCTACCACTGAGCTATCATTGCCCTCTTTGTATACACTACAAGCTCTCTATTTGACTCCTTTAACAGTTCCAGCAGCATTCCCTACAAATGTCACTAAATAAGAAAACTTACGCAAAGCTTCTAGTAAGTTCATGGCACTTTACTACTAGTAGATGTTTTATTGTTGTTGTTAGGTGCTGTGCAGTCGATTTCAACTCCAAAACTAAAACCAAACCCATTGCTGTCAAGTCTTTTCCCCCTCATAGCGGTCCTATAGGGTTTACAAGGAACTGCTGGTGGATTCAAACTGCTGACCTTTTGGTTAGCAGCTAAGTTCTTAACCACTGCACCACCAGGGCTCTGATTTAGACTCAGTAGGTATTAATTTCCATTCTCTTCCTTAATGCCACAACTGGCTTATTCTGGTCCTAGATATCATTCTAGCAGCATTAAAGTAATGCTAATGATAAAAGTGTCTTACATATGTGTAATGTTTTATCATTTACAAAGTGCTTCAAGTAACATCCTCATGTTATACTCACAACCATCCTGGGAGATGCTACTTATTTTCAAAGTTTTGCTGTGCTAGTTATGTATGGAAAATACAGAATATTTGCTTGCTGTTTTATATGGTGACCAAAAACAGAGGGCAGAAGTGTTTTGATGCCCTATGTTCATCTTCAAATAATTCAGCACAGCTGTAGACTCCTGTAGCAGCAGCAGGTAGACATCATGAATGAATCTGCTTTTTTCTTTAGCAAGCCTTCATGTTACAAAAAGAAAACTCATAGAAAAACAGACAAAGAACAAACACATATCATTCAACATTTGCAGAATATGCATAAGGGGGCATTTACATAGTTGTATTTCATATAGATGGTAATACTACCTATATTTGCATTATGTTTGAATTTAATTGAAAGTTATAAAACAATACACACACAGATACTCACCCACATAAAATACATTTGTGAACTGGTCATATGACAGGTAGCAATACAAATAAATATCTACTCTATCTACCTACCTACCTACCTATCTATCTATTTTTCTATCTATAGTACATCTGCAACATCTAGACAAGATATCTATTTACCAATATTTTATCATTTGGTCTTTCTTATTTGCTCTCCTTAGGAAGCAATAAAAGGAATTAGACTTAAATCACTAGTCAGCTAAGTTTAGTTCTTTTAAGATTTTGCAAGACCAAATTAATTTTTAAATGTATGTTTCTAGCTGTCATTATGCACCTAATGAGCATAATTTTCAATGAATAATACTGGCTCATGGACATGACCCCTTCTTAGCTGTTCATCATGTTTGGGATCCAGGCTGCAAAGGAACTCTGATTTCAAAATATTTTTAATATTGTGGTCAGGAATGCAGTTGCTTCTACATCTCCTCTAATTGTTATTTCAGATTTTGCTTTCTAGCCTAGTTCTTTATTTTACTCTAGTTTATTTATTCTCCTAGTTTATTCTTTATTTTATTTAGATTATATCTGTTATCACACCCATGTAGACTGATCTATTTCTGATAATATAATTTTAAATGTCAAGGTTTGTTGGTTTAAATTTTATAAAACTGATAAATTTCCTAGATTATATTATTAGAGCTTGTTCAAACTGGGATTTTTCTTTCTTTCTTTTTTTTAAAGATGGCAGGGATAGACCTTTTGATAAAAATTTATGGCAAAAAAAAAATCTTTCCAAAACTTGGATAATTTTGGAAGCATGTGGTATTCCTATTTATAGTTGTTAATTGTTGGCAGGTAGAATCATAAAAAGCACTCACTTTTGCTAATATCACATTACAATACCAACGATACAGTCTTAACCTGACATGTGAATTTTACTGGGAGTGGGCACTTATCAAAACACACCCTGCAGACATCTAGGTCAATTGGCATAACAAAGCTTATTAAGAAAATGTTCTGCATCCTACTTTGGTGAGGGGCATCTGGGGTCTTAAAAGCTTGCAAGCAGCCATCTAAGATGCATCA
>NW_004443945.1:11474775-11506275 GCF_000243295.1 Trichechus manatus latirostris
CACATAAACCAGAGACTTCATCAGCCTGAGACCAGAACTAGATGGTGCCCGGCTACTACCAATGAACACCCTGACAAGGAACACAACCGAGAGTCCCTGATGGACCAGCAGAAAGATGGGGTGCAGAATAGTAAGAAGACCAGACTTAATGGTCTGACTGAGACTGGAGAAACCTTGGAAAGCACGGCCCCTGGATTCTCTATCAGCCCAGAACTAAAAAATTTCCAAGGCCAACTCTTCAGACAGGGATTGGACTGGACTGTGGGACATAAAGTGATACTCGTGAGGAGCGTGCCTCTTAGCTCCAGTATATACAAGAGACTAAACGGGCAGCTTCTGTCCGGAGGTGAGATGGGAATGTAGAGAGGGTTAGGAGCTTGGTGAATGGACATGGGGAATCAGGGGTAGAAAGGAGGAGTGTGCTGTCACAGTATGGGGAGAGCAATTAGGGTCACATAACAATGTATGTATAAATTTTTGTATGGGAGACTAACTTGAAATGTAAACTTCATTTAAACTACAACAATAAAAAAATAACAACATACCCTGCAGAACACCAAAAAAGTACACTTTCCCTCTCAGGTGAAGTGCTCAAAGGGAAAACATATGTGATCAGGATCGTGACTGACAGAAGGTATCAGTTCTGAAACAAGGTTGGACTCAAGGATAAACAGCTTTCCCTGGTCAGAGAAAACAGGTAGCGTCTCTGTGAGACAGGTCACTTATCAAGCATTTAACTAAATTTGGGGGGGGACATAAAAGGGATGCTTAAGAGTGATTCTTAAATTTTAAAAGACTTAAGATAGCAATTATCACTGGCTGATATTCATAGGACATATGAAGTGTGCTAACTGTGCAAAATAAATACCTAAGAAAATTCCTTCAAGTTTAGCTTGCATAAAAGAGCTTTCACCTAAAGCAGATCAGGTAGCATGTAACAAAAATTAATGGTGTTTATTAAGCAACTGTGTGTTTGAGGCAAGCCTGTGTTGGACACTGGGATTACAGTGGTGATTCAGCCATCTGATACATGCAGCCTTTTTTATTTCCTTCTCTCTTTCTCCTCATGAACATACTGTCTGACTAAAGAAGAAAAAAGTCCCTTAAAGTTTTGCATTTTTTCCCCTTGAGTGGAAAAACCTCTCACATGGAGTAGGGTGCATGTTTTCCATTCTCTTCTTCCCTCCTGTTACATTTCTCAGCAGTCTGCACTAACGTAGTCAGCTTGCCTCCTGCCTTCTCTGGGCTATACTGATTAATGCTTTTCTAAGAGCAAGTATTGCAGAGCAATGAAGAGTTAAGATTCTGGAGCAATCTGCCTAGGTTCAGATCTCTGTTCTACTTTCTAGCCATGTGGCCTTGGGCAAATAACCTCTCTGTGTCTCAGTTTTCTCAACTGTGAAACTAGAATTTTAATCTTTTCTACCTCATAGGTTATTGTGAGGATTTAATGACATTTAAGGTATTTAGAACACTAGTTGGCACAAAATAAGAGCTCAGAAATGCTGGCTTCTAAAATTATCATGAAGGGAGGGCTATAAAAATTTGTATACATAATTTCACAGATTGCCTGCCATGTCAAGATAAATCATGTTAATATTGTGGCAGATTCTTTATAATGTATAAATGTATTATGATGAAATCTTCAAAACAAAGATTTTCTTAATTATCTGATTTAGAAAATTCAAAATTGTCACAAGAGAAAAGATGCAGAAAGGAAGCAGATTAAGGGAAAAAAATTCAGATCATAATGAGAAATTAGTTTTGAACTTGATTTCAAGCTCCTATAATAAAGTCTATAAAAGAAAACTATTGATGGTTACAAACCTAAGAAATTACACAGCACATGAAGATATTATAGCCTAAAAGAACTATGTTAAAGTTAATGCTTGATTAGAATATTTACATCAATGGTGTTTTGGAGTCTACCTAAAAGTGTGTATTTTTAACTTTTTACTTTACAAAATTTCATTGAACATGAATTATGTGCTTTATACATACTGTTTTCATTTCCATATTATCTTCCTCTCTAGCTTCTCTTCTATGCTCATTTACCTATGTATCTATGTATGTATCTACCTACCTACCTACCTGTCATCTATTTATTTATTTCAGGCAAGCTTAAAAGACAAATCCGAAAAATTTCTTTCAACAAAAGGAAGACAATCTTTAAGATCATGCACATCGAGAAGGGGACAAACAGAGATCAAATAGAAAAAAATGGAAGAGGAAAATAATAGAATGGTTACAGACTGATTAACAAGAAAATGGAATAGATACGATTTTGGAAACTAATTCAAGATCTTTTCATTATTTAGGTCAATCCTGGAAGTAAGTCTGTTCTCTTGAAAAACAGAATGAGCTTTTCCTTATTTTTTGTGTTTGTTTTAACATGCTTATACCATACAGAGGTGGATAACTTAAAAATATAATACATTTAATCTAGATATCTGGTTGGAAACTGATGTGAAAACTCAGATTCATTATTTTATTTTTTAATAATGTGTTGCACTTTCGGACTAAAGTTGCTGCTGTAGTTCAAAAGCAAAAGTACTCTCCATCACCATCTAATGGTTGGAAAAGAACCAAGAAGCTGGCTAAGTCCATTTAGTTTTAAAACAGCCAGGAAAAAACCTGGGGTGAGAAAGGGCAAAGGGAAGTAGCCGTGTGGGATGACAACGCTATCTAATCAGCACTGCTAGTTTATGTGGGACATAGGCTTTGATCCACCCACTGCCTTTCTGACATAACCCTTCCAGTTCTCCAGGGTCTATCCAATTCTGGCTCATTAATCCTCAGGGCAACAAGTTGGAACTAGAGCATATCTCTTCCCACTGTCCCTGGCCCCCCCATGACCATCCATCCCCACAAAATTCAGCCCAGTTTGTATTCTCATTTCAAGTACAAAATCACGAGGAGGACTGTAATGGATACCCAGACTAAATTAGACCTGACAGAGTGGATTCACAGGTCAACACTACGGACTCTGGCCCTAGACACCTCTCAGATCTCTTTTCCACCATCACCCTCTTATTCACTGAGTTTAATACGTATGTGCCTCTTTGCTGTTCCTTAAAAACCCCAGGTATGCTCCTGTTCTAAGACCTTTGCACTCACACTCTTCTCCCAGACATTGGCCTGACTTGCTTCCTCGTTATTATTAGGACTCTGCTAATGTCCTTTTCCTTAGAGAGGTCTCTCCTGTTACAGTACCTAGGGCAGCACTCCCTTACATGATTTTCTTCATGATATTTATATCTGCTATATTTACATGTTTGTATAAGTCATCCCCACTAAAATTTAAGCTCTAAGAATGTTCACTGCTATAGTCCCAGCATCCAAAACAGTGCCTGGCACATTGTAGGAAATTAATATTTATTAAATGATCCAACCAGAAGTTTCTGGGAATATTATAGGCATACAATAAATTTGTGGAAAATCTTATTGACTGAATGTGTACATGCTTTATGCTACTTTCAAAAACATATTCATAACAATCAGACTATAATTTTATTTTATTTAAAATTTTACTTCTAATTATTGGTTTTATGCAGGACTATTCCATTTAAATATGCATTTGATACCCGGCTAACTCTCTTACTTGTCATTACACAGTTGGCTCTTTATAGTCAGGAATGATAGAGTACTTCTGACTCTAGTTCCATGCCTTGGTACAAAACTTAGATTTACAGATGACATAACACGGTGGGAGGTACTTATGGCTTTTACGGGACAAGACAATATGTCATTCATTTATTCATTCATTAATCCATCAAAATATTTGTTGGGCATGTGCTATGTCCAGGTAGCATGTCAGGTGCTAGAGTTAATAGGATGAGCCAAGCAGACAAGTTTCCTGCCCTCACAGATCCAATGGGGAATATAGAACAATAGACTGTCAATTACTATACGGTATCATAAATCATCATGGAAGCACAGGATGCTATAGGAGCACATAGGAGATTAAACAGGAGCCAAATCAGACTTGGAATATCACGAAATGTTTCCCAGAAGAAATGTCATCTATGGTGAGATTTAAAGGATGAGTAAGAGTTAGTGAGGCAAATAGTATTTTATGTGTTGGAAAAGCAGACAAGGGCAAGATAAAGGGAAAGTGCTCAAGGCAGAGAAAATAGCATGGGCAAAGGCCTGGAAGCCAGAGAAAGCCTGAGTGAAACAAGTCCGGTGTGGGTGCAGGATGAAAGATAAGATAAATTGGGGGTGGAGAGACAGATGAGATTAGAGAAATAATCAAGAGCCAGCTGAGGTTAGAGAAATAATCAAGATCACATGCCTTGTAAATTATACTGGGGATTTGGACTTTAATATAACAATATTGAAACACTTAAGGCTTTCAAGCAGAGGATTAACAAATCAGATTTGAGCTTTGGAAATTAGCTGCACTACAGGGGATGAGATGGAGGAGGACACATCCTGGATGCAGGAAACCACTTAGGAGATAACAATTATAATCATGTGATCTATGAAGCTGAATAATGGCAGTAGGGCTTGAAAGAGGGTGGAGAAATTGAAGAGACTTTACAGAGTTCAGTAGTTAGGATTATTTGATTGATTACAGCAGTGTTGGTGGGGAAGGAGAGTGAAGAATCTAGTTTGATACCAGAGACCAGTGAAGGAAATTCAGATTTTAAAGGACAGAAATTATAAAACCAATTTTGGAAAGGTTGATTTTGGAATACCTATGGAATATTCCAATGGATATGTCTAGTAAACAGTTAGATTCATGGGTTTAGAGTTTACAAGAATCTTCTGGACTGGAAATTTAGATTTGGGCATCATCTGCCCATGTATATGAAGTTATATAGCCTTTACCCCTAAGAACCTCTAAAAACTAAATACAGTGTGTATCTTCTATGAATAGGGATATTCTCTTACATAGCCACAATGTAATTTTCAACTTCAGTAAATTTAACATTGATATAATACTTTTATATAATCTTTCATCTGCATTCCAATTTTGACTACTGACTTTAGACAGCGTTTTAATTATCAGCTTAAAGTCTATTCCTTCTGCTTTGTTCAGTTTTCACAATTACACAAGACTCTTAAGAACCACTTTTAATATTTGATTTTGCTTACATTTTCCTTCCTATAAAAGAATAAATTTTAAAATAATATTTCCTTATACTAGAGAAATGATTTTTTTTTTTTGTGCAGATTTTCTTGATTCTAAGTGTCCAACATCTACACAGAATTACCATGAGGGCCAAACCGCCATATGAATAAAAAAGAGCTGCCCAAATGGACCGCCTTTGTATAGCATTTGCTTTGATTCTTCTTGATGGGCAAGAAAGCTTCTTAAAGCCCCAGAAAGCATTCTTGCTATTATTAAGATCACCTGGTTTGAGTATGTTACATTTGAGGGTTGCTCACTTTATTAGCTCTAAACTGGTATTCTGGTGTAGTGGGAAAAGGTTTGGCAATGAACAGATCAAAGTCCAGCCCCCTCAATGCCTAATCATGGCTTCTGCGTGACCTTAAATAAATTAGCCTCTTAGCCTCAGTTTCCTCATCTATGTAATGGAGAAAATAACAGTACCTACGTCATCGTAGTGTGAGAACTAAATGAGATAATAAAATACCTGTAAAATCCTTTGCAAAGTGCCTGACACATGGTAAACAGCTATAATGATCATCATCTCAATATCCTTAATATTAGATGTCTGAATTTGGCCAAGTTATTGAACCTATCTAAGTCCCAGTTTTCTCATCAACAAAAGGAAGACAGTCAATACCCATCACTCAGGTTTGTTAGCAGATTAAATGAGACAAGGCATGTAAGGTCAACTCCTTCACTCCTTTGCTGGCATGTTTAGACTTGACATGATTTGTTATTGCTGTTGTTAGACCCCTGCTTTGTGAAATGTTCTGGTATTTTTAAACAAGGCATTAAATATCTCATAGTTCCGTAGTGGTTAAGAGCTGGGCTGCTAACCAAAAGGTCTGCAGTTTGAATCCACCAGCTGCTCCTTGGAAACCCCTGTGGGGCAGTTCTACTCTGTCCTATGTAGTCGCTATGAGTCGGAACTGACTTAACTGCAACAGGTTTTTTTTTTTTTTTTTTTTTTAGTTGCATTGTGCTTGTCACGGTCTTTAAAAGGAAGGATGTTTTTCTTTCTTAAATAAGATGCAGAAACTCAGCAGGAGAGGATGAGGGGGAGTAGCGGAGAGCAAGCAAAGTCCATTCTATAAAGTGGACTTTATGATTAAGATCACCTTGAAGAAGTATCAAAAATTAGAAGGCTAACAAATGCAATTTATCAAGCATCAGCTAGAGCTAAATTTACTAGGTGGCCAGTTCATCACCACAGTGAAGAGTAGGACATCACTGCTGGTTCAGAGTAGGACAATACAAGCATTTCAAATCTAAGAAGATCAGAGAAGCACAATGGGAGGCTTTATTCATAGGAATCCTTTAGCACCCACTTACAAAGTTGCTAAACTGGTTTCTATTTCTTTTGTGGGCATTTTTGGTCCAAGAAGAAAAGCACGTATTGACTTGTAACTGGGTACTGACAGTTTCTCTAAGGGAAAAAGAACAGACTTTTCAAGATTATTTACCTCCAGAAGAGCCCTAAATTAATGTGGCTCAAAGTGAACCCCACATGGAAAAATGACTTCCCCTCTCCCTTCTTTTTTAAAATATAAGAAATTCACCTAGATTAACCTGCAAGATACCTCAAAGGAAGAGGTTTGACAAGGTACTAGATCTTTGGTTAAAAGATCTAGTAGTCCTTAGCTGCCCACAGAAACCACCAACAAGATGATCAAATTATATGTTTGCCATTAGGTCACCAGAAGATTTGTTGCTATAACTACATAAAGTAGGGTCACTATGAGTCAGAATCAACTTGATGGCAACGGGTTTGGTTTTTTTTTAAGCAAGCCTTGATAAAATGGATACCTTAAAAAAAATTCAAATGACATGGCTCTAGGATAGTAGTAAAACTAGAGGGTTCGGAATTAGACAGATCTGAGTTTACATGCTCTCTCTGCCACTTTGTACCTTTGGCTGAGTTCTGTAAGGCTTGCTATGCCCCAGATGCCTCATTAGTGAGAAAGGAGAAATAACGCCTACCTGACGGCATTAAACTATGATTAACTGAGATAATGCATGTAAAACGTCTACGTACAATGTCTGGCATATGGTAGGTGTTTAAAAAAAATAATTCCCTATATTCTTTATTTATTTTTTTAATTTATTTTATTTAGCTCCCTACACTCTTAGCATGCTGACAAGAATTGATATAATACAAAGTCCAATCAGTTTCTGTGCAGTCAGTGCTGACTCATGGCAACCCCACATGCGTCAGAGTAGAACTGTGCTCCATAGGGTTTTCAATGGTTGATTTTTCTGGAAGTAGATTGCCAGGTCTTTCTTCTGAGGTGCCTCTGAGTAGACTCAAACCTCCAAACTCTTGATTAGCAGCCAAGTGCATTAACCATTTATACCACCCAATACAAGCTGGAAGGAAGGATTTAAGGCAGAAGAGATAGAAAGGAGGGACTTCGGACTTCCTGGGGTGATGGTACAAACCAGTGAAGGAAGGAAAGCAGGAGACAGTTAGGAAGCTACATCTATAGTCCAGACAAGAGTACAAAAGGCTTGAACTTGGATAACACCAGTGAGGAAGACTACTTGAGAGGTTTTGTGAAAGTATTAGGACATACAAGGGGGGCAGGCAACTCCAAGTGCAAGACAGAGACAGTGGTGCTACCCTTGCAGACAGTAAGGAGGAAGTGATACCTTGAGTCAAAAATAGCTGAGCTCTGGAAATGTGTTCAGGGACAAACAGAACACTGGGGAAAAGTTGGCCAGCTAATGCCTGTACATGTGGTACTTTAAGCTTGACACAGAAGTTGGCACTCAAGTTTCACTTTGGGGGTGTCATCTAAACATAGATGAGTTGATACATAGCAGTGAAATAGCCTCAAGAAAGGAAGGAGTAGAGAGAAGAGAACAGGAAAAAGACAAGTGAATTTACGTCAAACCGAACAAACGTGATCTTAACATTTTCAGCTTTACAGGCAGAATGCCAAAACTACTGCTTTCAAAAGGTGTTGAAATGCAACGTGCAAGGGGTCTAAGCTCATTTGGTTTTTGAGAATTGATCAGTTGGCATCTTCTTACTGAAACAACAAAAACCTTCAGAGAAGTATTTTTTTTAAGAACAGCAAAAATTAACATTCCTTGTGTACTTCCTAGGTTGTGGTAATTAGAATAATACCCCTCCCCAACAAAGATGTCTTTGTCCTAATCCCTGGAATCTATGAATATGTTAGGCTACATGGCAAAGGGAAACGAAGGTTACAGATGGAATTAAATTGACCTGATGAGCAGATTATCCTGATTATTCAGGTAGGCCCAATGTAATCACAACCATCCTTCTTAGTGAAAGAGGAAGCCAGAAGAGAGAGTGTTAACGTGATCTGATGTGAGAAGGCCTTGACCACTCTTTGCTGGCTTTGAAGATGGAAGGGGGCCACAAGCCAAGGAATGCAGGAAGTCTCTAGAAGCTGGAAAATGAAACACATAGATTCTCTCCTAGAGCTTCCAGAAAAGAAAGCAGCCTTAATTTCGGCCCAGTAAAACCAATTTTGGACTTCTGACCTCTGTAATAGTAAGACAATCAATGCGTGTTGTTTTAGGACACTAGGCTTCGTAAGGTAGAGGGTCAGCAAGAAAGAAGACCCATGACAAGATGGATTGACACAGTGGCTGCAACAATGGGCCCAAACATAGCAGCAATTGTGAGGATGGTGCAGGACTGGGCAGTGTTTCATTCTGTTGGGCACAGGGTCACTGTGAGTCAGAACCAACTCAGTGTTACCTAACAACAAGAAGTTTGTGGTAATTTGTTACAGCAGAAATAGAAAACTAATACATCTGGCAAACACTTTACGTACTATACACGAGGCAGTAGCTATTGTCATCCCTATTTTATAGAAAACAAAAATTGAGGCTTACAGAAGTCATATTCTAGTCAAATACCAAAGCCTATGCACTTAACCACTATTTTTTCACCTTCCAACTTCTTACAAAATATCTAAAGAGAAGCCTCAAGTCATCATCTGTGTTTCTTAGAAAATTTCTCAAGACAATTCAACTCACCTAAAAATCTTCCTGGGATAAGAATGGATTATAATCATGCCTAATAAAAACAATATGACTGCCTTCATGTAACTATGATTAGTTACTTTTTATCAGTTGCTTTCAACCCAGAACATAAAAAGTGCCTATCACAGATGACTAATTGCCATTCCTTAAATCATGATGTTTATGTTGTTTCAACCTAAATAAGAAACAGGAGATATCACATTTGAGGTTTTTAGCAATGTCCTTGTTCTCAACATTCAATCCTAGCTATTTCTGTCCTGGTTCCTCCCTACAGAACGTGGTTGGCTCAATTACAGCAGTCCATTAGGCAAGTCTAGGCTGAACCTTGCAGGAGAAGCAGGAAGAATATTTGACCTATACAAATAGATCTCAGATAGAAACCAAACCAGCAATGCAGGAAACCAGCCATACCCTATCCTTGGATTTGAATTCCTATATTTTTCATTTTGATATGAAATTTCTTTTTAAAAATCTTGGTTTTTAGTGTAAAATATTACAGATTTTTTCCTTATGATCTACATAATCAACTTTTATAGAAGCCTGCCTTTCCCAGTAAATCATTCCCCCTCAGCTCTTCAGCACACAGGAATGATTCTGCCCCAGTGCAAATTAAAAACCCCAGGATCTTACCTTCTCCAGCCTGTAGGATTTCAAGAAATCTAAACTGAAGAGAGTATTGTGTGGCATCTGACCTATTAACTGATCTGATTTGGCTTTTTACCCAGAATGAATCAATCCCGTGTGTTATGGATTGAAATGTGTCCTCCCAAAATGTGTGTCAAATTGGCTAGGCCATGATTCCCAATTATTATGTGATTGCCCTTCATTCTGTGATCTGATGTGATTATCCTATGTGTTGTAAATCCTGAACTCTATGATGTTAATGGAGCCCTGGTGGCGAAGTGGTGAAATGCGTGGCTGCTAACCAAAAGGTTGGTAGTTTGAATCCACCAGCCACTCCTTGGAAACCCTATGGGGCGGTTCTACTCAGTCCTGTTGGGTCACTGTGAGTCAAAATCAACTCAACTCAAACGGCAATGGGTTTTTATGATGTTAATGAAGCAGAATTAAGGACAGTTATGTTAATGAGGCAGGACTCAATCTACAAGATTAGATTGTAGCTTGAGTCAATCTCTTTTGAAATATAAAAGAGACAATCAACAGAGAGGAGAGGGACCTCATTACTACCAAGCAAGAAGAATCAGGAGGAGAGCATGTCCTTTGGACTCGGGGTCCCTGCACTGAGAAGCTCTTAGACCCAGGAGAAGATTGATGACAAGGACTTTCCCCCAGAGACAACAGAGAGAGAAAGCCTTCCCCTGGAGCTGGTGACCTGAATTTGGACTTTTAGCCTCCTAGACTGTGAGAGAATAACTTCTGTTTGTTAAAGTCATCCACTTGTGGTATTTCTGTTATAGCAGCACTAGATAACTAAGAGAGTGCTACCTCAACTCTTTTGTGGAAAGAGATGTGTGAATCACATGCATGTGAATTACATGCAGATGTGTGAATCACAAATCACATGTGTGTGCACAGGCCCACACAAACACTCACACATAGGTACATATACATGTAACCACCTTAAATTTAACACTTCTGAAAAGCTGCCTTCAAACCTCAAGGCATATTATATAAACTTTGTAAACATCCCTATGAAGACAACCTTATGTAACAATTATCAAAAGGTAAACATTCCTTCCATGTTGCAGACAGCTGTGCAACCATTTGTTAAGCAGCTCTATGTTGGAAAGGCAGTGAATGCTTTTATTCAATAGCAATCTTCCTTCTCCTCTTTGTCCGAAGTTTAAAACTATGCAATCCAACAATCTGGAAAGCAACTGAGTTTCACTATTGCATAAATTGGCTGCATCTGTCAAGGCAGCAAATGGATGAGTTCAAAGGCAGTGATTTTTAATACTGCAAGACTTAATAATAGCACTCTCCAGAGAATTTCACAAAAAGCTCGAATCCAGTACTCTACTCAGTTTGGAAGATACTGACATCACCGTATACAAGAGAAATGGGAAAGATGGTGGCACCTTAGTGTTTGTCCATCCACATACAGTATGCATGATTTTGTATACACAGCATATGCAGAGAAATTCTAAAGCACATTAAGGTATGTTTTAAAGAAAAACAAAAGGAAAATCTATATGCAGATGTTTAGACACTCAAACCATACCGCTTTTAAGATAACTAGGAAACCCTAGTGTTGAATGGGGTATAAATGGGAGATTCGAAAGTGTTTCTGCTTGCTTGAAGGTATACTCTGCTTTTTGGTTCTGTTTTTCATACTAAGATCCATAATTTAGTACATTTGCTTATCATTTACTTATTATTACTTAGATGACAATAGTGGAGGCATACTTTAATACAATGTTAGGCTCTAAAGTCTAAGGATATGTTCAGTGGGATGGTATTCTGCTACAGCTACAGGTGGTAGACATATCTTGGAACATCCCCCAAGCTTACATATTTATTAACCTTGGGCAAGCTACCTCTCCTCAGAGCTGATCCAATAAGGTGGTCTCACCAACACTTGACCCAAGGGTTGCTCTTCCACAGGCTGACAATCTGGGCTAATCAGACACCCTCTCTCTCAAATTTGAAAGAAGAGATGAAGCCATCACATCTGTGATAGTTTCTGGAGTTCAAGACCATATAGAGTCGGCATCTAATTGATGTCATAACAAAAGCCATGTTTAAACTAATGGATAAGCACAAGAAGTTAATCTGTAGAGAGTAGAATGGAAAAGGCTTGCAGAGAAAAGTGGCAGTCAAAGACCATGGGGACACAGGTACAGAAAGCTAACCTTCACTGCTGACTTTCTAGATCGAGTGCTGTCTCCATGAAGCCTGGCCTGTGGATATCCATTCAGCTGCTTGTCCAATCATTACCACCTCTATCTCTTTTGGGCTTGCTGGGGTCAGGTTTAATTTCTCGTAACTAAAAAGAATGCTACCACTCAAAGAGTGCCAAACATCCTGCTTGAAAATTTATATATTTTTTTCTCATTTGACCCCACTAATCCGACCCTCGGACCTCAGGTGGCACAGTGGTTAAGAGCTTGGCTGCTAACCAAAAGGTCAGCAGTTTGAATCCACCAGCCACTCCCTGGAAACCCTATGGGGCAGTTCTACTCTGTCCAATAGGGTCCTATGAGTTGGACTCAATTTGACAGCAATGAGTTTGGTTTTTTAAAATCGTATCCTCACAATTCACCAAGGGTGGTCTTGGGCAAGCTATCTTTCTGAGCATCAGTTTCCTCATTTCTAAAACTGGTTAACTTGAAAAACATCTTTAGGTGTTTAAAAAGAGAATACATTTAAGGCCCACAGCAGACTGCCCGGTACATAGTAAAAACTCAAATGGTAGATACTATCATTAATAAAGAAGAGCCTGTGGGTCTTTAAATGCAGTTTGCAAATGTCATTTAATAACTGGCGTATGTGCTTACTACTGATCTGTGAATGTTTTCTTTCCCTCTTAAAGCTAAGTTTCCTGACTTCTCAGTGGCCTAGCTTACCCCCCTTCATTTATACGGAGTTATATCCTTTTGACATTTTTTTTTTCCTTCTGATGCATTTAAAGAAGGTGGTTAAAAATATATTTAAGAGTAGTCTGAGTTTTTACAGAAGTATAATTACTGGTTTGAGGCCAAATGCTACAGCATACAATTAGTACACTGGACAAGCCTGCTTTTTTGAAAAGTTTTCCATTTAATCCCTGGAAATGTTCAGGTTGCTTCTTCTTGTCCTTGATTTTTAAATCAAAGAACTGCTTTCTATGACATTTTTAAATGCTTTTTAATTAAATTTTGGAAGCTCTATTAAGATGTTTTTTATGACAAATTACATGTTCATTGTTAAATGTTTGGAAACTACAGAAAAGTAATAAGAAAATAACAATCACCCATTATAAGTCTATCACTCAGAGAGAACTATTATTCAAAAATACACCCCCTAATACATTGAATACATTTTTAAGTACTGATTCTTACAGAGTTTTTACTTGATAGTTTTATCTCAGAAATGTGGTAGGATTATCTACCAAATGCCATTTTAAAATAAATTAAAAAAATAAAAAACAGGATGGAAAATGTTAAAGATAGGCAAACTATAAAAAAAATTTACATTTGATTATAGTCAGACTTCTTTAAGTTCTATGCTTTTGGGAGAAAACTAATTAGAGGACAAGGACAGCATCCAGGCTTTCTGATTCTAAACCTGATCTCAGGCAATATGTCGGGGAAATGCCTGTAGTTTCACATAGGTCCTTGATTTAACGGCATCATTCGATCTTCCCACGGTGCCTACTAACAGAAAGACTGCACTACAGTCCTATGAAATTGGAATTCAGTGAGAGAGGCCTGGTCAGGCAAGAAAGAACAAAACAAAACAACGCAACAAACAAACAAAAACAGGAAGACTATGATAAACTAATAGAGAAATGTGGTTTTTTTCACCTTTAAATTGGCAAAGATGTTTTTAAATAATAATAGCTAGTGGTGAAGGTGAAGTGAACTAGTTTTCTCATACACTGTTGAAGGAAATATAAATTTGTACCACCTTCTAGGGGGCAATTTAATACATTTGAATCAAAAAACTTAAAAACATTCATACCATTTGGGCTCAGTAAATCTGGTGATTTACTTCAAGGAAATGTTGATAAGTAGTATAAGCTTTAGGTGTAACAATATTTACTAGGCCACCATTTATAAAGGCAAAAAAAAAAAAAAGGCCACCAAGAATAATTTCCCTTCTGATTAACTTAAAATCTCAATTACAATCTGTAAAATTCTCACCTTTGCCATATAAAATAACCTAACCATGGGAGTGATAGCTCATCAGATCCATATACAAATTCCCGTCTATCATCTAGGCTCAAGGGGAGAGGATTACACAGAGCATATATACAAGGATTGGAATCTAGCGAGGTATCTTATAATTTTGCCTATCATACCTCCCCATCACATCCAATACTTGTCTCTGAGACGTGATATCTTACCATAATTTATTTTTTAAAATACTTTTTGTATTTTCTACACTGCCTACATATTGGCATTCTCCCACTACAGACAGTTCCCTAAAATCATGCTATTTTTCTGCTTAAAGTTCATCAGTGGCTTCTCATGTTCTTAGAGAACTTTGCACTCCTAGAGGTCTAGATGTCCCTGCAGAATCTGGGCACTGCCTGCCTCTCCAGCCTCTAATTCCTTCAGAGCACTTATTAGAACTTTCATTATCTTGCTTTTGTTTTCTTGCTTATTGTCTGTTTTCCTGACTACAATGTAAGCTCAAGGAAATAGTTGCTTTCTTTTCCTCCACTGTTATCTCAGTACCTAGCACAGGGCCTAGCACGATGAAATTGATGAGTAAATATGTCATGAGATGAGCAAACACTAATGGTAAACAAGCCTTTCTGAGAAGGTAAGTCTATATAACATGAGTCATATAAGTAAACTTGGAATAATACAGTCAAAACTGAGGACTCTGCGGTTCTCTGAGTCAAAGAGCTGTCACTCTCAGCAGTGGCAGACTCTCAAGTAGCAGTCACTAAATAAAGAACGTACTATTGGACACTTGTTGGTCAGAGCGATCTACTGGTAAAGTTCAGTAATCCACTGTTATTTTTATACTAAAGACAAAAGAGACTACCATCACTACCACTACTAATCTGTTTGACAAAGGACTTGGCAGCTATAAGAGTTGGTGAGTTCTCCATCATGGGAATTGTTCAAGCAGAAGTTAATAACCATTTGGCAGGAACCTTAGAGAAGGGATCCAAGCCTTCGTTGAGAACCTGGAAGAAACTGTAACCTATGCTGGGCTAAACTGCAAGGGTAGCAAATTGAGGACCCATAAGCCACATTTGGCCTGTTGATAGGTTTTGTTTGGAAGGTATAACATTTATCTTTAAATTGAATGGGCATATTTTTAAATTAAATTCCCATGGTTTCCATCGCTCCTATTTTTTATAAATGGTAGATTCACTCTTTTAAGTTAGCTGCCTGGCCCCTGCAGGCATCCGAGTTTCCTAAGAACGGACTCTCTAAGGTCTCTTCCAACATCTGAATATAAAGGACAAGATAATATGCTGAAAGGGTTGCTGGTATAAAGGGATGTGAACTTTACATTAAGAATAACCATCACTACATGACTTGCAACTCCATTTTCTACCTTTCATCCTTGACATTCCAGCTTATGAAATCTAAATCTCATTACCTAAGCTCCTGGCTCTCTTCGAAGATTTTATCTGTTGTCAAAATATTAACTTAACCTTTCCCAGTGAAAAACTTGATAACAATTCAATACATATGTAGACTAAAACAAAATTAAAGAATCTCTTTTGGTTCCTGGCAGAAAAATATATATGGCTAAGTTCAAATTTTAGAAAATCTTTAGAAAGAAGATGTATCACGACAGAAGTCTCTCTAATTGTATAAATATTTAATTCATGCTCAATATTCTTCTTGACTTCAGACCACTGAGTTACAATTATATTTTATCAGTGCAATAATTTTAAACACTATGGTTGAATGACATTGTATCCTACCACCAGCGTTTACAGTTTGAGGTACTGAATTAGTATCTAATAAAGGCAATGCTGACATTTTCTTCTTTCAGCAATAAGCAGAAACTGGTAAGAAAGAAAACTGTTCATTGTGCATTAGAAGGAGGAGACACTTTCCTCTAATCTGCCTTTCAGCTAGCCTCCTTTCATGGATTGAATTGTGTTCCCCAAAAATACGTGTCAACTTGGTTAGGCCATGATTTCCAGTATTGTGTGGTTGTCCTCCATTTTGTGGTTGTAATTTTATGTTAAAGAGGATTAGGGTGGGATCATAACACCTCTACCCAGGTCACATCTCTCACCCAATGTAAAGGGAGTTTCTCTAGGGTGTGAACTGCACCACCTTTTATCTCTCTAAAGACAAAAAGGAAAGGGAAATGAGCAGACAGGGGGACCTCATACCACCAAGAAAGCAGTGCCAGGAGCAAAGCATGTCCTTTGGACCCGGGGTCCCGGTGTGGAGAAGCTCCTAGTCTGGGGGAAGATTGATGAGAAGGCTGACAGGGAGAGAAAGGCTTCACCTGGAGCTGATGTCCTGAATTTGGACTTTCAGCCTACTTTACTGTGAAGAAATAAATTTCTCTTTGTTAAAGCCATCCACTTGTGGTATTTCTGTTATAGCAGCATTAGATGACTAAGACACCTCCTTAAATGAAATGAGGCCCTACTCAGTCAAGGACCTCGTTGAATTGTCTCCAAATTCCCTTCTTTCTCCTTGGTTCATAATTTTATCCAGGACAAAAGTCAAGTTTTGTAACAATTCTCCAAAATGATGTTAATTCTTCTAAAGCTATGGTACCATTTAGTCAATTAGTATGCAGGCTGCTAAACAGCCATAGAATAAATAACTCAACTTCTTGTTATCAGAGTAATAGTCCATCACCTTTGTACTTGAGAAAAAAGAAAAAAACAAAAACATTATTTGGCTTGTTAACCAAAAATTAAGGTATTATTAAAGTAATTTATTGTTTTAGTTGTACTTGAAGCCCACTTTGCCTATAATTTTTATCAAAATACCTTTTAAATACTAAATCTAGATTCATATATTTTTTGTGGAGTAACAGTTACTTAAATACTGAACAACAGATTGGAATATTTTAAATTTTTGTGATATTGGCCATTTTTTTTCATTTATTTTTATTGAGCAATAGAATATATCATTGTGGGGTGTGCAATTAACTTTACCCGAAGAATGTAGTCTTTGTCCTTGCTTCCTGAGAGATAACCTCTAAACCCTTGGAATTTCCTGAGTTACCGGAATCTTTGTTATGCTAACGAGGTAACTCTAGGATAGGGACTGTCCATACCAGAGAGCCCCACAATGTGATATTGGCCCAACTTCAAGGGAGAGGGCCTGGAGGTTGAGTCAACCATGTGGGCAATAGTACACTCAGTCATGCCTACATAATGAAACCCCAATAAAAATTCTGAACAGTGAAGCTCTGGTGAGCTTCCTGGCTGGTGAAAGACATCGATGCTTGGGATGGTGACGTGTTCCTTTTTGAGATATGGAAGCTTCACGTTGGGGAACCTGCCCAGATCTCGCCCTATGAGTTTCTTCATTTGTATCCTTTTTGCTATAATAAAACTATAATCGTAAGTATAGCACTTTTGTGGGTTCTGTGAGTAATTCTTGTAAACTATCAAACCTAAGCGGATAGTGGGAACCCCTGGATTTGTAGCCAGCAGGTCAGAATTAAGGGGGCCTTGAGCCCTGGTGGTGCAGTGGTTAAGACCTCGGCTGCTAACCACAGCCAAAAGGTTAGCAGTTCGAATCCACCAGCCAACTCCTTGGAAACCCTGTGAGGCAGTTCTACTCTGTCCTATAGGGTTGCTATGTGTCGGAATCAACCTGATGGCAACGGATTTGGTTTTTTATGGGTGGGGAATCCCAAACGTTTCGCTGGTATCCTGAAGGGGTTAGCGAGAACACCTGAATTTGTAGCAAGTTGGTCAGAAGTGTAGGTGTCCTAGGACCCCCCAAATCTGTGACTTGCATCTAAAGTCTCAGGAAAACTTGACAACCTGGAGGCCTATGTTCCTTAACTTGTAAGATCTGACCTAACTCTGGTGGTTAGGGTCATAAAAAGTAAAACTGCATACACAGTTGGCCTCAGAAAACAGCAAACACAGAGACACCTTTAATGGTGGTCTACATTTTGGTTACATTGTTGTTGTTAGGTGCTGTCGAGTAGGCTCTGATGCATAGCAACCCCATGTATAACAGAACGAAACACTGCCCAGTCTTGCATTATCCTCACCATCGTTGCTATGTTTGAGCGCACTGTTGTACCCACTGTGTCAATCCATCTTGTTTAAAGTTTTCCTCTTTTTGCTGACCCTCTATTTTACCAAGTATGGTGTTCTTCTCCAGGGATTGTTTCCTCTTGGTAATGTATCCAAAGTTAGCTGTGTTCTAGCTATTTCAAGAGACTGAACATGAGACTTAGTGAATAATAGTTGCCTTTATGATGTAGTGGTTAAGAGGTATGGCTGCTAACCAAAAGGTCAGCAGTTCGAATCCACCAGGCACTCCTTGGAAACCCTATGGGCAGTTCTACTTTGTCTTACGGGGTCGCTACGAGTCGGAATTGGCTCGACGGCAATGTGTTTGTTTTCCTTTTTTTAAATTTACCACATCTAAACATACCAAGAAGAACTTGAAATAGTAGTCTTTTATACCATCGACACCCCAGAGGCCTAGGAGAATACAAGTTTTCGTTTTCGTGAGTTAAGAAATCTTTTAGTTCCATGTTGCTGATGCTTTCTACTTCTAATTAAGTAAGCCCAGAAATACCCTTGGCTTCCCACTAATATCAACTTTTAATGGTGGGAATAAATGCTCTTTATCAGCTGTTTTAGTTAAGTATTAGTTATAGTTAAGGCTGTCTCTCCATAATACCCTAAAGCCTACAGCGTGGGGGGAAGGGGACATCATGAAGATGTCTCTGATAACCTAATTCTCCCATATTTGGGTTTAAGTGGGAGACCTCGGCACATACTACCAGTGGCCTTGGGGTTCCCCAGAGCCTACAGTTATCTCATCCCCATAGCTCCTTGCAAGGAGAAGGAAGGTAACCTTCATACCTGTATGTGACTAAGCAGAGAACTTCTGTCACATCTGCACCTTCCTGAGCACAGTAGGGATCAGGTATGTTAAGTACAAGAACAGAGGCTGCAAGCACAAATTGTCATGAGGAATAGCTGAAAATAGTAGCAGTCTTGGAAGAAAAGTGAACTTTAACTCATATTTTAAGGTTAATCTGATATAATCTGCATCATTTAGTCATTAGTGATCCATAATCCATAATTGACACTAACTAAAATATTATAGAATTTGGCAGGCAATGATATATTCTTCACAAAATCAGGCTCAATTTAAGGCAGGCACACTTCCTTAAAACATCAGGTACCACCTGTTAATTTTCTGAGGGCAGTACTGAGTGGAATATCCTCAGGATATCCCACGGTTGTGAGATTAAACTTTTCAGTCTTTGTCCAAGGGCGAAATTTATACTAAAACTTCATCCTGAATGTATTCCATCCGGATTATGTAAATATGAATATTAAACCCTTCAAAATTAGCAATAGTTCTGTTCATGAATTTTGTTTTTACAGATATTTTTATGCTTTCTAAAAATACTAAAAGGCATTAGTTAGAATTACTACACAGCTATGTAATATGTAACTTAAAAACAGTTGTTTCTGGGATTTCGTAAACTTTGGGTTTACCTAACATAAAATATTAAACCTAAGGGAAAATTCAAGTATAACTATAACCTCAGATATTCATGAACAATATTTTGCTTCAGGGGATACACTTGAGTTGTCAGGAATGCAACTTAACACATTAATAGTAATTACTTTGTGAACTCATAATGGACGTAAAGAAAAATAGACCTGTTTAGATAGCTGATTATTTTTAGATAGTGCTCAAAAATTAGGAGATTAAAAACACACACCATAAGGACTCAGACACATAGCATACACATCGGCGAATCATTAACACAACCATTAATGGCAAGCTTTTTTTTTTGGACAAATGTTGTTATTTATGATTATGTTGGATATTTATATATTGTTGGCACTTGTAGATTTTGGGGGAAAAAAAAGTTTTGCTATTAGTTCTTTCTTTGTCTGCATCCCAAGTAGTTAAAATTCTACATAAGAAAACTGAGGCACACAGTTTTCACTCAACTGTCAATAACACAGGGTGCAGAGAAGCCAGAAATCTTTGGCCGAGATCTTTCTCTCCACATAAAATTTTCAATTACACATGTAGTATATTCATTGTAACAAATTAAAAAATCTCAAAACTACAAGAAAAAGGTAATAATCTCTTATTTACCTGACCCTGAACACCAAACCACTACATGACATTGTCTCTTTAGGTACTACCTTTAAAACAGTAGTTATTCTCAGTTCAGTTAACTGTATATTTTTTCCATAATAATTCTATTAGTGGAATAAAGTGAGTCACCAAAAAAAGTTGATTTTAGCCATTTAACCAAAATTCCAACTGCCAAGAATATCAGATTAAGTATTCTACATAATTATATAAATACATATTTACACAATTATACAAACACTAAGGATTACTCATAGTGATGGCTAAAGCACAATAATAAAGACAGGCAAAAGCAGTATTTCAAAATAATAGAATTGTTTGTTTTAAATTTATCTTTTCCATTTTACTGTAAAGATTTGCATTCTATCAATACACTTACCATGTACAGTTCTTCTCCAAGCAATAGTTCATACTGCTTTGATAAACGGAAAGAACCAGAGTGGGAAACTCAATAAAAAAAGCACCTACTTTCCTTCTGCAGTTCATTGCTCAAAAGTCACCTGAGGCCAACCCTGACCTCCCTATTTAAAAATACAACATGCACACCACCATCCCTGATCCCTTTTAATCTCCTCTATGTTTACTTTTTCCATTGCACTTACTTCCTTCTAACATCTTGAGGGCCAGGATCTTCATCTGTTTTGTTAAGTGAGGAATCCCAAGTGCCTAGGCTAGTACTTGGCACTAGTAGGTGCTCAATAAATATTTGTTGAATTCAATGAATAACCAGAAGGAAGAAAAGTTCAGCAGAAAGTTTTGCTAAAATTTATATTTTCAAAATAACTTACGGTAAGTTGAAATAACAAAATTTTGAATTAATTCACACTGAAATTACAAAATGTGTTTAGAACACAGTTTCAGAAAATCTAAAGCCTTATTCAAAACTTCCTTTTAAAATGGTTCCTACTAACTAGTTCCCTCTGACCTGGATCTCTAACAGACTATCCTAGACATGACACAGACCCCATTTCCAAAAGTACTCAGGTGTGTACTGCATTCTAATTGCAGCAGCTTATTGAGAATTTGACTACTACCCTAGTAGCTTTATTTGCCACCTTTATTGGATGGGCCTCATCCTTATGCCTCTGGGCTCGTTTACAAGCAAGGAGGAAAAGGCCATTTCCACCATTATTGCATGCTGGTAAAAGTCACCATACAAAACAAGATAAATGCTGCTTTTGTTACTACTTTTTTTCCCATTAGAAAGAGTTTTGGCATTTCTACGGCGAAACGGTGCTTTTATGTGATTCAAGATTGTAACGTTGTAATGATGGGAACAGCAAAAAAGCGAAAAGCTAGTCCTGGGCCTGCTCTGTTTTCAGAGTCCAGGGACCAAGGAGTCTGTTGTAATTTTAAAGAAAGAGTTGCACACTAGTGGTCCACAGTACACATGTGGCCCACTTACAGATGAGTGTGGTTTTATCTGTAAGTTTCAAAACTTTTTGAATTTATTGCCCACACTTAAAGAACAGGAGAGTTTTCATAATTTCAACTTCCAGTAATTAATCTGGCAGCAATGGGCAGGCACTTTTGCAGGGCAGCAGTGTATTGGAGCTGAACAGGAACTGCCTACTTCAGACCAGTGTTAAAAATAGTCAAAACTCAAAGAAACATAGGTTTATTCTGAGCAGTGATTCTATATGCATATAGGAAGAGCATTCTGATTCCAAAAAAAACAAATGGCCAGAAGAAGGCTTGTTACAATGAGGTTTATAACGAGAAGAGAAGGGAGAGGAATAGAAGATAAACCACTGGCGAACCTCAACATGATTAACTGAACCGTGCCCTCTCCCTTTTACTGAGATCAACTGATATCCAGTCACAAGGTGGTCTCTGGCCCTCCATCCACCCACAGCCAGGATATCTTTTGAAATTTAAATTAAGTAAGCCTGGCTTCAAACAGGAAAGAAAAGATTAGCAACTTTGGGTGAAAAAAGACTGCTGGCAGGATTAATTTTTGGAATTTTTTTATGGTTAATATTTGGTTTTGTGGGTAAGAAAAACCTTAAAATTAAAGTAAGATGTCTGTTATTAATTAATTTTTCTCTTCAACACCAGGTAGGTGCTTTTCAGTTCAGTGTCTTCCCCTGCCTACCTTCCCTCCTGTGTAGTGTGTAGTACGTGCCCCTGTAGCCACAGGAGCTTGGGCAAAGATGGCTACCTTTCAGTGGGTGAGAGACCAGTTCTTGCTTTTGTGCTCACTGTTGTTCAGTTAGCGCTCAGCTGCTAACCGAAAGGTCAGTGGTTCCAACTCACCAGCCGCTCCGTGGAAAAAAGATGTGGCAATCTGCTTCCATAAAGATCACAGCCTTGGAAACCCTATGGGACAGTTCTACTCTGTCCTATAGGGTCACTATGAGTCGGAAAAGACTCGATAGCAATGGGTTTGGGTTTCTTCGGTTTGTCTGTGTTTTACAGGTCAATTATGATGTTTATCAGCCATGTGAATCAGTCAATTTTTAGCAGTCCCTTGAACTCCAAATTCCTTAACTTATACTACCACTAAGGAGCCATGGCGGTGCAACGGTTGAGCACTCGGCTGCTAACCAAAAAGTTGGCAGTTCGAATCCACCCAGCGGCTCCACAGAAGACCTACAGACGTGCTCCTGTAAAGATTACAGCCTAGAAAACCCTATGAGGCAGTTCTACTCTGTCACACGGGGTCACCATGAGTCGAAACCAACTTGACAGCATGTAACAACAACATACTACCACTAGCTGTCCTCCTCTTATTTTTTAGGTGCTAATGATTTTTATTCTTTTTAACTAAACTTGTTCTTAGAAAAGATTTGAACTAATTCATACTGAAGCCAGAAAAACTGGTGAGAACTTCAAGATGTCTCCAAATAAGAGCTATAACTCTTAATTAAATAATAAAGTACTTAAAATGAAATTGCAGACATCAACTAAGCAGCTATTGGGGGTGGAAATGTGGGAAGAGATTTCCGAGGCTTCTGTGGGGGGACGCTGAAGCGGGGTGGAGACTGACATCATCCCACCCCTGGCTCTGCTGGTATCAAGCCTGCTTTTGCAAACTACCAGACAGAACAGCTGGCTATATTTTAAATTAACTTAAAAGATGACAAGAAGGTTCTCTTACACAAAAATATTGGTGCTGACATCCCCCTGTTAAGGATTTATTTTATTAGGAACGAAGAAGAAATCAAACCTTAAAATAGTCAGAGCCACATGTCCTATAAACTGCCAGTTAGAGGAAAAGCTAAAGTTTCAGCTAATAGATACTTATGTTTTACTGACCCTGGACATTCTGTGACCCTCCCAGAAGTATGTCCTCAGCAATCTTAACAAATAGTCCTCAAATTTTCTGAACTATGGCATTATAGAAAATTATGCACTGCGATGCTGTAACATTTCAACACAATGGGCTGCTTCAGCTTGACCGATCTTACAACAAATCCATCAACCAAACTTTTGTTTCTCTCTTTTGTGCAAATAAATCACAGCCTACTAAGAAATTGAGATATGGTGGCTGTTACTCAGGCTTGGCGTGTCTTCCCCTCCCCCCACCCTCTGCCATTTCTTTCTGCAAAAAGCCTTAGTAAATTACCAAAGAGTACTCTAAACCTAGAATTTGTGGTCTCACTTCTGACTAATGGACTTAGTCAAATCAATATCAATTAAACCAAGTTGATCAAGCATCTACTGTGTATATGCTGCTGTGCTAAGTGCTTGGTGCTGTACGAGATGCAAAGATGAGTGAAATCAATTTGGGGCCCTTTATTTTATGAGGCAACTCTGTGCAAAAAAAAAAAAAAAGACATGCCTTTTGGTGTGTGCAGCCTTGTATTAGGGTGTTCAGTGTGAAGGGCAGAGCTCAGGTTGGATTTCAGCCACAAATCACAGCCTTGACTGCGTGCCCTTGTGAAGGGGTCAACATGCACTCTCATACATAGTGGCCCTGCAAGTTCTAGTCTTTGATCTCAAAATCAGAGTCTAAAAGAGTAAACAAGGCAGCTACTCAAATAACGAATATACTAGGACAAAGGTTAACATAGGAAAACTATGCTAGAAAGTCTACAGAATTCCAAGGATGGAATTATACAGTAGAGGGATCAGGACATGCTTCACAAAAGCAGTCTTAAAAAGATAGGTTGTAATGGAAAGGAGGAGAGGGTTCGAGGAAGGGATTCTAGACAGAGAAAAACACTTGAAAAAGTAATAGGGCAGAGGAATGTGGGGGCACATTTAAGAAACATCTCGCGGTTCAGTATCACTAGGGTTTATGTAATGTTTACATACATGGCAGAAATGGGTGATGAGGCTTTAACAGTAGATTGGTTCCCTGATATGGAAGCCACTGAATGTCAACCTGAGGATTCTGTTTTTAATTCGGTAGCCACTGCCTCAAGTGTTCTTGAGGAGGAGCTAGTGATAAACATAACAGCTAACAATTACTGAGTACTTACTGTGTGCTAAGCCACTGGCATACATTATTTCATTTAGCTCTCATAACAATCCCATGAGGTAGGTACTGTTATCATTTCCATTTTACAAATGAGGAAACTGAAGCTTAGAAAGGTTAACGTACCCATGCCCATGCAGCTAGCAAATGGCAGAGCAGGAGTCTAGCCCATTTATGACTCCAAATTCCATAAACATAACTATTCTTCTCCTTGGACAAGTCAGAGCTATGCTTTCTAAAGATCAATTTGGTAATAATGGGTAAAATTAATGGAAATACAAAGAGATTAGGGTTGAGAGACTACTGCAATGTTCACGGGAGAGCAACGAGGACCTGAAGTGGCAGGGGAGACGGAAAGAAGGAAACCAATTTGACTGACATTTCAGGGGAAAGATTTTTCAGACTTAGAAACAGATTGGCTATTCAGGAGATGAACGTGTTGATAACAAAAGTTTTAAAGTAGGGTGCTCAGCAGACAAGCAATGATACACATAAGAGTGTGGAAAAGGTACAGTTGACCACCTTGATATTCCAGGGACAGTTGAGCTTGATGGACTGGAGGATGTTCAGGGAAGTACGATGGCTGGAGGGCCAACAGCCAACTTAAAGATGCAAGTCATGTGCTAAGGATGGCGGAACAGAAAGACAGAAAGAGCCTGACGACTCTGTGAAACCTGGCTTTCCCAACTCTGGATATTTTACATGAGAGAATAAAGCCTTAACTTGTCTAAATATTGTAATCAGGTCTCCATTACTACCAGGTAAACATACTTCTTTATTGATACAGATATATACGTTTTCACTGAAATAATGAAAAATTCAGTTGTGGTTACTCTAATTGTTTCAACCGATAGCCACAACTTATGGAAAAAAGGTTGAGGAGTCTCTCTCATTCCACTCTAGTTCTGCTCCTACATTCATGAAACGAGATTGTGTTCTCTCATCAACTGCTAACCCAGATAAAGCTGATATGAGTAGGTAAGGGCACTTAGAAGCATTTATTCAAAGTTGGGGCAAGGAGGATATTTTTCATCTAAAAAGGGGGGAATCAGAAGTATTTGAAAGAAAAAACACCCTTTTTGCTGGGAAGAAAGCTTAGGACCAAAACAGGGGTTTATATTTAGAAACATGAGAGCTGGTCTTCATGTTTTTCTAAAAAGAGATATCAACAGTAATCTATCACTAACTACATGATGCAGAATTCTAGGCTCTGTAGGGGTTAAGCCAAAGACGTGGCAATTTAGTTGACCACAAGTTCAATCCCACTCTTACATGAGTTACATTAGGTAGAAAAGCAGAGGCAAGTCTCACCTCCCCTTTTGGGCCTTTGTGCTTGCTGTTCTTTATGCCTGGCATGCTTCCCCCCTAGATCTCCAAAAGCTTGGCTCCTCTTCACTGCTTAGACCTCACTGCAGTGTCATCCTTTCAGAGAAGCCTGCCCTAAACACTTCTGAAGTCAAGGTCTTATTACAAATCTTGGTTCCACCACATATAAACATTCTGACCTTGCCTCAGTATCTTCATCTGCCAAGTGAAGTACCGTCTTGAGAGTTGCTACGAGGATCAAGTGAAATAAATCATGGAAAGAAGGTTGAACAGTGTCTAGAACATGTTGTTATTATTGTTAACTGCCATGGAGTCAGCCCCCGACTCATGGAGACCCCAACAAAATGCTGCCCAGTCTTGCACCATCTCCGTGATCAGTTTCAATTTAGACCACTGTAATCCACAGGGTTTTCAATGGCTGATTTTTGGCAGCAGATCACCAGCCCTTTCTTCCTATTCTTAGTCTGGAAGCTCTGCTGAAACTTGTCCGTCATCATAGCAACATGCAAGCCTCCACTGACAGACAGGTGATGGCTGCACATGGGATGCACTGGTCAGGAAACAAACCTGGGTCTCCCACATGGAATGTGAGAATTCTAGCAGTGAACCACCATGCCCCATAGTAGGCACCCAATAAACAGTTTGTTCACTTTTAATTTAATAGGGGAGAGGCATTACAGTGAAGTAGGGACAAACCCTTTTTAGTATTTAAATCCTAAATCTGCCACTATCCGTGTCACCTTGGTCACTTTTGGGGCTTCTGTTTCCTCTTTAATATGATTCTATAATCTGTTTATAACCCTGTTTATAAGGGTACATGTGAAGGAGGAAAATTACGTACCAGTCAGCAGGGGGCAGCAGTGTGTCGAAAATGCATAGGCATCTCTAATGCCAAAAGATCCTCCCGTTTCCCATTAACTGAATAACCTTGTATTTAAATATCCCATCAAGTCATTACATCTTGTGAGATAAGAACTGATATCTTCAGAGAAATGAAATGTAAACTATCTTTTTCTTTGTGCAAACGTAGAATTTTCAATTCAAAGAGCAAGTAAAACTCATATTTGCCTTCTGAATTTATTTCCAAATGGGAAGCATTTAGTCATGTTATTGGGATCCACAAGAATCTGATTTAAGGACTGTTTTGGTGATAGAAATATTCCCAGTTCTACCACTTATCAGCTGTGTGACTTTGGGAATGTTTGGAAGAAGTAGTAAAAGGTAAGTGATCTATAATAATACCATTTACTTATCAGAACAACCCTATGACTCAGAAATTAAAACAGCAAGATATTAAGTAACCTGCCTAAGATCATGCAGCTGCGATACTTGTAAGGGTAAATAAAAAAAAAAAAGTTAATTTTCCCTGGTACAAAATAGGAAGAGACTCAAAAAAACGGGCATCAAAATAATCTATTGCTAACTACCTACTGTGAGATTGTCCCTTTGAGATATATGTAAACCTTTTTAAAGCTAAATAAGCCTTTTGTCAGTTTTAAAACCCAGAAATGTTTTTTCCAAGGATTTAGGAGCCATTTCTTGGAAATGTAAACACCAGGGAAGATAGCACCACTATCTCCCAGTTTCTGGGAGGTTAGGAGCCTAACTTCATTAGGTTGTTGGGTGCCATCGAGTTGGCTCTGACTCATAGTCAGGTCCAAGAGAACGAAACACTGCCCAGATCTGTGCCACGCTCACAATTGTTGTTATGCTTGAGCCCACTGTTGCAGCCACTGTGTCAATTCATCTTGTTGAGGGTTTTTCTATTTTTAGCCAACCCTCTACTTTACCAAACATGATGCCCTTCTTCAGGGACTGGTACCTCCTGATAACATGCCCAAAGTACAAGAGATGAGGTCTCGTCATCCTCACTTCTAAAAAGCATTCTGGCTGTACTTCTTTCAAGACAGATCTGTTCATTCTTCTGGTAGTCCATTCATTATTCTTCACCAACTTCATAATTAAAATGCATCAATTCTTCTTTGGTCTTCCTTATTCATTGTCCAGCTTTCGCATGCATATGAGGCAACTGAAAATACCATGGCTTGGGTCAGGAACACCTCAGTCATCAAAGTAACATCTTTGATTTTTAACACTTTAAAGAGGTCTTTTGCAGCAGATTTACTCAATGCAATACATCTTTTGACTTCTTGACTGCTGCCTCTATGGTAGTTGATTGAGGATCCAAGGAAAACGAAATCCTTGACAACTTCAATATTTTCTCCATTTATCATGATGTTGCTTATTGGTCTAGTTGTGAGGATTTTTGTTTTGGCCAGTGAAAACCTTAAGAATAGCAGCAGAACACTGTCTGATATAGTGCCGAAAATGAGCCCCTCAGGTTGGAAGGCACTCAAAATATGACTGGGGAAGAGCTGCCTCCTCAAAGCAGAGTCAACTTTAATGATGTGGAGGGAATAAAGCTTTCTGGACCTTCATTTGCTGATGTGGCATGACTCAAAATGAGAAGAAACAGATGCAAACATCCATTAATAATTGGAATGTGGACTATACAAAGTATGACTATGAAAATTGGAAGTTGTCAAAAATGAAATGGAACAGTTGAAAATAAATATCCTAGGCATTAGTGAGCTGAATGGACCAATATTAGCCATTTTGAATCAGATAATCATATGGTCTACTATGACAGGAATGACAAATTGAAGAGGAATGGTCTTGCATTCGTCGTCAAAAAGAACATGTCAGGATCCATCCTGAAGTACAATACTGTCAGTGATAGGATAATATCCACACGCCTACAAAAAAGACCAGTTAATAGGACTATCCTTGAAATTTATGCACCAATCACTAATGACAAAGATGAAGAAATTAAAGATTTTTACCAACTTCTGCAGTCTGAAATTGATCAAACATGCAATCAAGATGCACTGATAATTACTGGTGATTGGAATGCAAAAGTTGTAAACAAAGAAGGACCAGTAGTTGGAAGATATGGCCTTGGTGATAGAAAGGATGCTGGAGATGGCATGATACAATATTGCAAGACCAGTGACCTATTCATTGGAAATACCTTTTTTCCAACAACATAAATGATGACTATACACGTGGACCTTGCCAGATGAAATACACAGGAATCAAATTGGCTACATCTGTGGAAAGAGATGATGCAGAAGCTTGATATCATCAGTCAGAAGAAGACCAGGGGCCGACTTTGGAACAGACCATCAATTGCTCAGATGCAAGTTCAAATTGAAGTTGAAGAAAATTACGGCAAGTCCACAAGAGCCAAAATACAACCTTGAGTATATCCCACCTGAATTTAGAGACCATCTCAAGAATAGGTTTGATGTACTGAACACTAATAACTGAAGACCAGATGATTTGTGAGATGACATCAAGGAGATCATACAAGAAGAAAGCAAAAAGTCATTAAAAAGACAGGAAAGAAAGAAAAGACCAAAACAGATGTCAGAACAGACTCTGAAATTTGCTCTTGAAGGTAAAGTAGTTAAAGCAAACGGAAGAAATGATGAATTAAAAGAGCTGAACAGAAGATTTCAAAGGGTAGCTCGAGAAGAAAAAGTAAAGCATTATAATGAAATGTGCAAAGACCTGGAGTTAGAAAACCAAAAGGGAAGAATACACATGACACTTCTCCAGGTGAAAGATTTGAAGAAAAAATTCAATCCTAGGGCTTAACTTCAGCAGGAATTTTAACTCCAAGTTCCAAAACTATCTCCTGTCATAAAAACACGAGAAATTTTCCTTTGGATTAAAGGCAATTAGCAAACACAGGTGGCTACCCCAATACCAGGTGAATTTAGGATGAACTATGTGTGACAAATGGTGTTGTTAAGTCCTCTTCCTTGAGGACTACCTGTTGCTGTCAAAGTGATTCCAAGTCATAGCAACTATATAGGACAAAGTAGAACCGCATCATAGGGTTTCCAAGGCTTTTATTTTTATGGAAGCAGACTGCCACATCTTTCTCCTGCAGAGCCACTGGTGGGTTTGAACTGCCAACCTTTTGGTTAGTAGCTGAGTGCATAACCACTGCACCACCACTCTCCTCTTTGAAGATTAGGTATCATTTATCTTGAGAACATGTATGAAATGGGTTGCATCTTCTTGGCTTTATTAAAGGTTCTATTTCTTTCTGCCTTTGCACTTTCTTTAGTGGATTTCCGGTGATGCACATCACATTCTGGTTTAATGCTTCCTCAATAATAAAACTGTTTTCTTTCCCTTCTATTTTGTGGAGATGTTTTCTGAGTTGGAAGGATATTTTGTTCCTAGTTATACTTCCCTAAAATATACACGGTCTGATATGAAGCCAGGCAGCCTAGATCTAGTCTAGATCCATGCTTTTAACCATTATATCATACTATAAGAAATTGATTGGTTTAAAAATAAATGAAGAAGTATAACTATTTCTTGCAAATAAATGAAAACCAAGAAACATGCCACACTTCCTTCCGTGTTTGAAAAATTAGATCGTTAAAGTAAGCACTTCAGTTAAACCAATATCTGGCCGACCAAAAATAAACCAAACCCATTGCCATTGAGTCGACTCCAACTCATAGCATCCCACCAAAAGCAACTCAAGATAGTTTGGGAGTTCTCCCGAGAAAGACTGTGAATTTTCATAACATCGTGCTTTCTTTTTATGTTTAGAACATGGTTCAGTTGGTCTTACCTTTCCAGGTCTTCTTATTAAAAAACAAAACAAACACACACACACACACACACACACACACACACACACACACACACAATTGCCTCCAATCCCTTCTCTTTCCTCACTGTCCAGAGCCAATTATTTTCAATGTTTTCATTCTGACCTGCCCCAGTCTGGACTGCTGTATTCTAGGACAACTGTTTCATTAGAATCGCTCTTCAGCGGATTTCCTTCACTTCTCCCTTACAGATATCTCCTATTTCCTGGATTCTATAGCTTTTTTTTTCATGTTTTATTATCTCATACTGGTGAAGCATTTGAGAAAGGGTGGGTGGGAGGTAAATTTTAAACCTCTACTTGTTTAAAAATGGCTTTATTCTATACTTATACTTGATTCATAGTTCAAGTGAAACTTCTGGTTGGAAATAAATTTCCATCAGAATTTTAAAGGCCTGTGCCATTGTCTTCTAGCTTCCTGAGTTACTGTAAGAAGTCCTAAGCCACTCGATTCTTAATCCATTGAAGAAATATGTTCTCCTGAAGATTTTAGGATCTTTTCTTTGCCAGTTCTCTGAAGTATCGTGATAATGTGCCTACGTGTGAGCCTATTTTCATTCATTGTTCTTGGTACTGGGCTGTTTCAATTTGGAAATTCATGTCCTTCAGTTTTAGAAAAAAATTTCAACTTATTTGTTTGATTTTCTCCTTTATTTTCTTCTCTGATATCTGTTTCTGTAACTCCTGTATGGATGGTGGACTTCTAGGGACTGCTCCTCATAATTTCCCTCTTTTCTTTCTCTCTCATTTTTTACCTTAATCCTATTGTCCTACTTTTGGGGAGATTTTCTTCAAACATTTTACTGAGTTTTTTATTTATGCAATCATATTTTTAATTTCTTAGTTTTTTCCCTGTATATTCCTTTTTATATCAAACTATTCTAGTTTCATGGATGCAATATATCTTACCTTTTTTGAGAATATTAAGAGCACTTTTAGAAGACTTTCTTCCTGTATATTTTCTGTATTAAATTTTTTTTTTTTTTTCCTGTTT
>NW_004443945.1:11506375-11517357 GCF_000243295.1 Trichechus manatus latirostris
ATCCCTTTAAATGGCAAAAATGAACACTTATTCACAGACTTAAATATATATATCTATATATCCTCTTGTGGCATAAAAAGACAAAGTATGTGAACTTAAATTATGACAAATATCTATTAACTTAATAACATCAATAAGCTACCTAAAATACCTTTGGAATTATTTTAAGCCTGTATACCACAAAACATAACTGTTGTTGAAAGAAAAGTCTATTTAAACATTCTAAGATTTCATTCAACTTTTACTACTTCTCATATTTTCCCCTATCTAATGTTAGCCCTTAAAGATTTTATCAACTGGCTTTGGAAATCACAAAGTCTCTGCTCACTTGACCAATTCATTGGTATGGATATAACTTTAAGTGTTTGGCTACTGCTGGAAACATTTTTTCCAGGCCACAGTTCTATGATTAGGATCTACCCAATTTCTGATAACTATAGCAAAACAGCAATTTTTCTTATCTTTTGTCTTAAAAGAGTCTCCACCTAGCTGGAAAGGGGTCTTTCAAAAGCGGCCCTGGAGCTACAGAACATTGCAGACTGGGAGGTAGGAGGCCTGATCACGCCCCACACTCACTCTCTTGACTCATGGAATATATTTACATATGTTTAAATTGATGGAGGCATTTTGAAAGACAAAAGATAGCTGATTTCTTTCTTTTTTACTGTTCTGGAACTGCTATTTTAAGACAAAACTATCCTTTTTCCTTAAATAAAACACATTTCATATAATATCTAGCTTAAGTTACTTAAAAAGATTTCACTTTTAAGACTGACATAGTATAAAACCTAAAGATCTTAGTGTACTTTTCAAACATACCAATTTATATCAAAGTTTCTCCATGTAGCTATTAAAAATGTAAATCATAAGACAGACACAAGACCTTGTTTTTTCTGGATGAAGAAGGAACTGAGGTTCTATAACTAGCCTTACAAAAAACAGCAATTCTTAGCCATAGCCACCAATCTAATACAAGACAAACTTAGACACAATGCTCTAGACCAGAAGCAAGCTCTTAGAACAAAAGGAGACAGAAAGACCACATAAACTTACCAGATAATACCACACGAAAAAAGGATATAGGGAGCCTAGTTTCTAAAAGTGTATATAGCAATTTTTGGTAAGATCGACTCAATTCAATGGAAAAAAAAGGTACAGAACTACCCTTCTCCCTTAAATATCAAAACACAGGTCAGAAGCTCTCACCTCCCCCTGAGAATTTGGCAAAACAGGCAAGAGCTGCCACCTCTCCCTGCGAAATTCGCAAAACAGAGCACTATTTTCCAGGTTTTCTCTGAGCCACAAAAAAGAAACCTAATAAGAAACGCCGCGGGGTTTGGACAGTGTTTTGCTTAGACCAATGTGTACCTTCGTCGCACGAGATTTTTCTTGTGGGTGGCAGGCAGCCTAGCGCTCTAGCCTGTCTTGTGACCACCTTATCCTGTCACGGGAGACTTTAATGCTCGTGATGAGCACCGGCGACCGCCCTAAAGGCTTTTACTGGTGGACCCGTGCCCGAATTTTTTTGCGGCTTATGGTGGCTCCAAGCTCTTTGAAAATAGAATTAACTCTTCAAACACCTGAATCCAGGCCTAAACTGCTGTTCACTTAAAGAGTTACTAAATGTCACTCCTAACCAAACGATCGAGCAAAAATCTGAGAAAGATTCTCCTTAATCAATCAACGGGTTTTACAAACAAATATTCCAAACAAAACAAGAAAACATGAGAAAGAGAACAAAAGAATAAGAAAAGGTTCATTTTCTGAGAGCACTCACCCCATCAATGTCCAAGGGACATGGAGTGGGAACACGTGGGTCCAGAAGATCGGACCTTTCTTTGCCGCTTCTGCTCCGCAGTCCAGGTCTCTTCCAAGTTTACTGGATTCATAGCTTCAGATCCTGCTCACAGCGCCATTAACTGTTGTAGGGGAAAAACATCACAAAGTTTAGTAAAGTAAAAAGAAAGTTTTATTTGGCATATATTCAAAAGGACAAAAGTGGGAAGCAGACGAGCATGCTGCCACAGCCATGTCTGCCAGAGTCCAAAGAATATCACAGAATAGGCAAGAATGGGAAAACGGACAAACATGCTGCCACAGCATGTCTGCCCGAGTCCCTGTGGTTTTGATTTGCATTTATCTAATGGCTAGTGATCATGATCATTTCCCCATGTGTCTGTTAGCCTTCTGAATGTCTTCTTTGGTGAAGTGTCTGCTCATATCCTTTGCCCATTTTTTAATTGTATTATTTGTCTTTTTTTGTTGTAGAAATGTTGGATTTTCCTGTAGATTTTAGAGATTAGAACTTTGACGGATTCGTCTTTGCCAATTTTTTATCCCCAGTCTGTAGATTCTCTTTTTACTATTTTGGTGAAGTCTTTTGATGAGCATAAGTGTTTAATTTTTAGAAGATCCCAGTTATATATCTTATCTTCTCTTTCATTCATTTTGAATTAGTTTTTGTGTATGCTGTGAGGTATGGGTCCTGTTTCCTTTTTTTGAAATGGACATCCAATTTTGCTAGCACCATTTGTTAGAAAGACTGTCTTTTCCCCATTCGATGGACTTTGTACCTTTGTAGAAGATCAGGTGACCATAGGTGGATAGATTTATATCTCAGTTCTCAATTCTGTTCTATTGGTCAATGTGTATGTCATTGTACCAGTACCAGGCTGTTTTGACTACAATAGCTGTATAGTAGTTTCTGAGGTCAGGTAGTGTGTGTCCTCATGCTTTATTCTTTTTCTGCAATAGTGCTTTACTTATCCAGGGTCTCCTCCCATTCCATATGAAGTTAATGATTAGTTTTTCCATTTCCTGCTGCTGGTTTTTGTATTGGAATTGCATTGTATTTGTAGACATCTTTGGGTAGAATTGACATTTTCGCAATGTTGAGTCTACCTATCCCTGAGCATAGTGCGTTTTTCCATTTATTTAGGTCACTTTTGGTTTCTTGCAGGGGTATTTTGTAGTTTTCTTTGTATAGGTCTTTTACATCCCTGGTTAGATTTACTCCTGAGTAGTTTAGTTTTTTAGGGACTGTTATAAATGGTATTGTTATCCTGATTTCCTTTTTGTAGTTCTCTTTATTGGTGTATAGGAATCCAACTGATTTTTATATGTTTATCTTGTGTACTGCTACTTTACTGAATCTTTCTGTTAGTTCTAGTAGTTTTCTTATAGATCTTCTTGGTTTTCTATGTATAGTGTCATATCATCCACAAATAGGGATAGTTTTACTTCTTCCTTTCCAATTTGGATGCTTTTTTTAATTTTTTTTTTTTTTTCCTGTTTGTTTTATTTGGTCTATGTCCTCATGCTAGAAGCTTTCTTCAAATATCTGGTGTTCCTTGAATGTCTGCTCCTATTTAAAAATGGGCCACTAAAAAAGCTGACTGGAAGTGGGGCTTATCAATTACAGTCTTTACTGTAGGATGCTCTGGTTGAGCTAGTTCCTAGGAGAATTCTTAATATTAGTAACATTTGGTCTTTTCTCCCGGGTCAGGCTACTTTTTAAACAGACGTTTTAGTCCTACCTTTATTCTTACTTCCTAAAATACTCAAAATTACCAATTGCCTTTTGGGAGTTCTGCACTATATATTTAGTTCTCAGCTTTTCCCACTGTTAGCATTAGCTTTCTTTCTCTTCTTAGTTATCTGCTTTCTAACTTCTAAAATTTTGTTGCTGTTATCATCTTTTCTGTTCTTTGTCCTTTTAGACCCATGTCTCCTTTTTAAAAAAATCTCTTGCTGTTCTTTTAGTTGAATACCGAAAAGGAACAGACTTTAATGGTTGCGTTTAATCTGCATCTGCCAACTTTAACTAGAAGTCTTGATTTTAACATGTTTGAAATGACTAGGAGAATCTAATTTACTACATTTATAAATTCCCCCCAAAAAACAACCCATTGCTGTCAATTCTGACTCATAACAACCCTATAGTACAGAGTAGAACTGCCCCATAGGGTTTCTAAGGAATGACTGGTGGATTAGAACTGCCAACCTTTTGGTTAGCAGCTGAGTTCTTAACCACTGTGCCACCAGGGCTCCTCTACATTTATAGGATTGTTGTATTTATAGGATTTTTTTTTTTTTTTTTAACTCTATCAGAGTTCCTTAAGTGCTTAGAAAGGATTGGCTTGTTACATTTTAAGTTTGTCCCATCAGGCATTTAAAGTGTTTGTTAAAAATCATATAATTTTTAAAATGCAGTTTAAAATGTTTAAAGAAGGTTATTTATAGTAAACTCCAGGGGCACTTAATCTGTTAAAATTATAAGTTAACAGGATTAAGTGAGTTATACAAAAATACCCAGACTTATATGAATTGTGCTTAAAGGCTTAAGGAAAGCCTTGCCTTTTAGTTAATATTCAGTTTGTAAAAGCTTCTATATTTAAACACAAGTGACTTTAAATAGTCTTTTTCATAAAAGATAACCCCTCCCCCGACAACTAACTGTTGTTACCTGGGATGTTTATCTTACTGGAATTGCCCTTCAGGAGATTCCCTTCATTTCTCCCTTATGAACATCCCCCGTTTTCTGGATTCCAGTTGGTGGAAATAAATAAAAATAGTATTACTAGTTTATGGCATAGAAATAGAGAAGCTATGGAAATGGAACTTTGTTTTAGGTTTTGCTGAGGACCCTAGTGCTGAAAATTGTGGAATAGGTGCCAAATATCTCAACATACTAAAAGTCATACCAAAAGACTGTAAAATTGGTTTGGTCAGCATTATCCCATCATGTCCCTAAAAGTTATAAAATAGTTGATATGGAAGATGCCAAGGGAAAATTCTTTGGAGAAATCATCAGTATAATGTGCTTCCACCCTCTTTCATATGGGTTGGGGAGGAGGTTAGGGAATGCTTCTCTCTCATGTTAAGCCAAGTTAGGGTTTTCAATGGGACTAATCAAAGTACTGGAAACCCTGGAGGCATAGTGTTAACAGTTTGGCTGCTAACCAAAAGGTCAGCAGTTCAAATCCACTAGGTGCTCCCTGGAAACCCTGTGGGGCAGTTCTACTCTGTCCTATAGGGTTGCTATCAACTCGACGGCAATGGGTTTGGTTGTTTAATTGAAGAACCTGGCTGCAGCTGGCAGACCAGAGAAAGGGGAGTAGGCATTGTGTAGGCATTGTGCTGCGCTTCCACCACTGGCAAAGCAAAGCAGTCTATTTTCTGGAAATCAGATGCCACAGTAGGTAACTACTAGGATACTATGGTAAGTAAAAGTAACTCCCCGTGGTTGTCGGAAAAGGAGTGTAAGTCAAGAGGAATACCTAGGGAGTAAAAGAATTCCAGCATAAAATATCTAAAGGGCTTGGGATGGGGGGTTGTTAAGAGCAAGCCAGAGGAAAAGAATTCTCCATGTTAAAGGAACTGTGCAGTCAGGCATTTTCTGGCATAATTCTATAGAACTCTACAAAAGAAGCACAGTCACTATTTATCTGGAATGACTATTGTGGCAAAATAAGTCAAATAGCTTGTTGACTCTGCCATTAGTTTCCACCAGAAAATTATGCTTCCTTGTTATTTCATTGGTGAAAGATTCTGCTAAAGTTGAAAGAAAAAAAGTACTGTTAAATTATAACTGGGTGGATGTCACTTATTATCTCCAATTATTACTAAAATGGCACTGGAAATGTCAAAGGTCTCTCTTCTCTCTTCTTTTCCAATTTCCTCTAAGAAACTTCTTTGTTCCATGGCCACTTCAGCTGTGATTAAGTCCACAGACTTCTCCAAAGTTGCATTATTTTATAAATTGGTGATTCCTTCCTAAAATAAGCCTGCCACCCAAGTGATAAGCTTTAGGAGTTATTTCTAAAAACAAAAATACAACACTGTTGATGCTTCATAAATTTTTTCTCTCCACTTTATAAAACACGGTACTTTTCCTCTGACTTCATTATTATTAAGCTTTACTCATTACTATTAGCTTTAGTAAAGACTAAGCTAAAATGTTCCAAAAGACTATCTATTTTTATTTAATGTTCTCCATTGTCAAATACCACCATGAAGAAATAATAGTAAGATCTACAACAGCAGGGACGTTTCTATTTTGTTCACCATATGGATAAACAGAACATAAAAAAAATGGGAAAGAAAATTTCATGGTCCCTCGGTTTGCTGTTTTTAGCTGCTACACAGAACAAGTGTCTTGTTTTTAGCTTATTCTTTCTTACTCCTATTTTTCCACAAAATCGCTTTTATCTGCTAGGTCTTTTTAATTTTTATTTCCTTCCAAGTGAGCTACTCTATTTGGTTTTATTTTTCTACACATATATGCTTATTAAATAATATTTCTTGCTGTCTTCTTTTATCCATTATTTTTAAACATTATTTGATAGCATTAGAAAATTTATTAGTCACCAGCTGGAAACCCCAACTCTTCTGATTTTTTCCCCCATATTAGAAATGATTTTGAGAATCTCATTATTGTTCTCTCAGAGTAAATAACTGTGACATTAAATGTATTATAACTTTATTTTATTCAGCTGTTCTCATGTTTGGAGTGAAAAAAGACATTTGCTTCCAGAAATTTCTACTAATAAATAGAAATCAGAAAACAAATCAAATACTATTAATAGAAATAAATGTCTTAAAGAGGTTTAAAAAGACACTCGTACCACAGATTCAAAATATTATAGACAGTTAACATTACTAGCGTTCTTTTCTTAAAGTTAGAGGTTGGTAATTTCTAGTTCTTACTCCACAGAAGGGCCACTATGCAAATATTCGAATCTACTGTTATATGCCTAAGATTCTACTATTTGATTAATTTCTATGTTTCAGTAACAGGACTCTAATTTCCCCCAACTAATGACTGGCATTTCAAGCAAATGAGAAATAGAAAAAATAGAAAGGCATGATTGAAAACACTTACTTCTCAACTTCATGGATATTGGGCATATTTCCTTGGAATTCTGCCTTCTGCAGTGGGTTGGTGAAGTCTCTTTCAAACATTCTTATTATGTCATTAGGTTTATTTCCATCCGGAATTCTAAATCTCTAAGTACAGAATGTCTTTGAATAGAACCATTTTCCTCCATCTTTAGCAGACTGTTGAAGTGAGAAGTCTATACCTGCCCACTTGTCTCCCTCTGACTAATTTTAAAAATTTAAGGCTGGATAAGACAGTGTTAGCCAAAAGAATGAAGAAACGAGTATGTGTTTCAGGTTTGAAAGGGCAAGTTATTCATTTACTCAAGGAATGTTCAGGGAAATATTTAGCTTCTGCAATTAAACACATTTAGAGGACTGACGAACATTTAAATATGTTGGCCCTTCATTATTCTTCACAAAGAAATAGCTTTGGTAATGTTATATTTCCTGCAACCAAAAAGAATTTTATTGCTTCATCAAAAAGAAATTTAAAAAGATACAATGTTTCAAAGGCTACTTATTTAAATAATTCTCTATCAGTCTGTGCATTTAGAGTCACAGGACCAGTTAATCAGACACAAGAAGAAAATGCAGGTCACCAGTATAAGTTTTCCAAACTAAATCATGACTAACCAAAATCCAGCTGGCTGGAAGTGTGTGGGCAATAAGAAAGCACATGCTTCTGCTGTGACAGTCAGCATTTGGAAAGCTGACCATTGGGCTGCTGCCGTGACATCACTGAAACTTTTAGTGGTTTTAACCAACCATTACTACCCCAAACTTTGCTCAAGGAGAGAGCTGAACTGATCATGAAGGTTCAAAGATATAAAATGAAGCACATATGGCATAGTGGTTAAGAATATGGGCTTGGAACTCAGCCCATCTGAATTTGAATCCTGGCTTCCCTACTGAGAGGCTGTGTGGCTTTTGGCAAGTTACTTAACCTCTGTAAGTTTTTCTTCTCTCCTCTATATGGTGAAAAGAAGAGCCCTGGTGGCACAGTGGTAAAGAGCTCAGCTGCTATCCAAAAGGCCAGCAGTTTGAATTCACCAGCCACTCCTTGGAAACCCTACGGGGCAATTCTACTCTGTCCTATAGGGTTTCTATGAGTTGGAATTGACTTGATGGCTATAGGTTTTTTTTTTTTGGTTTACCTTGTGAAGGTCTCATGAGCGATACATTAGATGAGGCATACAAATGCGTACTATAGTGCCTAACATGGAAACAGCGCTTAATACATCTTGGCTAATGGTGTAGTAGTTAAGAGCTCAGGCTGATAACTAAAAGGTTGGCAGTTTGAATCCACCAGTCGCTCCTTGGAAATCCTATGGGGCAGTTCTGCTCTGTCCTATAGGGTCGCTATGAGTTGGAATTGACTTGATGGCATCAGATTTGTTTTCTGTTTTTTTGTTTTGTTTTGTTTTACCTTGTGAGGTTCTCATGATCAATACATCAGATGAAGCATGCAAATGCTTATTGTAGTGCCTGACATGGAAAAAGCACTTAATACATCTTGGCTAATGACGCAGTGGTTAAGAGTTTAGGCTGCTAACCAAAAGGCTGGCAGTTCAAATCCCCCAGCTGCTCCTTGGAAACTTTATGGGGCAGTTCTACTCGGTCCTACAGGGTCACTATGAGTTGGAATCGACTCAAAGGCAATGGATTTTTTAAACATCATTTTAATAACTTTTTTTTTTAGGAAAAGATATTTGAAGCTAGGATTTTCTTCTCGATATTCTCAGTGGGAAAAAAAATCAAAGTGTTCTAGTGAGTCTCTAAAAACAGGTTTTATATTTACTGTATTGGGTTGAATAGTGTCTTGCGAAAACTCGTATCTACCCGGAACCTGTGAATATGACCTTATTTGGAAACAAGGTGTTTACAGATATAATCAAACTATGATGAGGTCATATTGGACTAGGTGGGCCCTAATCTAATGACTGATGTTCTTATAAAAGAGGGAATTTTAGACATAGACACAGACAGAGGCAGACAGCCATGTGAAGATGGTGGCAGAGTTTGGTGTTATACTGGAACAAGCCAAGGGATGCCAAAGATTTCTGGCAACCACCAGAATCTAGAAGACAGAAGGAAGAAATCTTCCCTAGAGGCTTTGGAGACAAAATGTCCCTACCAACACTTGATTTCAGACTTCCAGCCTTCAGAATTGTGAGAGAATGAATGCCTGTTGTTTTAAGCCACCCAGTTTGTGGTAATTTGTTAAACAGCAGCCCTAAGAAACTAATAGTTACTTTGCTTTTGTAGATTACTTGGTTCCTTCAAGTATTTCATTTTTACTATCATTATTTTCAAACTTCACAACATCCTGTAAAGTAGGCAAGAGAATTTTGATATCAGTCTGAAGGTAATGGAAAGAATGCTAGATTTGGAGTAACAATAAATGGTACATATGCCATTAACTATTCGCTATGGTATATTGGGCACATGTGTAAACTCTACCTCTTTGGGCCATGTTTATATGGAAAAATAGATTAATTTCTCTTAGAACCTTAAATGTTATCAATTGTAATTATGCTCGCCAAAAAAAAAAAAGCTGTAAACATAATACTATACAAATGTAAGTAATAAGTTTGTTACAGTAATTTGAAAATTAGAATGTATGATTAGATTAAGAATCAAATATCCCTGTTGGTACAGTGGTTAAGCGTTTGGCTGCTAACCGAAAGGTTGTCAGTTCGAATTTACTAGTTGCTCCTTGGAAACCCTATGGGGCATTTCTACTCTGTCCTATAGGGTTGCTATGAGTCGGAATTGACTCGACGGCAACGGGTTTGGTTTGTTTTTTTGGTATATAGGATGCATAGTATTAATAACTACTAATTATAGAATCACTGTATAAAGGCAAAAAAGTGGAAGCCAATTACATACAGATTGGCTGTCATGGGTAAAAATGTTATTTTTGTGTTATACATGGGTTCAAAGTGCAAAGTCAGCTAGTCTGTTAATTGCCTAAACCAGCAACTTGGCTTTGGAACAGGTTGCTCTAAGGTTTTTACTCTGGTCACTGCTTCTTTCAAATTCCCACAGTGTTTGGCCCTTTCAAGCACAGACTGAAAGAAAATTCCAAACTATTTTATTAATAATGATTTTTTATTCTTTTCCCATTTATGGAAATAGATGTAACATAAAGATGGAGTTTTCAAAGGTTGTGTAAGGGAAGATACATCTACTCAACAATCCTTTCATAATGATTCTAATTAAGGAAAATAGTCATTTAGACATGGCATTCAACTTTAGATACTAAAACCCCAAAACCAAACCTGTTGTCTCTGAATCAGTTCCATCTTATAGAGACCCTACAGGACAGAGAAGAGCTGCATCATAAGGTTTCCAAGGCCGTAGTGTTCACGGAGCCCTGGTGGTGCAGAAGTTAAGAGCTATGACTGCTCATCAAAAGGCTGGCAGTTTGAATCCTCCAGCTGCTCCCTGGAAACCCTATGGGGCAGTTCTGTTCTGTCCTATAGGATCACTATGAGTCAGAATTGAGTCGACGGCAAGGGATTTGGTTTGTTTTTTTTTATCTTTATAGAAGCAGTCTACCACATCTTTCTCCTGCGGAGCACTAGTCAGATACTAAGAAAGTGACCAAATACCATGTTTGAGGGTTAACAGTAACAATGCCTAACATTTGGGCGTTTTTTACATGCTGGACACTTCTAAGCAATTCACATGGGTTATTTCACATTATCTTTACAGTAATCTAAAGGTAGTTACTCTTGTTCTATTCATATTATAGTCAAGAAAAATGAGGTATAGAGAGGTAACGGAATTTGCCTAAGGTCACACAAACAGTAGATGTTGTTAGATGCCTTGAGTCAGTTCCGAATTACAGTGATCCTAGGTTCAACAGAATGAAACACTGCCCTGTCCTGTGTCATCCTCACAGTTGTTGCTATGTTTGAGCCTATTGCTGCAGCCACTGTGTCAATCCATCTCATTCAGGGTCCTCCTCTTTTTCACTGACCCTCTACTTTACCAAGCATCATGTCCTTCTCCAGGGACTGGTCCCTCCTGATAACATGTCCAAAGTATGTGAGACGAAGTCTCACCATCCTTGCTTCTAAGGAGCATTCTGGCTG
>NW_004443945.1:11517457-11584548 GCF_000243295.1 Trichechus manatus latirostris
ATCGATTCTTCTTCAGTCTCCCTTATTCATTGTTCAGCTTTTGCATGCATATGAGGTGACTGAAAATATCACGGCTTCAGTCAAGCGCACCTTAGTCCTCAAGGTGACATTTTTGCTTTTTAACACTTTAAAGAGGTCTTTTGCTGCAGATTGGCCCAATGGGGTGGGCACTAGAGAAGGCTTTTTAGACCAAGAGATGAAAGTTGAATACTAAGAATGCCAAAAGAACTAGAAGGAGTTTTTATCCTTGACACCAAAAACTTGCCTAGGACTACTTACTGTCAGACTGTTGTGTAGGACAAAAATAAATGGCTATTTTGTTTAAGTGACTTTTTGGCCTTTGTTATAGTAGCCAAATTAGTATACTAACTATTACTGCTTCTATCTGGCAGAAGCAGCTGGATTTAGTTGATCTCTCTTAGAAGACTGTTCACCATTAAGTACACCAAAACTAAAATCACTATATTTAGTAGCTATTGTCTAACATTTAAATAGCTAATCTTAAATAACCCACTCTATAGGCAATTAATATAGCTATTTGAGAATGCAGAGCACCATGCTACTTGAAACCAGATGTCCCAGAATTCATCTAAGGTTCTTCTATGAAGAATGCTTTATTTATTTATTTATTTATTTTCCAATTAAAACCACTCATTATGTGCCATATGGCTCAGACTCGGTTGCTGGAGAAGATGCAAAGAATCTATTTATTGGAAGAATGTTGGGAGTATTTGCAAGCACATGGTTTCCCACACCAATGCTGAAATGAGAATCAGATCCTCAACTGTTCACAATAGAAAGTTAGCTACTTCAGATCTGGGAGCCCTGGTGGCACAGTGGTTAAGAGCTCAGCTGCTAAAACAAAAGGTCATCAGTTTAAACCCACCAGCTGCTCCTTGGAAACCTTATGGGGCAGTTCTACTCTGTCCTATAGGGTCACTATGAGTCCAAATTGACTCTACAGCAATGAGTTGTACTTCAGATCTGACATCTTATAAAGAAACCTGAATGTGAAGAAGATAGCTATCTACCAACCATGAGGTAGGAAGCCTGCTTAGAATGGAGTTAGGGCCAAAGAATCAGAGTCAAGAAATGGAGAGAATGTAAAAATGGGTTCTTCTCACATCATTTAAGTGAATAGATCAAGCTTCATCTCAGTCAGCTTACCTCTGGATTTTTGTCACATCTGCTTGTAAATTTCTTTTATTGTTTAAATCAATTTATGTTTTCTGTTACTTGTAACCAAAAGATTCCTGATAGATCCAGTAAGAAATTGAGACAAATTCAGGGCTTAACTCTGACATTTACTTCATCTCACATTCCTGGTAACACCAATCTCCTTTCTTAATGGTGGTCCCTTGGTCTTTGATCCTATTTATACCATTTTACAGTATATTTGATTTCATAAACCTTGGCAGACCTTTCTTGTCTTGCATAGGAAGGTAGTAGGAAAGAAATACACATTAATTCTCTGCCTACTTTATCCAGGCATTTAACATACTCTATTTTATGTAATCCTCAAAACAGAGAAGGTAGAGTCTCCTTATTAATAGATAAGAAAAACAAGGCTCAGAGAAGATAATATCCCCAATGTCACACAGCAGTAAACCCAGCTGCTTAGACTTGAATCTCAAAAGCTCAAGCTCTTTCTATTACACCTGATTGCCTTAGGTAAGTAATACAAATAACTAACACAAACAAAAACAGTTCAATGAATTATTTGAGTTTTTGGAACACTGGCCACTTCAACCCTGCCTCTCTAAATTTATATACCATTTTAAGAATTAAAATTTGTTCTGGAAAAATTTAGAATACCCCAGCTCACTTTGAGACAACAGTAATATCTCCTAAATAAGGCCAAATATTTTGACTCTTAAGAAGAGAAAAACATGACTAATTTGAACAGTCTGACAACTAGAAACTATTTTCCCTTGGTCTTTATCCTCAATAGGTACCATGTACCTCAAGTGATTCTTCATCAAAGAGCTATTTTCAGGTTTCTTCCTCTTCTCTCTAAGCTAGCCAGGGCCTCACAGTTCAAATCAATCTCTATTGGTAAAGTATGGAGATTCTTGGCTATTCTTTTGCTTTCCTCCTGTAATTTCTTCTTTGATTTTTGGGCAACTTTCTTTTCCATAATAACTTCCTTCCCCTGCAGACTGAGGCCAGCCTTGTTGACTACTCATATCTCATCTCCTTCTAGCATGTATTGAAGTTCAAGTTTCCCACTTTTTTTCTCTCAAGCTCCTGCTTAACTCTGTCTCCTTTTTTACTCTCACTCTCTTCCCCTCCCTTCCCTAAATCTCCACACTATCACCTCCTTCCTAATTGATAGTGTTGGCAACTATCCCTCTGAGCTACTTCTTAAATATTAACATCATGGTGGGAGCTCTTAGTAATCACTAATTGATCACATCAAAGTGAGCTCTCAGCAATACAGAAAGTACAAAAGAATTGACTCTGGACTTCCAGGGCTATGTATTCTAGAAATATCTTCAAGGGGGAAAAAAAAACAAACTCAAGTCTGGAGATGCAGACACAGCGGGAGCGGCATTAATAATTTTCCTGAATGTCAAAGTTGTGAACACAAGGAAGCACAACTGGATATTGTTAGAGTTATTGCTCACAAAAGGATGGATGATGAAAACGTGAGCAAGAATCATGCCGGCGGTCAAACTCAGATCAAACCATCAAAGCTGCACCATGACAATGCTCTGACAAGAAGACAGTAACTGTAAAAATTATGTCAGGCCACATTCAGCTGCAATGCGTTCTGGTATTTATGCCTAGCAATATGAATAATCATCTATTTGCCTCAGAAAAACAGCTCCCACACAGACACTTCACATTTGACGCCACAAGGGGAGAATATTGTACAAATATTTTTACAAGGTTTTTGTAGTGTTTCTTGATTATACAACAGCTTGAGATTAACTTGAATAGGCACTTCTAAACTATGCAAATGTGAATTTTGATTTATTGAAAATTATCTTAATGTAAAATAGTGGAATGTTGAAGTGAGAGTATTGATATGAATATCAATGGAGTATTTACAGGAACTTTCCTCTTCTACATTAACTAACTTAGTGTAACAAACTTGACAGAAGTCTCTTTATCCTGTTTTTGGCAAGACTTTCTCCTTGCTGGGTTATATGATCTTGTATCTCAGAAAAAAGTCTGGAAGGATATCCTGGGCTGGTAATGCAACATGCAAATGGATATTCTTACTGCAAAACATTTAGTATGCAATGACATGCTTTTAAAAGAAGTTTAATTTTCTTTTTTTAACATAATATCTGACATCTGTGAAGGTGCAGGAAAACGGCCAATTTCTGTTGACTAGATTGTGAACTGACATAATCTTTTAGGGAGTAATTTTGCAATATGTAATAATTCCCTAAAAATGTGAGTCATATACTTGAATTTGGCAATTCTACTTTTTAGAATTTATCCTGTAAGCAGAAAAGTTTCAAACTGGAGGCACTCGTGTCAGACGTAAGAATGTCAGGGCCACCATGCATTCCCAGGAAGCAAAAGGTCGGGATGTAAACCATTTGCTCATGGGAAGAATGTGTCAAGATGTAAACAATTCGTTCCTGAGAAAAATGTGTTCATGACTGCATCAAATGTGTTCATCTATAACCAAACTGGCTGGTGCCACTCACCTAGGTGGTAACTTACTCCCTCCTAGACACTGGCTTACCTTTACATTTCAAAGGATTCCAAAGCTGAATCCGAATCATTCATTAACCCCTTACCTTTCCTTTGTTCTCCAAGCATAAAAAACCTCTTAATTCCATAGAGACTGTGGAGTGCTTTGCATTTTTACTTAGTGCTGCCCAGCTCAAGCCGAATTATTCCTCAATAAAACTCTTTATCTTTCACTCCTATCTTAGTCATCTAGTGCTGCTATAACAGAAATACCACAAATGGATGGCTTAAACAAACGGATTATTCTCTCACAGTCTAGTAGCCTGCAAGTCCAAATTCAGGGCATCAGCTCCACGGGAAGCTTTTCTCTGTCAGATCTGGAGGAAGGTCCTTGTCATCAATCTTCCCCTGGACTAGGAGCTTCTCCGAGCAGGTACCCTGGATCCAAAGGACACGCTCTGCTCCCGGCGCTGCTTTCTTGGTGGTATGAAGTTCCCATCTCTCTGCTCACTTCTCTCTTTTGTATCTCAAAAGAGATTGGCTTAAGACACTATCTGTCTCAGTCATCTAGTGCTGCTCCAACAGAAATACCACAAGTGGATGGCTTTACAAACAGAAATTTATTCTCTCACAGTCCAGTAGGCTACAAGTCCAAATTCAGGGCGTCAGCTCCAGGGGAACGCTTTCTCTGTTGGCTCTGGAGGAAGGTCTGTGTCATCAATCTTCCTTTGGTCTGGGAGCTTCTCTGCACAGGAACCTCAGCTCCAAAGGACACGCTCTGCTCCCGGCACTGCTTTCTTGGTGGTATGAGGTTCCCATGTGTCTCTGCTCGCTTCTCTCTTTTATATCTCAAAAGAGATTGCATTAAGACACTAATCTTGTCAATCAACCTCATCAGTATAACCTCGTCACAGTGATAGAATTTACAACACATAAGGAAATCACATATAATCTCATCCTAGTGATAGAGTTTACAACACATGAGGAAATCACATCAGATAACACGATCATACAATACTGGGAATCATGACCCAGCTAAGCTGACAGGTATTTTTGGGGGACACAACTCAATCCATGACACTATCTAATCTTGTAGATCTCATCAATAGAACTGCCACTAAGCCATCTTATTGCATCACAGTGATAGAATTTACAACACATAGGGAAATCACATCAGATGATAAAATGGTAGACAGTCATACAATACTGGGAATCATGATCTAGCCAAGTTCACAGATATTCTTGGGGGACACAATTCAATTCATGACAACTCCTAACAGAGTACGAGATTTTCTTTTTTGACAATCCTAACAAAGGCATAGTTTTAACTGCATAAATGTTCATCAAAACACTGTTACAGGCAAAAGTGAATAAACAAACAGAAAACCCTGTAAGTCCAATATTAGAGGATCAGTTGAGTAAGATATATAGCTATACTGTAGAATACTATACGATTATTTAAAATAATGCTATAAAATCATATTTATTAACACAAAAGGATATATAAGATGAACTAGGCAGAAAAAGTATTATATACTCAGTGCCCAGAATGTTCTAGATGTTGGGACGACAGCGGTGAACAAAACAGATCATGTCTTATTCCTTGTGGAGTTCATATACAGGTGCTCATGTTAGAACCATACAGTATCAATCCATTCTGTAAATATTTGTATATAGAGAGTGTTTACATGTATTTTTAAAGTCTGGCAAGTTATATAATGTAGTTCTCCCTGGAAAGTGTGTTTATGCTTATTTTTATTCTATTTGTTATCTGTATTTTTAGTATTTTGTATAATGAACAAAATTATTTTTAATTTAAAAAACTGAGGTATGTGACAGTAACAGTGAAAAATAATGCAAAATTAGTGAAAAAGAGCGACAAGAAGATTTTCTATCATTCAGAAAGCATGCCACTTTCCTGTGATTCATTTTTACAAAAATGAGGACAATGTCAGGCCTCAAAGACAAAAAGATAAAGAACTGTTAGGTACAACAACTATTTTCAATTGGTGCTATCACTCTTTTTACCTAGACAATTCAGAAAGAAAAAAAATATTTTTAGTTGGTCTTATCTGTTGCAGTTCTTATCTGTATTTTTATCATCTCCCTAGCATAGTCATGGATTCTCCAGGATTGTAACCTTTTCTGTAGGGACCAGAGGCAAGAAGACTTCATTGAAAAGGATTTCTAGAAGGATTCAGATAAGAAAAGAAATATAATTTATCAAGCATCTGATAAGTAAAGGATTCTGTAGTTGGTGCTTTAAATATTTCCCTATTTGTTTATCATAATTCCATGAGATAGTCATTCGCCACTTTTTATACATGAAGATGTTTAGAAAGAGATATCTTGTCCATGGTCACATAGCTAGATAATGTGGAAATAAGATCCGAATTCCTATCTGGGTCCAAAACAAGTCCTTCTTTCATGAAGTTGGTTAATAATAGGACAGAAGAAACCAAGGTATAATAAAATCAATGACCTAAAAAGTCATAGAATTTTAGATCAGGAAAAGATCTTCTAGATCATGTGTTTCAATTTCTTCATATTATGGATGGGAACATGAAGAATCTGGGAGGCTAAGGAACTTGTCCAGGGTCATATTCCCCCAGGTCTTCCTGAATACTTAGTGTTATGAAGGGATTTCCAATTTTCTGTTTCTGTATCTAGAGGATGCATATAAGAAATGGCTTTTAAATTATGTAATATATTTACTATTCTGACAGACCTAGGTGAGCTTCCAAATATTCCCCATTTTAATAGCACCAGTATTTGGTATTAAACCGAACCTTGGCAAGCCAAACTCCAGAGAAGTAGTAACTCCTTATTTGGGTAATTATCTTTCAGTATACTGTGATTAAGCATTTGGCTGCTAACCAAAAGGTCGGCAATTCGAATCCACCAGCTGCTCCTTGGAAACCCTATGAAGCATTTCTACTCTGTCCTGAAGGGTTGCTATGAGTCAAAATCAACTTGACAGCGATGGTTTTTGTTTGTTTTTTTTAAATACTGATAGAAACAAAATAAACAGATGGGGTTAAAGAATGGATTTGACCAAGGGGAACTAGGTACTAGCATAGAGATCCTATCAAAAAATAGCAGAATGAAGGAGCTATCATGTTATGATACTACTGGGAAATTGACTACATGAATAATAGATTATTGAAATACTCCCTGTATGTTGGATTGCTAAAATTATTAAAATATTTTGTACCATAAAAAAAATTATAGATTTGAACTCATTCCTCCCTGAGGTAAGCACAAAACAAAAACAATAGCATCAACTTAATTACCTCTCCTTTAGAGGCAGCATCTGTATCTAGCTCTATCTAGCATCTTTTAGTGCTGATGAAACCACACAGCATCTGGTTAAGCGATGAGTAATGTTATTTTGAAAATCCAAGGAACTCACCTGAAGTGTTTCATCTGTCTTGAATCTAAATAAATTTAACATCCTAGATATCTCTATATGCATAGTAAGCATTTATAAAAAACAGAGAAAGTTCTCTTTTGCCTCTTCTCCTTGTACCCGGTGAGACACAGAGAGGGGCAAACAAAATAATCCCATGAGAGATAAAATAAACAAGTTCTTAAGACAAGCTTAGATGTTTCAACTGGAAGTACTCACTTGTCTATGCCAAGAAATTTGGAAGACAGCTACCTGACCAAGTGACTGGAAGAGATCCATATTTATGCCTATTCCAAAGAAAGGTGATCCAAATGAATGTGGAAATTATCGAACAATATCATCATATCACATGCAAGTAAAATTTTGCTGAAGATCAGCAGTACATCAACAGGGAACTGCCAGAAATTCAACCCAGATTCAGAAGAGGATGTGGAACAAGGGATATCACTGCTGATGTCAGATGGATCCTGGCTGAAAACAGAGAATACCAGAAGATGTTTACCTGTGTTTTATTGACTATGCAAAGGCATTCGACTGTGTGGACCATAACAATTTATGGATAACATTACGAAGAATGGGAATTCCAGGAGACTTGATTGTACTCATGAGGAACCTGTACATTGATCAAGAAGCAGTCATTTGAACAGAACAAGGGGATACTGCGTGGTTTAAAGTCAAGAAAGTTGTGTGTCAGGGTTGTATTCTTTCACCATACTTATTCAATCTGTATGCTGAGCAAATAATCTGAGAAGCTGGACTATATGAAGAAGAATGGGCCATCAGGATTGGAGGAAGACTCATTAAAAACCTGCAATGTGCAGATAACACAACCTTGCTTGCTGAAAGTGAAGAGGATTTGAAGCACTTACTGATGAAGATCAAAGATTACAGCCTTAATATAAAGAAAACAAAAATTCTCATAACTGGACCAATAAGAAACATCATGATAAATGGAGAAAATATTGAAGGTGTCAAGGATTTCATTTTACTTGGATCCACAATCAACGCCCTTGGAAGCAGCAGTCAAGAAATCAAACAATGCATTGCATTGGGAAAATCTGCTACAAAACATCTCTTTAAAGTGTTAAAAAGCAAAGATGTCACTTTAAGGACTAAGGTGCACCTGAGCCAAGCCATGGTGTTTTCAATTGCCTCATATGCATGTAAAAGCTGGACAATGAATAAGGAAGACCAAAGAAGAATTGACTCCATTGAAGTACAGTGTTGGCGAAGAATACTGAATACACCTTGTACTGCCAAAAGAACAAACAATTCTGTCTTGGAAGAAGTACAGTCAGAATGCTCCTTAGAAGGGAGGATGGTGAGACTTCATCTTACATACTTTGAATATGTTATCAGGAGGGATCAGTTCCTGGAGTAGGACATCATATTTGGTAAAGTAGAGGATCATCGAAAAAGAGGAAGACCCTCAAGGAGATGGATTGGACACAGTGGAGGCAACAATGGGCTCAAGCCTAACAAGGATCATGAGGATGCCGCAGGACTGGGCAGTGTTTCGTTCTGTTGCACATGGGGTTGCTTTGACTCAGAACTGATTCAAGTGCACCTATCAACAACAACAACAACAAGACAAACTTGTTGTAGCAAATGACACAGGTGGACATACAGTGGTTCCATGACAGGGAGGGTTCTGCCTGTCATGGTCCCTGGTACAACCAGTTGCTTCAGCACTATCTGGAGCCTCTTTCATTCAGGCCTACATGGCTGCTTAGCAGATGACTCTTCCAGGGCATGCAGATGCTTAAGGGAAGTGCCTACAGGACTGGAACTGTCTCTGGGTGCCTTTTGAGAACAATCCTGGGCAGCTGTCTACAACTGCCACAGGAGTAAAATGACTAACGTGGAAGCATCATGTTTATCAGGACACCCTTAAGGGTGAGGCTGTGACAAAAATTGCTGGGAGGAAAGATCGTTTATGGGGCAGAATTCTATAGCCAGTGGATATCTCGAATTTGCCTCAGCAAGCTGAATTCTCTTTATTACCCAGGTCAGTACCCTTTTACAATCGCTTCTCCTCAATTCAAGGGACAGTCTGTTACCCACGGTTCTCAAACTTTAGTGCCAGTAAGATCAGCTATTTACAATAGGAACTTCTGGGCTCCACCCAGGGATTCAGACTTTCTCCTCTTTCTCTTAGTTTTATGTTTCTCAATGTGTTTAAACTCATACTCCCTTTTGAAATGGCGTGTGTCTCTCTTCCTATTTGAGAATCATGTATTTGGGAAAATCTCCCTAAACTTTATTTTTATCTTCTCATTATGAAAAAACAATGAGGCTTTTTTTTTTTTTTTTGCCCTATTTGACAAATATGACTGCTATAATATTGAAATACTGAATGTTTTTTCAAACTACTCATAACTACCCCCTTTTTACTCAATGAGAATTATTGCCCTATTCCTAAGGAATTTATATACCTTATTACTATTTTTTTTTCTTGATGTGGGTTTATTGGATTTTGAGGCAGGTGAGATGAAGAGATGCATGGATGTAAGCAGTATCCTTGGTGCCAAGATGTAGGGTGCACCCAATTCTAATTGTGGGGTGAAGTATATTAATTCTAAGATACCAAGAGCGTTGGGGCAACCTGGACAGGGAGATAGTTATAATACGGAAGGGGCAAGGCTAACATTTAACTAGTATGTATCAGAAATACCTTAGTACTGGCTGGTAAATGGTTGCTGCCTCATACCACCAGAGGGCTCTCCCCCTTGCTAACCAGAGGCTCCTCCATTTGGCTCCTCAGATCTCCCACCAATCCAGGAACTAAAGGATTGATAATCACCCATGAACTGCACCTGATTGGTCCAAGACTCTGCCAAACTGGTTGCGAAATACTTTGAATATCACCCTTGAATAGAGGTAAAATATATAAACATTCATGAAAATGGATTCTTTTGATTCAGCTGACTGCAGAAGCATGAAGCAGCCAGGGCAAGACCAGAAGAATCACCCAGCTTAGCATAAGATAAGTTGCCAACACAAAGAATTTCGGGCTAGAAAAATGGTTGTTGTTTTAAGCTACTAAGTTTTGGGCTGGTTTGTTACGCAGCAATAGCTGATACAAAAGGGTTATATGCTTTTACTTTCCACAGCAGACTCTTCAAGAGGGAAGCCTTTCCTAAGTACAGATTAGAAGCTTGTCCCTAATGCAATTCTCACAGCAACTCTACGAAGTTATTGTTATTCTCAATCAATACATAAGGAAATGGAAGTTTAGAGAGGTGACTTTCTTCCAAGTCACAAATCTAATCAGTAAAGCCAGAATGCAAAGCCAGTTATGCCTTACTTCAAAATAATTGAGGTTAACAACTGCAAATAACATGTAATATACTTCAGATTGCTATTGTGTCTTCAATTTTCAGTCCAGTTTCTGAGTTAGTTACCAGTATTAAAGTATTCCTTATTGATTTTTTCTTCTTAGGTAAGTGCCATGAAGCCTCGTCTCTTAAAAATAAAAACAAACAAGACAAAAGCACAAACAAAAAACCCACTTAGAGAGGAAGGTTCTATCACCAATGTGAGTGGCATTTGATCACTGCCTAACAGCAGCTCTTTTTTGTGACTGTGGGGGTGTAGCGTGGTTCATTCTCAATTGCCTGCAGAGATACAGAATAAATGCTGAGTCCCAGTACTCCTTTTTGGTGCCACAGGATCCTATGTCAGGTACCCAGCAAGTAGAATCTAGGGGGGAGATTTGCTTCTTTCTCTTCTTGGGAGCTGCATTACGATAAGGTTGTTCTCAATAAAAAAAGTAGAATTCCACAGAACAGTGGTTTTACCGAGAATCCTGTTGCCATCAAGTCAACTCCAACTCACAGTGATCCTGTAGAACAGATTAGAACCGCCCCATAGGGTTTCCAAGGCTGTAACCTTTATGGAAGCAGATTGCCATATCTTTCTCCCACTGAGTAGCTGGTAAGTTCAAACTGCCAAACTTTCAGTTAGCAGCAGAGCTCCTTTACTTAGAATCAATTTCTGCTAATTCTTGGATGTAAAATTCTGTGGTTCAGATGAACATGTTCCAGAAACACTAATCACCTTAGTTGCTTGTCAATCACTGTCCTCATCTAGGAGAAACCTAGGCTAGAACAATAGTCTCTGTGGGTAGCAGAAAAGTTAACTTTATGGCTTTGTATAATTAAAATTTTATTGGGCATTAACTACAGCTTTGGATAGAATTATTTCCCATGTTTCAGCTATCTTATTAAGGGCACCAGGAAATTAAAATGGCTTTAATTACCATAAAGAGGAAAGGTTTATTTAAATCCTACTAATCAGCTTTTCAGGTAATGTACTATGTCTCCTTTATTAGAAAAAGAAAACAAATCTTAATTAATCTAATTAATTGGAAGGGTTCAATGGAGACAAAATTCTACTAAATACAATTAGAGCAAATACTAAGGGAGAGAAAGGACTTGAGTTTACGCATATGTGTGAGAAGAAGAGGAAAGAATTAGATTCATGTAAGAGTTTAGAGAAAAAGAAAACTGCAGGTGGGTATTTGCTCATACTGCCTAAATACCTTCAAGGTTACAAAATTAATGAGGGAAGGGAATTGTTCTGTCTCAGAGGAGAGAACAGGAAGCCATGGCCCAAAGCTATGGAAGGAGAGCTCAGACTCACTGTGTTTCCTAATTTAGGAATATTTAGCAGCGAAACATATGCATATAAAAGTGACTGTGAGGCAACCCGAGCACAGATTATTACACAATCAGTGAGGAAAGATTATGTAACACATGGGCTTGGCATTTGATGCTCATCCTGCATGACAAGGAGCCACTGTACTGCTTTTGCTGAACTCAATTTTCAATTATTTTTGTGCCTTTGTTTTTTAAGGACATTTGACTTCCTACTATTCTCAGTTTTTTATGCATGATTTCATTTAATTATAACGAACAATGAATTAGGTACTTCTATTATCCTGTTTTATAGACCAGGTGAATGAGCCCAACAGATATTAAGTATTCCACCCAGTTTACACAGTTAATAAAGGCAGAGCCAGAATGTGAACACAGATTCCATCACATGATACCTACACACACGCTCACCACTGAGCTACACAGCTTCTGAGGTTGAGAGAGTAACATATTCTTAAACTTAAATTATTTGGATTCTTCAGTACTTCAAGGCCTTAGTTAGTCTTTCTTCCTGAAATTGTCTAACTCCATAGTCTTAAATGAATGCAAAAATACAAAACAGGTTTGTGATGCCTTCTCATTACTCAACACTCTTCCATATTGTTCCCCCCACCTCCCTGGTGAATCACCATGGTCTTGGAATGGTGGGTGTTCCATGTGTTTCTTCCCAGGTCTCTATTCTACTTTCACTCTTCCCTCTGCTTTACAATATCTACTACCAAAAAAGTTGTGGGAGGTCCTACGCAAGGATCATCCCCACTGCTTTGTTCTGTAGAGCTCTCAGATATTGCTGGTGCGGAAGGACTTCAAGTGACAACAAAATTGTCAGAGAAAATAAGAATACTCATTTTGCAGCAAAGTTTAGGAAGTTGGTTAGCTTTAGAGACATTTTCCCAGCTGCATCTTTTAACATTTTCCCAAACAATTTTCCTCTTTGCAATCTCCAGCCGAATTGAGAGGCCTTCTACTGCTCTGTGCTTGTTCCTTATTATGCTACGGCTGAACAGAGCTTACTTTCCAAATGGGCACTGCAAATTTTTCTGAGGCAGTCTTGATTACAATAGATATGTGAACAGCCTCAGACTGCAGCCAATTTCTCTTCTTCTCAGAAGACTCTACCCGTCTACTCTTCCAACATAGCCGGTGGCTTAAACTCAAATCTGTGAGAGTCTCAAGGTCATAGATGATGTTTTTCACTTGGTGGAATAATAATCTTTGGGATGGCACATTGATTTATATCTATTGTAAATATTATATATTTAACATGTAGGAGTCCCTGGGTGGTGCAAACAATTAACCACTCTCATTGCTAACCAAAAGGTTGGTGGTTTGATTCCACCCAGAGAGATGCCTCAGAAGAAAGGCCTGGAGATCTACTTCCAAAAAATTAGCCATTGAAAACCCTATGGAGCACAGTTCTACTCTGATACACATGGGGTCGCCATGAGTCAGAATCGATTTGACAGCAATAGCTTTATAGAATTCATAAAGAAATAGTTATATAAATATCTAAAGGTAAAAGTTTATCAATACATGAGTCATACCAATAAGCTGAAGAACTAGTAAAACTCAGGCCAAAATAAATAATAATTTAAAGCTGCCTCAAACGGAGGAGGAGTAAATTATACTATGTCACTATCCATTCAGTTTTGAATTAGGGGAGTGACTGTAACATTTAAAGATATTATCAATGTATAGCATGCCATGGATACCATTGATCCACAACTTTTATCAATAGTTCCATAGTCAATTCATACCCTGTGGCAAAGCTTTATTTCAAAACATGAGCATGTAATTCAGGACAGAATTTGGCCTAACGAATTTTATTAAACTGATCATAAGCAGAGGCTAGAAAGTCTTATATGAAACTTTGAAAAATAGCCTTCTTATGATCATTTTAGAAGACGGAGCCTAAGACTCATTATTTATAACAGCACATTTATTTCATGCACAGTGTGAATAAGTGCACTCACATTAGATTTGATCCCATCAAAAAAGCTACTTATGTAGAATATACCTTGAAGTAAAATATTCACTTTTTTGAGATCAATTAATATATATTTTTAGGGTATCAGCTACCCTGTAGCAAAATACTAGTTGTGGAACATTATATGATAAATTACTGTTCTGGAATAGAAATTTAGCTACTATGTTTAGTCCTCAGAATTTATTTAAGCACATCATATCACTATTAGATAGGCCAACAACAGATATTAATATACATATTAATTATTTTCTCAAGTCACAGGGATGTTAAGCAATACTTGTTGGCTGATCGCTTTGATTTCACAAGACAGAAATGAATCTAGACATAAGGTATAAGTTTAAAATACATAGTTAGTATAAGCAGAATTCATTATTTCTTCATATAGGTTAGAAAAGTGTCATTTTAGTCAACTTTCTGACAAGGATACTTATTATTCAATTTTTTCAGCAAGGTGCTGGTTGTTTTTCAAAGGAATAGACTGGAAAATTATTTCTTTTGAATATGGAAAACTTGAGTGTTTTCAAATAAGCTACAAAATTTATCTTCATTTTAAACATCCGTGCTATGAACAAACATATTTTTAATAAGGCTGGAGGAGTCATTCTCATCTTTTGTAAGGATCCCTCATCAGGTTTGCAGTTGTTATAAAATGAGAACTTAGAGAAGTGTAGTTGTAGCCTTGTTTCTTATCAAATGCTTTTAATAATAAGGGTAACTTGCAGGAGACATCTCTAGAAGCGAAACTATATGATGCCACTTCCTCAAGGAAAGTACTGCTGTTGAAAGAGTACAGTTGAGAAAAGCATGATGGGGACCACAGGACCTTCCACAGTCTTCCTATGCAGACCGAATGTGAAGCCACCAGGCTCTTCCCCCCAAGAGTCTGCAGACCATTGATTATCAAAGATCAGAGGTGGGAGGAAGAGGGAAGTGCTGCAGTGCAAGGCGGTGGTCAGCGCAGCCTCAGCAGGGGTGTCATCTAATGAGCTTGGGGTCTGTAAGAGGCAGGGAGAGGAGACAGCCCCCAGTGGACCTGGTCTTAGTGATGTCTGCAGAAAGGATTGATATTTGACTCATTTCTTTCTGTTCTCCATGAGCTTATGCATGAGAATTCAAAGCATGTAAAGACATACTCAGCTCACTTAATTTCCACATGGCTCAACTGACACAGCTAAGTCAAAAAGAAAAAAATATATACTGTAATTCAGTGAGGTACCTACCTGGGACAAAGCCACTCATAATGGACAAATGAAACAGGTGTTCATCTTCAGAAATAACAAGGGAACTCCTAAAACACCCTTGATATAGATAACCAAGATAAGACACAGAATTCCCTAGGGCTACTGAGACATCTTGGAGCTTGAGAGATGTTAAACACAAGCATTCTGCCTCAGAATTTCCCTCCTCACCCCCATCTAAACTGGGGAAATTTGGGGTAATAGTATGCCAACACTGGGATCAGTGCTGAAGTGAATAAAAGAGAAGGAAAATAACACACAGTCTTTGATAGCCAGGATGCTATTATTAGGAGAGACAAGTAGACATGATCCACCACCCATGACCACACTCAGGCTTACAGAAAACTGAGAAGACACCGATGTCACTATTGTTATGGGAAATGAAATATTCATACTAATGAACTTACATGCATTTCAAAACAGTTTCTTGTCTTAAAATCTAAGGATAAATATAGTCTGGTCACTTCCATCCACTGGAAAAGCTACATATCTTATATTTTGCAAATGCAAGTGTTTCAGAATCCTCTTTCAAGAAGATACATGGAATAAATGGAATCATAAGGCACTTCTGCTTTTTAGCTTGTCACAAATATATCTGGCCAATTAACAGCTAAATCTAAAAAATGCTTAGTATTTAATGTCCCTGAAGTCTCTATGGGTTTCTAGGAGGCCTGAATGTACTGAGCTCAACTCTAATTTCTAAATGTTACAATAGTTCAGGCCTGAGATCCACATATCTACACTGCCTAAGAATAGAAAACATAGCTACCTGCCCGCACAGAATATTCACACAAGGAGTTTCAGGGACAAGAACAAAATTTATATGCTTGATCAACAGAAACAGAACTAGTTAAAATAGATTCATAAAAGAAAGCACCATAGGTTTCTTATCTCAGCTGCAGCTTTCAAAAACATCATTTCAGCCCTGCACTTTGTCTACAGGCCAACGCAAAAATGATACCAGTCTTTTTACCAGAGGTAAAACTTAAGCATCTGAAATGATGTATAAATCCTCCCTAGTCTCCTAACATGATAGTGATTATTTTACTGAACTCCCGTTTGTTTTTCTTTTTTTAAGTTAAATCTACTTTCAAAAATTTAGCTACCATAAAAACAAAGGAACACTGCTACCCAGAAGTCAGCTCTCTCACTGTCTGCCTCTCTCTCTCTCAGATACTGAACTTAGATGTGGTTTTAGGATTCTAAACTGAGCTGTGATCACAAATGAAGAGCAGAATTTAAGTGGCTGATGGGTGTTTCATTTTAGCCTATACAGTCTAAAAAGTGAACCAAATGCTAAACAAACCTGTAATTAAGAGCTTTTCTAGTTTTTAACGCATACCCAAAGTGTTTGGATAAAAGGGGACTTTAGGGTGATTTTCTGTGGTTCATTGCTTTTGTTAACCCTTATGTTCCAACTAAATTTTGCTAATTTCAACAACACTTTTCAAGAAATATTCCTTAATCACAGCAATTATGTAAACCTGCATAGCTGGTTGTTGGTTAAATACAATGTTTAATTGACTATTTCCTAAAATAAATATAGTGTATGGGCTGAGTGAATTTTCTGGATAATGCACATCTTTTAAAGTGTTAATATTCTTGATGGTAAACTATTTGAATTCTATTACTCCAATTAAATGCCCGAGTAAACAAAAGTGTAACAGAATGGGGGAGAAGAGAGAAAGGAAGGATTTGTTTTGGAATTGGGGGAAGTTTTCACAGGAGATACAGCACTTGAATTAAGTTTTAGAACATAAATAGGCTATTAGCTGAGGAGGGGTACCTGGGTGTTGCAAACAGTTAAGCACCTGACTACTAGCTGAAAGGTTGCTGGTTCAAATCCACCCAAAGACTCCTCAGAAGACAGACCTGGCAATTTGCTTCTGAAAGGTCACAGCCTTGGAAACCCTAAGGAACAGTTTCATTCTGCACATATGAGATTGCCATAGGGCAGAACTGACTCGAAGGCAACCAATAACAACAACACTTAGCTGAAGGTTGGAGAGAAGGCCATTCTAAGATAAACAACTGGGGGCTTGAACACTGTGACAGCTGTTTTCTGCACTGCTTGGTCTTCTTCACTTAGTTTGGATTTTCCAGTGTTCTAGGCAGGTGGATTTAGTGCCACCATGAGCGGAATCCTCATGGGTGAGGCTTCTGGAAGTCATACCAACACAATATATGCAATGCTGTTGATACAATTTTGACTTTTGCTCCTGTGTCTAGTGTACACTGAGTGGTTTGAGAGCTGTGACTACAGCATTTTTCTGTCCCAGAATCCTCTGCTCAGAGAGAGCAGTTTGGGACTATCAGTGGTGACCCAAGGCTAACAGCACAGGTTCTCGAGTTCCACTCCTTAGTAACATAGTGATTTTGGGCAGATATTTAAGCTCTTGAAGCCACTGTTTCTTTCGTATGTAATGTAGGAGTGATAACAACATCTACTTCATACACTTTTTATAAGGATTCAATCAGATATCTAGGAAAAGCTTATTAGCACAATACCAGGTAAACAGTAAGTATTCAGAAATATCAGTGATTTTTATTCAACATAGCCTCTGCTAAACCATGTTCTGCCCAACAGCAGGAGATCCAGCAGTGAGGGTCCACTTTTGTAACAGGACATAAGAGGATCTCCTAGAAGGATAATGATTATTGTTTAAGCCTTTAGTTTTGCATCTAAATGATGATACCATTTGAAAAACAAGACATAATGATGGAACACTAGTTAAAAAAAAAAAAAAAAAAAAAACCTTGGTGTTGTGCACAGAAATAAAACTCTAGAGCTGTTAAAAAATTAGAAATTTCCTAGGTGTTCTCATACATACTTGCTAACTTTCATTGCTTACTCACAAATTCAACAGATGTTTACTGAGTATTTCCTATGTGTCTAACCCTGAGCAAGGTGCTGGGGATACAGTGATGAACCAAGCAGTTGTGGCCCTGCCTTCTTGGTGCTCACAATCTATATGAGAAGGATGAAAGTAATTTCAAAAAGATTTGCTATCTTTTATGATGGGGAAACACAGGGTGCTCTGGGAGGTTTTTATTCAGCTTTGTGGCATCACTATGTCCTTTGCTTCTAGGAGGACTGTTTCTGTTTAAGCTTTTCTAATTCCCTAGAAGAGATGGCAGCCCACAGCTTATATTTACATCATTGCTGCTGTTTTTTTCCAGTGATCGTTACTATGAGGCAGGTGTAATCTTCACTGGTTTTAAAATATTCATGAATGTACCGAGGTTATTTTCGTGTTGTGATCAATTTCAGTGACGGGAAGGAGTCTGTGATTGGATGTTTAGCCGAGCAGTTCTTTTCTGCAGCTGGTTTTAGGCTGCCAGAAAATGGCACATTTTGTAATATTCACAGACTACATTAGTTCTGAATCTTCAAATATTTTGAGAACTATAAAAATCAAATTCAAATCTTTTCATATTAGTAGAAAATGACAAAGAAATAGGCAATACACATCCCAGTAATACATTCAGCACTCTCCTACACATTGCAATTTCCTGCAAACTATTTAAGTGAAGCCCCAAACATACAGTACTACAAATTAGAACTATTTCAGCTGGTTGTCAATTCATTGTTGATAGAGAAAAACAAAACATCAAAAATCAAACCCGTTGCCACTGAGTGGATTCTGACACATAACAACCCTACAGGACAAATTAGAACTGTCCCGTAAGGTTTCCAAGGCTGTAATCTTTATGAGTTCGAACTACCGACCTTTCAGTTAGCAGCCAAGTGCTAAACGACTGTGCCATCAGCGCTCCTTAGAGACAGAATAAGCTATTTTAATTCATCCTTCTGTATCAGTTTCTGGAGAATATAATATTTGTTCATGTTTATTATTCAGCTTTTCAAATACTATAACATTTTTATAGTTGTTTCTACTGTACCTCATAATTTTCCTGTTCTCTCTCTTTTTTTTGTAGTGAGAGATAAAAAAATGTTTAGACATAAAGCATGAGAAAGGCAAAAGTGAAGTTCAAATGGAAAGTGCCTCTTTATGTCTACTTGTGCGACCAGAGGACATCATGGCTTGGTGGGAAGAGCACTGGACCAGGAGTTAGGGAACATGTCCTGCCCTTAAATAACCATTTAAGCTGGAGTAAGTCTCATGACTTCCTTGAGTCTCAGTTTGTTTTTTGGAAAAATGAGTTGCACTAGATAATTGCTATGATCTCTCCTAGGCATAAAAATGAATGATTCCTTTCTATGTATATCTTACAAATAACAAATCTACTGTTAGATCTTGAGGATGCAGTGATAAAAGAAATCCCTTCAAAAAGATCACAATACAGCAGAAAAGCGAGTAAATGGACATTTATGACAAAAGCTAAGTTTCTCTTGGTATGGAATTATATAAAAGGGGAATCACTGCAGAGACTGCAGAGGCCAGAAGAGGAAATGGCTCAGGTAAGCCTGAGATTGAGTATCAAACAGCCTGGAAAAGGAGAGAGAACAGATCCTCCAGCAGAATGAGAACCTACAAAATGGCACATAAGAGTCAGCCATCTATTTTGTTGAAATACGAAGCATGAAAGTTTCAACACTTTTCTTCCAAACAGTTAACCAATTGTAACCAGCATCATTAAATAAACTTACCTTCCTTTACTTTTTGGTATGTGATGCTACCTTACAAAACTATTTTTTATATAAATTAGGCCAATTTGGGGGCCATTTATTCCATCCTACTGGTCTATTGGTTAGTTACTACATTAATGTACCACTGTTTTGATTATGATAGGTTTATGGCATGCTTTAGTATCTGGACTAGCAAAATGATTTTCATTTCTTTTATCGTAACGTCCACACACTTCTTGCTTCTGTTATTTCTAGTTTTTGTTTTGTGTGTGTATGTGTCTGTGTGTGTGTTCTGCTCTCCATTATAAAAGGAACTTCTAAATTAGATTTTCTAATTTGTTATTGATGTTTATTAATTTTTGTATATTTATGTTGTTTCTAGTCATTTTATTGAATGAAGTCTTTAATTCAATTCACTTTTTAATTGAATGTCTTGGTTTTTCCAGGTACATAATCACATTATCTAAAATGATAATTTTATTTCCCTTCCAGTAGCTATATTTCTAATTTCTGTTTTGTATTATATTGCACTGTCTAGAGGAGTGATTTTCAATCAGGGGTGACTTTGCCCCTCATGCAATATTTGGCAATGTCTGGAGACATTTTTGGTTGTCACAACCGGGAGGGGGATTTTCTGGCATCTAGTGAAAAGTGGCTGCAACAATGAGCTTAAGCATAATACTAATCTTGAGGATGGCGCAAGCCCAAGCAGTGTTTCAGTCCATTGTCATAGGGTCGCTATGAGTCAGAACCAACTTGATGACCCCTAACAAAAACAGCAGTGAAAAGTAGTCAGGGATGCAGAGGACAGTCTCCCATGACAAACAATTAGTTGGCGCAAAATGGTACTAGTACGAAGGTTGAGACACTGTGGCCTAGAATTTGCCGAGAAAGTTAAATAATAGTAGTAAAAGAAGGGCAATATTGATTTGTTCCATGATAATCACTTTGGCAGTAATTAACTCTAATAAATGAGTCAAAATCTAGATGGTAAAATTATATAGTATATGCAGTTGTACCAGTCATCTTGAAGGTTCTTATCTCATTCCAGGATAGTCGCAAAAAATTGAGTAATGGTAGATACTTTAGAGCCAACCTAAAACAATCTTACTTTAAACTTTATAAAATGTCCCAAGACAACTATATAACCATTCATACAAAACTTTCCGAGAGACTCTACTATCTCCTTTGAAGATGGATCTCAGCATTACAACTTTTTCTATTATTTTTATTTGTAGGGAAAAACATAGAATGTTTTTACATAGTTTTATGTCAGTCAAAAAGAATCTGATACTCTAAAAAGAGGAGTGCTCCTTTCTCCATGGTTCCTTACACACACAGACATACACACACAGTATATATGGTAATATATATGTTTAATATATGCTGAATTTATCTCATCAACTGAAAAAAAGTCAGATATATCTTAAAGAGCATTTCCATACTAACAGGGTTAACTTTTTACCTTCTAAAACAAGATACATTAAAAATATTAAAATAGGTTTCTGCTTACTTCGCCTTTTTATGTGATTAGATTTGCTTACAAAAATATTCATAAAAAGGAGAGTGGAGGGTTTCACACAGTGTTTGTTGCTAGGGAACTTCCTTATTACCTGTGCATTGTACACATCTGTCTCACTTTGAGTTATCACGGGCTTGTTTCTCTGCCATTAAGAAGCAGGAAAAGAATGAACATATAAACATTTAGAATGTTAATTCTCTCAACATTACTCAAGCCCACGCTCTAGGGAAAATCCACAATTCAACATAAGACCTATTCAAGCTGACTCGTGTGTTCTTTATTTCATGGATATCAATGCAGCCCCATCCTTGACCTTTTACGCACAATGACCCAGAGGGCTAGAAACCTAAAACCCATATTTTTCCAAATTCGTCTATCAGTAAGGTTTCTCCTTAGAATCTATCAACAAGAGGTACTCATAAATGATTTGGAAAGGCGAAGAGAAGAAGCCTGCACTTTCCTCCACTAGTGGCAGAGGCAGACTTATGGGAGGATGGCAAAAGTGAGGTTTTCAGAGGCTTCTAGGCAAGCCCGTGTAAACCATCCCACTCAGTGCTGCAGGCAGCTGAGAGCACTGACAGCGGCTTCCTGCCATTTTGATACTTGCAGGTTTTTTCAAAACCAACAGTGGTCCTCTCTGACCTTTCCATAGCTTTGTTGGCATATAATTCTCTGTGTTAAGTGCTTTCTTGCTCAAATACCTAGAAACAGGTTTCTGTTCTCATCAATGAGAACCCATTGGGAGAAATTCATCCACTTGTGTCTGAAGAAATCAACTCACCTGTCTAATATAGTAGGTTTTAATAAATTTTAAAGAAATTACTTATGGCTAAGAATTACACAGTTTCTACACAGTATTTTTTTTTGTCTTTTGTTTGATGTGTATATAATGTTCAATATCTTTTTTCATGGAAATCATTAACCAACTTCCCACCCTATATTTGGGTGCTCAAAAGTGAAATAACCCGTTAGATAAAATCTGGAAGAAAAATAAAGACAAACTATTGTATCTCAGGTGGAGATATGTTAAAATATGGGTGTAAAAACAATGCAATCAATAATTTAAATTAATTAAATTGAATTAATCTCAAATTAGCATACTTGATCAATAGCCATTTAGGAAATTGTGCAAAAAAATAAGTACGATGTTTTTTAGGTAGCCTCTTCTTCCTTTTCCTCACTTCTGCTCTGTAGAATCCTCTGGGTTCTAAATTTGGAGCCAGTCAGAGAGGATGCCTCCAAGAAGCATGTAGGGGGCCTCCTCTCAGGGTTTACAGTGTAGGAAAAAAACAAAACCAAACCCATTGCTATCAGTGGATTTCAACTCACAGCGACCCTATAGGACAGGCAGAACTGCCTCATAGGGTTTCTAACGAGCAGGTGGTGGATTTGAACTGCTGAACTTTTGGTTAGCAGCCGAATGCTTAACCACTACCCCACTAGGGCACCACAGTACAGGAAGAAGCTGTAAATTTCTGTAGGTGCAATCCATTTACCATGAAAAAGCCATAAAAATGAGGCCTCAGAATTGAGTCTTAAGTCAAAAGCTCAACAAAGCAATTAAAGGCAAAAAGGAAAAATTTCCCACACCCTTAATCCTTTCCAAGAATGGGAAGGAATGGTTGACATAAACTGTTCCCATTTATGAAAAAGAGAACAAACCAGAGATTGGTTAAGGTTTGCTAAAAGAAGTAAGAATCTTCTGAGATTCCAGAACTAAGTTACATATAGTTTTATTATACTTTTTTCCCACATCATGGCCCTAGGCCTCAAGCCAAACAATGTGAAATGTAGTGTCTTGCAGTGATATTCCTTTCAACAGTATGATATATTTGAAACATTTATTTAGAGTGAATCTATTTATATGCAGTAATGCTACCACAGTTTTACTGACAGGGATAGAAGTTAAGAAAGGAACAAAGACTAACCCAAATTGGAAATTTACTAAGGCAAAATAATTTTATGAATGTATATATGCAAATATATAAATATATATCATTTTCTCAATAAACTTTGGCAGAAATATAGATTGCGAAGGAAAAACAAGTCTTTTCTTATTAATATGCGCTTTTAAAGTTCTTAATAAGAGTTTCATGTTTATGAAGGTTTAACTCCAAAATTCACTAGAACTGCTTTTTAGAAGATAAACAAAAGCTCAGCTCAGAGGGGGGAAATGTGCTTGAGTCCCCAATTATGTGTGTTACCCCCAGTTGGGTGCATCACTAGTTTAATAAACACTTGTTTCAGGCTACTTACTCTGTTTTTCCCCCCTGTGAAACGGTTTCATTTTACAATTTTAGGTTTTGCACAAACGGTTAAGCACTCTACTACTAGCTGAAAGGTTGATGGTTTTCAAACTCACCCACAGGCGCATCAGAAGACTGGGCTGACAATCTAATTCCCAAAAGGTCACAGCTTTGAAACTCCTATAGAGCAGTCCTACTCTGTCCACATCAGATTGACATTAGTCAGAATCAACTCAATGGCAACTAAAAACAACAATAATAATAGTCACGGTAATCTCTAAGTATATCCTTAGCTGCTAAACAGTCTCTCTAAATCTAAAGAATTATCTTTAGAGGGCTTGGGAAGATCATCTGCCTACCTATTAAAATTGTGAAATAGTTTTGCTCTGTTTGTAAAAGAAAGGATCACTTTATCCATTGAAGGCAGTGATACAGAATGCCACTGCCTTTATTTAGAAGATAGACTCAAATCCTTGTTCTACAGCTTACTAACTGTGAGATCTCAGGCAAGCTACTTAACCTATCTGAGTTTACTTAGTTTTGCTGATTTTGTTAAATAGAGATAAAGACACATCACTTATAGAATATACTCAAGATTAAATAGATACAAGTAAGATTCTAGAACAAATACAAAGCAGTAAATATTGGGCCTAGATAAGACATTGGTATCTTATCCTTCACTTCATATTATGTGTTTCTTCCTTACCACCTTTGAGATCTGTTTATTCCCTAGATTTCCCCTTACCCAAAGTCTGCCCTCTATTTTAACCACTTATTGTTAATCTACATCCTGCCTCTTCAACCCTCAATGAAATCAACTGTTTCCATAGCTTATCACATCACAGGGAATTGCTTCTGTGCTTCTAGGGTATCAACTACTAATCTGCTAAACTCAGTTTTGCCAAAGTGCTAGTAAGCAAGAATCAAAAATTTTACCTTTCTTCTTTCCAGATGGATCAGTAATTCTCTGGAAAAAGTTACTGTCTTTGTTTTATAACTCACAGGTGATTCTAAAAGGAAGGCTCTGGGGTCAAACCAAAAGAGGCAATATTTTGGGGTCCATGTGGCTTTATGATATGCCTAAAATCACACAGTGTGTGTTGGCACCAGTGTTTTAAGTGTATCTTATTCCATTTGCTTTTCCACTATTGTACCTCCGTTATTAGAAAATAATATAAAGAATGATGGTGAAGATCATTTTTATTTCCTGAGAAAATCTTGGGAAAGCACATAGCATGAATTTATGCTGCAAATGAGGAAGATGTGGCAGTCTGCTTCTGCAAAGATCACAGCCTTGGAAACCCTATGAGGCAGTTCTACTCTGTCCTATAGAGTTGCTATTAGAAGGACTCAACAGCAACAGGTTTTGTTTGGTTTTTTATATGTTAACAATTGTCAGTGATTTCATTCTATTTGGATCACAAAGTCCTTGGAAGCAGCAGTGAAGAAATCAAACAACATATTACATTGGGCAAATCTTCTGCAAAAGACCTCCTTAAAGGTTTAAAAAAAAAAAAGACATCACTTTGATGACTAAGGTGCATCTGACCCAAGCCATTGGTCTTTTCAATCACCTCATATGCATGCAGCAGTTGGAGAATGAAAAAAGGAACCCAGAAGAAAAATTGCTGTGCTTCAGCTGCGTGTTGGAGAAGAATATTGAATATACCGTGGACAGCCAGAAGAACAAACAAATCATTCCTAGAAGAAATAAAACCAGAATGATCCTTAGAAACGAGGATAGCCAGACTTTGACTTGCTTATTTTGGACACGTCATCAAAAAAGACCAATCGCTAGAAAAGGACATCATGTTTGGTAAAGTAGAGGGCCAATGGAGACGAAGGAAACCCTCAATGAGATGGCATCTAGAAGTTGGTATCTAGAAATATTAGTACTAATGTAGATGTCCTAGAAAGAAAAGGGAGTTATTTCTGAAGTCTATCAAAATGAAAACAGAAACTGACTGTGGTATCACATACACTAAAAAACAAAATGATACAGACATTAGCATGGCTTTGTGCAAAAAATAAAACATGAATGTCTTATTTTAAAAGAGTAAAATAGATGAACTGTAAGACAGAGTTGGCTTAGAATCCCTTCTTTTTATAGTTTTTATTTTCATATAATCCTTCTTTATATTAAGGTAAAAAGTGATCTTCCTGGAACTTTTCCCTACTGACTTTAGGGCTACTCCTGGGAGCCATACAGTGATGGTTGATTCTTCCTCCTTAGGATGGACAACAGCTCTGATGTATCCCTGTGCTCCTGGCAGCCTAACATTATATTCTCTTTTTTCCTTGTGTGCCACATTGTTAACAGTTCACTTTGCTCCCGATAAACAAGCTTACAACTAAAACCCATGAATCTTTTTTTACCCAAGCTGCTCTTCAATCAGGTTTTCTGAAACCTATATATGTACAGTTGATTTTTTTCGAAACAAAGAGAAGAAATTAACATTTAAAATTAATAAATGTCAATTTTCAGTTTGAGTCCATTGTATAATAATAATAATAATGGAATCAATAATATAAAAGTTAGTATTTCAATTTGAGTCAATTATTTAAGGTAAGTTTGTCATATTTTGGTCTCTCTCAACATTGTATCAATTTATAAAATCGTCTCTCTATCAAAGACATTGGTAAAATTTGAATGGACAGAGCCCTACATTCTTGTGTCCCAGTACTAGGGGCCATTCTCCAAGGTAATCCTGCATTATTAATTACCCTCAAAGCTAGGAGTACCCACAGTATCATCTCATGTATATTTCCCTCTCTTTTTAGCTGACTGCTACATCATTAATATCACATGCAAGTGATATTTTGCTGAAGATCATTCAAAAGTGGTTGCAGCAGTACATCAACAGGGAACTGCCAGAAATTCAAGCTGGATTCAGAGGAGGACATGGAATAAAGGATATCATTGCTGATGTCAGATGGATCCTGGCTGAAAGCAGAGAACACCAGAAAGATGTTTAAGTACGTTTCGTTGACTATGCAAAGACATTCAACTGTGTGAATCATAACAAATTACGGATAATATTGTGAAGAATGGGAATTCCAGAACACTTAATTGTGCTCATGAGGAACCTGTACCAAGAGGCAGCCATTTAGACAGAACAAGAGGATACTGCGTAGTTTAAAGGCAGGAAAGGTGGGCATCAGGGTTGTATCCTTTCACCATACTTATTAGTCTGTATGCTGAGCAAATAATCTGAGAAACTGGACTATGTGAAGAAGAACGCGGCATCAGGATTGGAGGAAGACTCATTAACAACCTGCTTTATGCAGATGACACAACCTTGCTTGCTAAAGTGAAAAGGACTTGAAGCACTTACTGATTAAGATCAAGGACTACAGCCTTGAGTATGGATTACACCTCAAGATAAAGAAAACAAAAATCCTCACAACTGGACCAATAAGCAACATCATGACAAACAGAGAAAAGACTAAAGTTGTCAAGGATTTCATGTTAGCTGGATCCACAATCAACACCCATGGAAGCAGCAGTCAAGAAATCAAAAGATGTATTGCATTGAGCAAATCTGCTGCAAAAGATCTCTTTGAAGTATTAAGCAAAGATGTCGCTTTGAGGACTAAGGTGTGCCTGACCCAAGCCATAGTATTTTCAATCGCCTCATATACATGCGAAAGCTGGGCAATGAATAAGGAAGACCGAAGAAGAATTGACGCCTTTGAATAATGATGCTGGCAAAAAGTATTGATTATACTATGGATTATCAAAAGAATGAACAAATCCGTCTTGGAAGAAGTACAGCCAGAATACTCCTTAGAGGCAAGGATGGCAAGACTTTGTCTCACAAAATTTGGACATGTTATCAGGAGGGTCCAGTCCCTGGAGAAAGACATCATATTTGGTAATGTAGAGGGTCATCAAAAAAGAGGAAGAGCCTCAATGAGATGGACTGACACAGTGGCTGCAACAAAGGACTCAAACACAGGAAGATTGTGAAGATGGTGCAGGACTAGGCAGAGTTTTGTTCTGTTGTAGACAGGGTCGCTATGAGTCGGAATCGACTCAATTGCGCTTAACGACAACATGGATTGAATTGTGTGCTCCAGAAATGTGTGCTGGATTCCTGATCCCTATACCTGTGGATGTAATCCCTTTTGGGAATAGGGTTGTCTTTGTTATGTTAATGTGACCATTTCAAGGTAATTGTTGTTGTTATCTGCCTTCCAGTTGGCTCTGTCTCATGGCTACCCCATGTGTAGGGTGTGTCCTAAACCTAATCACTTCTGAGTGATATAAGGAGCAGCACTGACACAGAGACAAGCAAACATGTAAGGGGGAAGATAGACTCTGATGATGACAGAGAGACAGATGCATCTACAAGCCCAGGACTCTAAGGATTGTTGGCTACTAGAAGCTGAAATAGATAAAGAAGGACCTCCCCCTAGAGAGACGGGCTGAATTTGGACTTCTGAACTGTGAGAAAATAAATTCCTGTTCCTCATAGCCAAACACTTGTGCTATTTCTGCTACAGCAGCACTAAGAAACTAAGACACTGACCATCATAAGAAATTTGTCAAATGATTCAGCTACACTCACAATATTTTCTCTGTAACATTTTCCTAATTCTTAAGTCTTCCTTTTAAAAAAGAAAAGGTTTCTATAAATTCTATAAATCATTCTTAAAGAATTCATACTAAATCCCACTTCATAACTTTTTTTTTTTTTTTTACTAATTTACCATTTCTTCAGCAAGCTGTTTAGTGATCTTAGTTTGATTACTACCCAAAAAACAACAACTAGAAAATTACAGGAGATCTGTTCAGTTTTTACTAAAGAATCTATACACACACACAATCCCATAACAAGTCCTAAGCCAAATTATGCAATAAGTTTTCAAATACTGGTCACTCTCTAATTTCATCGAGAAAATATGAAAATGACATGTTTAGTGCTTCAGTGGGAATAATGCATTAATTATAAAGTGTCATTTCAAATACACACGAGGAGTAAAATTACATGAGCAAGATTAACTGCATAATTATGCTTATCAGTTGATTAGTATTGTTCCTTAGGAACCTTAAATGACATCCAGCTTTATCAACTATAACAACAATAAGTAATAGTTGTGTAGCACTTGACAGTTTATACAGAGCTTATACAACCATTATCTCATCTGATAACTGATTTGCCACAAGAGAAAACATACCTTGGAAAAAGCGAAATTTAATGGAAAGAAGTTAGGCTTTGGAATCAAACATGGATTTAAGTCCCCTTACAAGATGTATGACCTTGAGAAAGTCATGGGATATTTCTGAGCCTCATGTATAAAATGCATATTAAAAAACAGCAACAGTATTATAATTAGGTGTTTATGATGATTAAATGAGATGATAATGCATAGCATCCAGCACATACATGTGATCAATAATTGTTGGTTCCTTTCTCCTTCCTCTTCCCCACGTTCAATAAACTAGCTCCTCATGCATTTGAATGCTGAACCTTGAACTTTGCTTTGCTGAACTCAAAACATCTATTTTTATGTCATTAAACATGTTTTTACAAACAAATGTTATTTAGAGCTTTATTTAAAGAGATATTGTGTCAAAATTAAATTCTCAAAACATTTTCCTTTGAATACCACACTAACAAAATTCACCTCAGTTTAAAATATTAAAATCTAAGAATTTGAGGCTCAAGGGGTCTTAACGATTATGAGGAAATCAAATCTCCTCAATAACAAATGTGGGAGTTAGACTCTGGGGAGGATAAGTGATGTCCCAGGGTCACAAATTTAGTTAGCAGTAAATGTGGGGACAGTTTCAAAGTCATCTGATTTTTAGGTCCCCTCTTTCCACTACTAAAGACTCCATATGTGACCTGATGTCAGCTGGGAGTCTCTCTGTCCCATGGTTGTCTATGTGTATTCTCCCATTTCCACCACATTCAGCCAGAACAAAAAACTTAATCCCTCCATCCATGAGTTTCCACAGGAGATCCAATCACGAGAATTTCATGATTTGTATAAACTTTGCAGAAAAATCAGGAGCCTTAAGGAAGGGATGTGGGGAGGGAGCTGTTATAAGACCCTGCGCTCCACTATCTATCTCACTCCTCTCCCCTCTTCCCTCTCTGTCTTTTTATTGTCTCCCATTAGGATTCTACTCTGAGCTCCACTCTTCCCCTTTGGGATTCAGAGTATATTCCCCTTTCTCTGAATCCTGAACTTACGTCAAGCCCTCCATCTCGAATTCCCTCTTCATTTTCGCTGTAGAAATCTATGCCTGGCCTTCAGTAATGGTCATTAATATGCTTAACTAGTATTGAAATCCCTCCCATATTGAAGACCCACCTCAAACTTGCCTTTGTTCTGAAGCCATCTCTTATTCTTCTTACATTAAATGTGAGCTCTTTCACTTTTAAACTCACATAGCACTTTGCACCTGCCTTGGGACTTTTATACCCTGTGTGCTATTGGAATTGCTGTATCTTCACTTGTCTCTGCTTAGTTGTACTAGCTGTCAGCTCCTAAAGAAATGGGACCTTATCTTACTATCTTCTGCACTATCTAGTACATTGCTTGGCTGTAACAGATATTTGTTTGTATGAATTCTTGTGGGATTGGATGTTACTGCTGGTATCTGGATTCTATGAGAGTCTAGTTTTAAAAAAAGAATGGCCCATGAATCTAAGAAACAGTCTCGGAACTTGTAAGCAATGTTAGGCTTTTTTCTCTGCAGCTCTGCCTCTTCCCCTTTAATGTTTTCAAATCCTTTGCTTAGAGTGACCTGACACTACTAGTTTAACAGGACTGGCCAGATTGCTCCATAAATGCTGTTTCCTAGTAGCTCCTAGCTCAGTGTAACCTCTGACTATGCCCTTGTGGACACATGGAAATCCTTCTATGTTTCTACAGTCCTTTTTCAACCTGCCCTTCAGCACTTGCTTGGGTATTCTTCTTCCTGTATTTGGCAATGATCATGCATCACCACCAATGCTGACGGAAGCGAGGGTACAAATCGACAGCGTATGGTCTGAATGTTGAGAACTATACAGAGGGTAGCCCCATCATTAGGTCTGGTATTATCTGTCTTGTGGATAGACGGCAGAACAGCCTCCTAAATTTTTGTAAATTTGTTTTCTATTTTTACAATCACTAATGAGACAATGACAGGGGAACAGTTTACACACCAAGGAATTATTAGGAGGGATGGAATGAATTAAATGTATTAACAATGAAACATTTCAAGGAACTTTGTAGAAAATCTGGGCTTCCTCATTATCTTAACCAAGAAATGAAGACTAGGTAGGGCTAGATTTGCTAGGGGTATTTCTACTTTCTTACAGTTATGTAATTAAAATTGTGTTTTTCTCCATCAATGTAACTTTGTAATAAAAATCATAATTATTGAGAAACAATGTGAATAGTTCCACATTGCTGCATGGTCAGGTTCTCTGAGTAAAGAAAACCCACCTCTAGGTTAAAGGGTGAATAGAGACCTCCAGAGGGATCAGAGATTCACCTTCCTGGAGCTGTGTTTACCTTCCAAAGGAGGATAAAACCCTGCACTATTTGTTTACATTCCATTCCAAAGCACTGTAAAAACTTAAGGACCTTACCCAGAGTTTATTTACATTAGGGAAAAAAGTTTTTCCGGTGTGGGGGGAGCATTGTCTAGTTCCTATGTAAACTCCCAAATTAATAATTTTGGGGTTCCTGCAATAGTTTTGCTGTTAGCTGATGTAGAGTTGGCCCCAGATTCATGGCAACTGCATATGTACAGAGTTGAACTGCTCCATAGGGTTATCCTGACTGTAATCTTTAAAGAAGCAATTTGCCAGGCCTTTCTTCTGTAGAGCTTCTGGGTAGGTTTGAACTGCCAACCTTTGGGATAGCAGCTGATCACAATCTTTTTACACTACCCAGACTCCTTAAGACTACTTATTATTGATCAGCTATCCCTTCCCCATTCATCCATTTCTATTTTGTTCTTCTTCTTTAATGTCAAGTACTTACCAGTCAAATTCAATACCAAGAGCTTTATATGCATTAATTTATTTAATACTCAAAAAAACCCTCTGAAGAAAGTGCTTTTATTCCCATTTAATAATTTAAAAAAACGAGGCCCAGACAAACAACTTAACCAACGTAATTGGTAAATAGCAGAGCTAAAATAGCCAGTGAACTGCTAAATTCAGCATGTCTCTTTTGTGTCAGAGTCTATGTTCTTTCTACTGCTCTGCACTAAACTATACCGTTGCACTAGCACATTTGACTAATCACATTTAGAAATGGCTCCTGTGTCTCAAGTGTTCCAACCTGAACAAAACAACTTTATCTATTACTATTTTATCGTACATTGTGTCTTTTACAGTATGAAAGTTATATGAATGTGTGTGTGATAATATCCACATAGTTCTTCTTACTCTGAAAGCTTCTAATATCATAGGTATTGTTTTTAGGTGCCACTGAGTCAATTCCAACTCCTAGAGACCCCATGTGACAGAGTACAACTGCCCCATAGGGTTTTCTTGGCTGCAATCTTTACAGGAGCAGATCTCCAGGTCTTTCTCCTGCTGAGCCGCTGGGTGGGCTCTAACAGCCAGCCTTTCACCAACCAACGCACCACCAGGGCTGAGAATTGGATAGTTTGTTTTGATAAAACTACAAAAGTCTTAAAGGTTAAATCTCGGTCCAGGATGATAACATGGGACCAAATAATGAAAAAAATATATCATACAGTTGCCAAATGAAGAAAGCCTTCAGGTCCTTTAGACCAGCCTTGCTACTCTATGTGGTCCATGGACCAGCAGCATCAACATCACCAGGAATCTTGTTAGGAATGCAAAATGCCCCACACCAGACCTAATGAGTCAACATCTGCATTTTAATAAGATCCCTGGTGCACATTAAAAATTGGGAAGCACTTCTTTACAATATATTTAAAGCTTTAAAACTTTCTCCTCTGAGCCCTGCTAATAAAAAGTAAAGCCAAGTCCTTCTCCTGTATCACGGAACTGCCTTTAGGCCCTGAGCCATGTTGCTGCCAGCTGTTCATCCTTAAGTTTTCTACAAGTCCCCAAATAATGTAAGAGAAAGTTCTCCGACCATGTGATATGGTATGACTCTGCAATAAGTAGGGTGTTTAAACAGAATGAATCATAAGTGTGATTTACCCTAAGAGCACAGACTGATGAATACTGATTCAATACTGGAAAAAGATGTGTTTTCAGACGCAATGATTTTTCTCTAAATCAGATAAAAACCATTTACCTTTAACACCAAAAGGTTGCTGATGTGATATTTAGACATCGACCCCAGTACGTTCCATTTTTCTTGACAGATTTTATTACTCTAGCAAACTTAAGTCAGACATGATGATCAAAGAAGGGAACCAAAGAGAAGCTGCTGCTCCTTCTCTTTCTTTTGTTGACAGAATTGTAACCCGACCTTACGAATGCCAGTAAATTTCCATCAGTCCTTAAACTAGCCTAAGCCAGATGTGGCCCACCCCACGTGCGCAGAAGGGTCAGCTGCGATCGCTAATTGACCTCAACAGAGGACAAAGCAACAGGAGGAATAAATCAGAAGGAAAATCATCACCTGGACCCTATTCCGAAGTGACAGAGCCAACAAGAACCACGTCACTTCCTGTCTCCTGGCCGCCTTCTAGAATTTTCCCTCTTGAGTACGCCTGTGCAGCCTTCATCTTGTTGCACAATTCACATATAAGCCCTGCTTCCCTATCGCTTGGGGAGCTGGATCTGAGGAGCTTCCTCCCAGCTCCTTGCTCTGCACATTGCAATAAAGTTACTTTCTCAAAATACCAGTGTCCAGATAATTGGCAAATCTGAGTGCACCGTACAAGGACCCACCTTCCCAATTTCGGCAACAGAATCTTCTCCATGAACTCCAATACAGCTTTTAAAAACAACTTTATTTTCTAACCATAGGATGTCAAGGCCCTATCTGGATAATCTTCTTTTGTGTGTTTAGTCATATGAAGGATATAGTTCGTTTTATTTCCTAAATACCTGGTTGTTGTTATTAGGTTGTTAGGCGCCCTTGAGTCAGTTCTGACTCATAGCCACCCTGTGCACAACAGAATGAAACACTGCCCGGTCCTGCGCCGTCCTCACAATGGTTGCTATGTTTGATTTCATTGTTGTAGCCACTGTGTCAGTTCATCTCATTGAGGGTTTTGCTCTGACCCTCTACTTTACCAAGCATGATGTCCTTCTCCAGGGCCTGGTCCCTCCTGATAACATGTCTAAAGTACCTAAGACAAAGTCTCACCATCATCCCTTCTAAGAAGTATGGCTGTACTTCTTCCAAGAACAGATTTGTTCATTCTTCTGGCAGTCCATGGTATATTCAATATTCCTCACCAACACCACAATTCAAGGGCATCAGTTCTTCTTTGGTCTTCTTTACTCATTGTCCAGCTTTCATATGCATATAAAGCAACTGAAAATACCATGGTTTGGGTCAGGAGCACCTTAGTCCCCAAAGTGACATCTGCTTTTTAACACTTTAAAGACGTCTTTTGCAGCAGATTTGTCCAATGCAATATGTCGTTTGATTTCTTGACTGCTGCTTACATGGGTGTTGCTTGTGGATCCAAGTAGAACAAAACCCTTGACAACTTCAGTCTTTTCTCTGTTTAACACGATGTTGCTTATTGGTCAAGTTGTGAGTATTTCTGCTTTCTTTATGTTGAGGTGTAATCTATACTGAAGGCTACAGTCTTTGATCTTCATTAGTAAGTGCTTCAAGTCCTCTTCACTTTCAGCAAGCAAGGTTGTGTCATCTACATATCATACGTTGTTAATGAGTAGTTCTACAATCCTGAAGCCATGTTCTTCTTCCTATAGTCCAGTTTCTTGGATTATTTGCTCAGCATACATACTGAATAAGCATGGTGAAAGGAAACAACCCTGATGCATACCTTTCCTGATTTTAAACCATGCAGTATCCCTTTGTTTTGTTCAAACAACTGCCTCTTGATCTATGTATAGGTTCTTCATGAGTACAATTAAGTGTTCTGGAATTCCTATTCCTCACAATGTTATCCATAATTTGTTATGATCCTCACAGTCAAATGCCTTTTCACAGTCAATAAAACAAAGGTAAACATCTTTCTGATGTTTCCTCTTTCCAGCCAATATCCATCTGACATCAGCAATGATGTCCCTATTCCCATGTCCTCTTCTGAGTATGACTTGAATTTCTGGCAGTTCCCTGTTGATGTACTGCTGCAACCTTTTATGAATTATCTCCAGCAAAATTTTACTTGCGTGTGATAATGATATTGTTCAATAATTGCCACATTCTGTTGGCTCACCTTTCTTTGGAATGGGCACAAAATGGATCTCTTCCAGTTGGTTGGCCAGGTAGCTCTCTTCCAAGTTTCTTGGCATAGACAAGTGAGTACATCCAGCATTGCACCCATTTGTTAAAACATCTCAACCTGTATTCCATCAATTCCTGGGGCCTTGTTTTTCACCAATGCCTTCAGTGCAGCTTGGACTTCTTCCTTCAATACCATTGGTTCTTGATTATGCTACCTCCTGAAATGGTTGAACGTCAACCAATTCTTCTTGGTACACTGACTGCATATTCCTTCCATCTTCTTTTGATGTTTTCAGTGTCATTCAATAATTTGTCCATAGAATCCTTCAATATTGCAGCTCGAGGCTTGAATGCTTTCCTCATTTCTTTCAACTTGAGAAATTCCACACGTATTTTTACCGTTTAGTTTTCTAACTCCAGGTCTTTGCATATTTTATTATAATACTTTGTCTTCCTGAGCTGCCCTTTGAAATCTTCTGTTCAGCTCTTTTACTTCATCATTTCTTCATTTGCTTTAGCTACTCTACATTCGAGAACAAGTTTCAGAGTCTCCACTAACATCCATTTTGGTCTTTTCTTTCTTTCCTGTCTTTTTAATGATCTTTTGCTTTCTTCATGTATAATGTCTTTGATGTTATCCCACAACTCATCTGGTCTTCAGTCATTAGTGTTCAATACGTTAAATCTGTTTTTCAGATGGTCTCTAAATGCAGGTGGGATATACCAAAGGTTGTACTTTGGCTCTCGTGGACTTGTTTTAATTTTCTTCAGCTTCAACTTGAACTTGTATATGAGCAATTGATGGTCTGTTCTGCAGTCAGGCCCTGGGCTTGTACTGACCGATGATACCAAGATTCTCCATCATCTCTTTCCATAGATATAGTTCATTTGATTCCTTTGCATTTCATCTGGTGAGGTCCACATGTATAGTCGCCTTTTATGTTGTTGAAAAAATGTATTTCCAATGAATAGCTTGTTAGTCTTACAAAATTTTATCATGCAATCTCCAGCATCATTTCTATCACTAAAGCCATATTTTCCAACTACTGATCCTTCTTTGTTTCCAATTTTCACATTCCAATCACCAGTAATTATCAATGCATCTTGATTGTATGTTTAATCAATTTCAGACTGCAGAAGTTGGTAAAAATCTTCAGTTTCTTCATCTTTGGTGGTTGGTACATAAATTTCAATAAAAGTCCTATTAATTGGTCTTTTTTGTAGAGGTATGGATATTGTCCTGTCACTGACATCATTGTACTTCAGGATAGATCTTGAAATGTTCTTCCTGACAATGAATGCAACACTGTTCCTCTTCAATTTGTCATTCCCAGCATATTAGACTATATGATTGTCTGATTCAAAATGGCCAATACCAGTCTATTTCAGCTCACTAATGCCTAGGATATCAATCTTCATATGTTCTGTTTCATTTTTGAGAACTTCCAATTTTCCTAGATTCATACTTTGTACATTCTATGTTCCAATACTAACAGATGTTAGCATCTATTTCTTCTCATTTCAAGTCATGCCACATCAGCAAATGAAAGTCCCAAAAGCTTTACTCCAACCATGTCATTAAGGTTGACTCTACTTTAAGGAGGCAGCTCTTCCCCAGTTGTATTTTGAGTGCCTTCTAACCTGAGGGACTCATCTTCTGGCATTATATCAGACAGTGCTCCACTGCTCTTTATAAGGTTTTCACTGGCCAGTTTTTTCAGAAGTAGATCACTAGGTCCTTCTTCCCAGTCTGTGTTAGTCTGGAAGCTCCCCTAAAACCTGTCTACCATGAGTGATTCTGCTGGCATTTGAAATATCTGTGCCATAGCTTCCAGTATCACAGCAACACTCAAGCCACCACAGTACTACAAACTGACAGACGTGTGGTGGAAGTAACTAGTAAAGACTAAGAATGGGCAAATTTTATTCGATTATAGAGTTGGAGGAAACCGTTGGGATATATCTGCCATCATCCTTTCTCAGTTTCCTTAGGGACTCTTTAGTCTCTTTCTACCCCTTAAATTTTGGGCCTTTTTCCTTACTTTACATACTGTTCTTAAGCAACTCATCTATGCTAACTCCTTTATACCTATATGCTAATCAGAATTGAACTCCTCTACACCTATATGCTAATTTGGATTTATATCTTCATCTTAAACCTATGTCCTGAGGAACAAAACCTCAGATCCAACTATCTACTTCTATAGGCACCTCAATTTCAACCTTCCCAAAAACTGAACTCACCATCCCATTTCAAAACATATCCCTGAATATTTTCCCTCTTTGTAAATGGTACCACCATTCACCCAGATGTTTAAATCAGACACTCAAAGAGCTATCTTAGAAGCCTCCTCCCTCAAACAAAACATGAAGTCAGTTTAAAAATTCTTTCATTCCTCACTCAATTGTTGATTTTGTTGGCATTCTAAGTTTTAGTTTTCTCATGTCTTTTAAATTTTAGTTACAGGCTTTTCTTGAGAGGGAGCTTTTATGTTTTAAATTTTTCTTTCTCTCTCTCTAGTGTCTTCTCTTTCCATCTAGCCATTCTGTTCTTTGCCCTACTTATCTCCTGAGACCCCCATTCCAGACATAGTCTTATATTTTGTCCAACGTCACAGAGCTAGCTACCCAGAGTGGCCAAGCCAGGATCCAAACTCAGACCTGTATAATTCTAGAGCCAAAGCTCTTAAACAGTATAACATACTACCCTTCTAACCCTTACACTATGTGCCTAAAAGATTCTTCTCTCTCTAGGCATATATATCGCCAACACACTCTCCCTATGATGCTAGAGACATGTCTATATAAAGCAATCTGATCAAGGCACTACCCTGTCAAAACCCTTCACAACTCCCCAAGGCCTGCATGATTAAGCCCAAATTCCTTAGTAGAGAACACAAGACCCCCCCCCATTGTCTCTCCAGTCCTCTCTCGATCTCTCTAGCCTTATCTCCAACTATTGTCAATTGATAATGATAGGCATTCAATCACTTTTTAAATGAATGAATGTTGTCCTTGTTGTTAGGTGCTGTTGAGTCAATTTGGATGCACAGCGACCCCATGTGATAGAGTAGATAAGCACTCTTAAAACCATCCACTGGATTGAGGTTTAGATAAGCTTATATACTGGACACTGGTGGAGGTAAAAAATAAACACAAGAGCATGAGGGAGAGACTCATTATTTATATTTCTCTTTTTTCTTATTCAAGTGCATCTTTTTGGCTATCCCACCTCATCCTACTCACCATGTGTTTATTTACAACTGTTTTTCTCATATCACAAAAGGCCTGAAATTTGAATTATTTAAAGAAGAAAAGGGTAACTGTGTAGCCCCCAATAGCATACCAGATACCCTGTTTCTTTACCTAGAGTTAAATATTATTCTGCTGCTTTTGCTATAAATAGTACTTTAAAAAAGAACTCAAAGACACTGAGACTACCCTAATTGGAAAGAAAATTCTTCTGAATTGGTCTATGAAACACTTAAAAAATCAGAGTCGCAAAGTTCAACTCTCTATGGGCACCTATGATATTTTATCTCAAATATATTATTAATGTTTGAAAACCCTGGCAGCGTAGTGGTTAAGCGTACGGCTGCTAACCAAAGGGTCAGCAGTTCGAATCCACCAGGCGCTCTTCAGAAACTCTATGGGGCAGTTCTACTCTGTCCTGTAGGGTCACTATGAGTTGGAATCGACTTGACGGCAACGGGTTTGGTTTTTTTGTTTTTGTTTTGACAGGCTATTCTCCATATACTTACTGCATGTTTCTAATATTTAGAACAGAGTTCCTTTAAATTCAATGCATATTAGTTCTTTCCATAAAACAGAATGTACCAGAAGATTTAAGATCCAAATTTATGACAGAAGCTTACCAAATGAATGACCAACAAGCTAAGGTCATCACTGTGCAAACAATATGCATTTTCTCCCAGGAAACATCAACCTAAATTACAAAAGGCTTATCCATATAATATTTTAAGGAATTTAACTTTATTATTTTCATACATATATGGTAACAAGAAACAAGTTAACTGATAGATAAGATTACTTTAAAACTAGAATATTAATTTCTTGTTAGATATTTTTCAATGTTTCAGAAGCCTGTCAGCTAATTTGCTTAATCTAAAAATTTCTTGTCCTAAAATCATGTTTCCATTACAAACAGCTTTTTTTCCATAGATTGTATTAATAGACTTATTATTTTGTCACTTGAACAGATGACCACAAAGTTTGAATTAGTGAAGTTTCAAAATAGCTCACTAATAGCCTGATTGTATGTAGATGTACACATAATTTATAGTGAATCTAATACAAAAGGCTACTGAAACATTTATAATCTTCAAAGTTACTAACTATAGTAAAAGCGGTTTCAAAACCTGTCAGAAATAGCAGTAGATGCACACACACCCCACCCCCCATGTGTTTGGCTCATCAGCACTTTTCTAAATAATATTCTGTTGGTCAAAGTTGTGAACATGGGCAATATTTCATTAAGAAGCATAAATCCTATAAAATTTTTATGTCTGCAGAAATGGCTTTAGATATAAATTAGACCAAATTTTAAACATTTAAATTGTTGAAAATAACAAATTTTTAAAAAATAAATAAATTAGAAATTTGAAAACCAAGTTTTATTTCTGAATATGTGCAAGATCCTAGAGGCTCTTTCAATTTATGCTCTTTAGTAAAAAGTAGGAATACTGGTGAAGTCTGGACATACTATTTTTACTGTTCAAATTGACACTAATTCTATCATTAAATGTTTAAAATAAAGTAGGCTCAACTTAATAATTTGTCATTTTCTTTCCCTCGCTATGGTTCAGTGAAGCAGAATGTTCCTACAAGTGGTGCTGGTGGAAAGGGCAAGTTTTGATTGCTGAATGTGCTGAAGGACTTAGTTTAATTGGGATTTAGCAAATTCCTAACAGGATCATGATTATTCCTCAACTATGAAACAATGTCCATTTTAATTATTTCACAATTATAGCCAGTATAGGTTTAACTGAGCAGTTTAGAAATCATTAAATTGACAGGTATAATTCGTTTTTAATAGGTTATAAGATCCTTCAACTCAAAGACAACGCTAACACAATTTGTCAGGGAAACTGCAGGGCTATTGGCATTTCTAAATCCACTCATTACAGGCATGATTAAGCTGTGTTTCTTGATCCTGGGTTGACTGTTTCTGACAGAAAACAATCACAGAAATGGGGCAAAGAAGACTAAGGCAAATCTACAAAATAAGGTGCCGTCGTGGTTTGAATTATGTCTCCCCAAAAATGTGTGTATCAATTTGGCTGAGCCATGATTCCCAGAATTGTGTGGTTGGCCTCCATTTTGTGATTGTAATTTTATGTTAAAGAGGATTAGGGTGGGATTGTAACACCACCCTTACCCAGGTCACATCCCTGATCAAACGTAAAGGGAGTTTTCCTAGTGTGTGTGGCCTGCACCACCTTTTACCTTACAAGAGATAAAAGGAACAGGAAGCAAGCAGAGAATCAGGAACCTCGTACCACCAAGGAAACAGTGCCGGGAGCAGAGCACATCCTTTGGACCTAAGGTTCCTGCGCAGAGAAGCTCCCAGACCAGGGAAGACTGAATACATGGACATTCCTCCAGAGCCAATGGAGAAAGCGTTCCCCTGGAGCTGGCACCCTGAATTTGTACTTGTAGCCTACTGGACTGTGAGAGAATAAACTTCTCTTCTTTAAAGCCATCCACTTGTGGCATTTCTGTTGGAGCAGCACTAGATGACTGAGACAGGTGCTAACTTTGTAAATTTAGTTGGCAAATTTATCTAACTCATAATCAGCACAACCAAGCTATCAGGGCATCAGACAAACGTATTTTCCCCTCCTCCTGAGTATATCTACAGTTGCTTAGTAAACTTTAATTAAAACTGTATAAATGATTAGTAAAAAAAAAATTCCTAATTTTCTTTGAAAGAAAACAAGCTTTCATATTTATTCTAGAGTTGAAAAGGAGATTCTGCCTGTGAGTTTTCCTAGTCCTCATGTTTAAAAGCAAATTTAAAATAGAACAAATAAAAAATGATAGGAAATAAAAACCCAATCAAATAACTCCACCAACACATATGCACACATATAGACACAGACTCTCATAAATTCACATATTGAATTTTAGTATTTACTTACCCTACAAATAAACAAACAAATGAACTGGGGTTCTCAACATCTTCGAATTTTGCTATCTTAATCAAAATTGCACACTTTGCACTTCTCCATATGCACTGCCATTCAAATGTGTGAAAAGTTCCATGTCTATTTAGGGAATTCTAGAGTCCATGTATAACAAGGAACCTCAGCAATAAAATGATTTTGCCTAAACATTTTTTGCGACCCAGAAAATAAAAGAAGTCATCAAACAGAATAAACTTCAATCCAGACCAAAGCCATTTTTCTGAAGAACCTGGTTTACATAATTGGAAGCCTCAGAGCAGTTAGCCATTTTAGTTCTTGAGCTTCCAGACAGTGACCTACATATGGAGATGGTTCTGCTGATTAAATCACAGAGCCTTCCTGCTTTTACCTGAAGAATCTTCTTGCCTGGAGAGTAGGTTCTTGTTCAGTGGTGACCTAGTTTTATGCTACAGAATGTATTACCTCCAGCATGATTAGTCTTTTACATTTTTTTAACCTCCTGTTACAGTATTTTCACTTCAGAGTTGATCTTTTTTATTCTTATAATTAAAAAGTCTGGCTTCAAATTGAGAGGTACGCAAGTTATGTGATGATATTTTAAAATGCCTAGTGTATTGCAATTAAAAATAAATTAAATAGGTATTTTGCTTTTTTACTTTTTAGCGTTTCCAAACTAGTTATTACTGTTGTAATTTTACCAACTACTGAAAAGAATTCCCAGGGAACCCTAATTCTGTAGGCTCTCTTTTCAATATGTCAGCAGCCTGGTTTGTAAAATACAAATTTGTATTTAACTGCACTTCATTAAGTTTGAAATGTTAAAGGTATTCTATCGTGAAGGCAGAGCAAAAGACTAGATCATTGGATTCCAGACATACAATTTCACAGACCAGTAAAATTTCAAAAGAATATTTTTGGGACCATTTCCCAACTTAATAGTTTGACAAGTAAGGGGATTAAAAAAAAAAAAAAAAAACCTCATACAAAAACAAAATCTACCAAACCAATATCATATACTATGCCATCATCTTCATAAGAGAGAGTTCATTTTAACACGATGAAGGAAGAAACTTAGGAAGGGAGGGAGGGAGGGAGGAATGGAGGAAGGGAGGAAGGAGGGGGAGAGAGAAGGAAAAACACTTTAATTGAATGAATGCAGTTTCATCAAATAACTTGTTTTTTGTTTTTTTTTTTTAATGGCTCTGTTTCACCATGGACAGTGTTGACTAGCACTTGGGAAACTACTCAATGAGATCTCTGTCAAGGTTCTAACTTAATTTTTGTTTTTGTTTTGTTTGACCTGAAAATATATGTGGAGGAAGAGCTCTTTACCATTAGTCTACCTAGATTCTTCCCTTGGCTTTGCCACTATTTACAGTATGATCACAAATACACTTTCAGAGACTTAATTCCTTAGAATGCTATATGGTGGCCATAATAAATATTCCACTTACTCTATCTGAATGCTATAAGCATTTGGTGCAATCAATGAGTATTTTTTAGTCATCTAAATATCACTGCCAACGTGTATGTCAAAATGCTTTGGAATCTATTCATGTTGATCTGATTTGAGGGAGATATAGCTAGGTCTGAGGGAGGTATGGGTTGAATCTGACAAGTGGTAGGTGTTTAGCAGGATAAAGGAGGTGGAGGTAACACCATTCTAGGCAGAAGGAACGGCCCATAAGACATAAAACAGAATGAGACCTTTGGGAATCCACAAGTAGGGAGGTTTGGTTGGAGTGCAGGGCTGAGGTCTGAGATAAAGCTGGGCAGTAGGCAGGGCAGAACATGGAAGGTCTATAGAGTAACAACCTTATCTCATGGGCACCAAGAAACCATGCAGGTTAAGCTAGGAGACAAGTTGATCAGAGAAGCAAAGGTTCAAGTCAGGAGGCTCACTTGACATACACTCCTTGAGAGCAGGAACCATGATGCTTCAGTCATGCTCATTCATTAATGCACAACAGCAACAGCAGCAATACTAATATTTATTGGGGACATGCAAGTTCTAGCACTATGGTAAGCACTTTATACAGATTATCGCATTTACTTTCACAGGAGCCCTCTGAGTGAGTACCAGTTTTATTTCCTTTTATAAATGAGGACACTGTGTTTTGAGATTCTAAGGAAGCTGTTTATGGTCACATAACTAGCAGGAACAACCAGGATTCCAACTCAGACATCAGAGTCCAAAGACCCCGTTCCTCCCCATTGGTCCACATTGCCTATGGGAACAAAAGAAGGAGCTCAGGAAACATCCACTGAATGACTACACTTCAGTCTTCTTGCCATTCATCAAAATCATCTAGGATCTGTAAGGATTGATCTTAGCTATCACCTTTCCCTTTAGGCAAGATTGCACTCTAAAGAGATGATAGTTGTACTTAAGAAAAAAAAAGCAAACAAACTTCCACTATAACATATACTAAAATTCATTAAATTCTTCCTGATATTTAATTTCAATATTCTATGCTACAACTTTAAGCCTCATGCCTTATAGTTTTTTTGGTAGAAATGGAAAACATCTGGATACCTCATCTTTACAACAATGCTGAGAAACTTGAGGATCAGTAAACTTCCCCTCAATCATTTTATTTTTCATGCTGCAAACATCGATTCCACTAGTCTTTTCATAAACTAATCCTATTCCAAGCAAGGCAAAAACAACTCTGAAAAATCCATTATTACTCTAATGTTCTGCAATTGAAGCCAGCCTAATTTATTTCTCAGAAATACATAATTCATCTGCTAAAATGTTTACAAACATTGTATAAGAAAAAAATCAAGCCTCAAGTTGCAACACTGAAGAAACTAATTACTATCTTTCCCTAGTTGAGCCTCCAGATGAGAACTCAGCCCAGCTAATGGTAACACCTTGATTTCAGCTTTGTGAAACCCTTAACAGAGAACCCAAACAAGCCATAAGCTTCTGATCTACAGAACCGTAAACTAATAAATAGGTGTTGTTTTAAACTTGTTGTTAGTTACTATCGAGTTGGTTCCAATTGCAGTAATTTGTTTCCAAGCAATAGAAAATGTATATAGTATATAGTCAGTTGTGATAATAAAAAGACAATAAGGAAAAAAACTTAGAAAGACATTGATTTGCTCTAAGTATTTCACTGTATGGATGAGAAAATTAACGTCAAGTGATGGTAAATAACTTGTGCAAGATTACAATTAGTCACAGAAGCAGGGCAGAAAGAGGTCTTTCCTGAGCCCCCATTCTGATATAGTGATTACTTTCCCTTTATCTGATGATTCATATATTTTACATCAGTTCAGACTTGCTTCTCTCCTACTTACTGAAAATGAATTAATTTTTCAATATTTCTTATAATACAGGTTATTCTCTTATAAAAAATGAGTTTTCTTTTTTTTGCTTCTATAGTAAATTGAACGTTTCTGTCATTAGAAATAATTAAGTATCTGAGTCTATTATCTATACAAGGAAGCTATAAATTCTTTTTCTAGAATTCTCTCAACAGGAAATAGGTCCTATATATAGGTTCATAAAGATGAATAGCTGTGAAATCAAAAAGAAATTTCTAGAGCAGCTACAGTATCCGCTTTCATGAGCTATTAACAGAGAAATTTAAATAATTGCCAGTATTTTCTAATTAGTTATTTTTTATTTGAAAATTCTTTAAGTCCCAGAATCACTGCTTAAATTTAAAGATAGTACTGTAATTCACTCATAGTACTGTACTTCATTGCTAAATTTAAATGTAGTACTTTACTTAGCCACAAGAGGGCTCCCAGGTTTTTCCCATTGTGCACATCGTAAATTGAGACATTGAAAGATATTCCAAGGGCATATTGGTTGGTAGATGGGTTAGTTGGTATGGTTTCTTCCAGTGAGATTCTCTGGGAATTGTCATAAAGTTTTTACTCCACTATATTACCCATAGAAACTCCTCCACTTTACCTCTATGCAGAGGGGACAGCATCCTTTTGCATAGTCTTCATGTATGGGTCATGGATCCTCCTTTAACTTCTCTAAGCCACTATTCTTCATCTATAAAAATGTAAAAAATCTACAAAAAAATCTATAAAAAACAAGGAACATATTCCCTACCTCTCAGAGCTGTTATGAAGATGAACTGAGATAATACAAGAAAGAAGCTTAACCTGTGCCTTGCATATGAAATTACCAATAAATTGCAATTATTATTGTCGTTTCTGACCAGTACTTATACGAAAACACACTAAAGTTTACTTGTTTTGTGAAATGATTTTCCAATATAGGTAATTACACAGTTGTTAATATTTCAGCTTTGGGAAAATATTATTTCCAGGTCCAAATCAATAAAAGGTTTACATAAATACAGTAAATTTGACAATTCAGATGCTTCTTTTGGCATACCACAGATGCCAATTACATTAATTTTTAATCAAATTGTTGCAAATTCAAGAATTAAAAATTCATTTGAGGCAGTGCTATTTAAAGTAACCCACAGTTCATTTTTCTGTTCAAACTCAATCTTTAGACGTCTATTTTTTAGGGTTAGTTCTATTTACTATGGCTGAGCTGGACAGTGTTTCTCCCTAACTTTCTCATTTTTAATGAATATTGAGTTTTCAGGTAAACTTTGTTTTCTGAAGGAATATACTGTGTCTTCTTAGTCGTTTAATAAATTAGAAAAGTGATAGAAGGAGGTAGACATGTCTAGCAGCAGGAGGGAAGAACATTGGTAAACGGAAAGCCAGTTATGTAAACTTTATGGGCCTTTCCAGGTGACTGACTGTTTAGAACTATGCTATCCTAAGTTTAAAAAATGGACATATGCACCTGTCTACACACTCTTATATCAATTTTTATTACCTTACTATTGACATCGTTAAAGACACCATAGTTTTTGCCTGTTGAAAAATAAGATTTAAACATCTTAATCTGGAAAGGGGAAGCCCAAGAGGGAATACAAGAAGAAGACATAAAATGGTGGAAAGGGAAAAATGTGGTTTTAATAACCAAATCCTGAAATACTACATGGGAGCATCTCTTTAAAGCTTGAAGGAAGCAATTTAAGACAAAGACATAGGACAATGACTTGAAAAATTTGCACAGAAAATTGTTGTGGGAATCAGAACTAGAAACTTGGTCTTGTGATTGTTATTTCTAGATTAAAAAAACCACTTGCTATCTAGTCGATTCTGACTCAAGGTGACCCCATATGTGTCAGAGTAGAACTGTGCTCCACAGGGTATTCAGTGGTTGATTTTTTGGAAGCAGATCACCAGACCTTTCTTCCAAGGTGTCTCTGGGTGAACCTGAACTGGCAGCCTTTCATTTAGCAGCTGAGCACATTAACTATTTATACCACCTAGGGACTCCACCACCACTGCCCTCTCATTTCTAGATCCTGTTGAAAAAACTCATTACCATTGAGTCAATTCCGACTCATAGTGACCCTATAGGACAGAGCAGAACTGCCCTACAGGGTTTCCAAGGCTGTAATCTTTAAGGAAGCCAACTGCCATATCTTTGTCCCACGGAGCAGCTGGTGGGTTCAAACTACTGACCTATTGGTTAGCAGCCGAGCGATTAACCGTTAAACCAGCAGGACTCCTTTCATTTCTAGACAGGGACCCTAAAACAGCTGAGATAAAAATTTCAATCATCTTAAAACAAACATCCCATAGAGCGGAGTCCCGGGGGATGGGGAGTGAATGCCAAATAAACCATGATCCCTTTCATGTGTGTCTGTGATGAACCTCAAAGCCACATCTCTACTATTAAGGCTTCTGGATGTGGCTGAATCTCTCGTACATGAAGTAATATGAGAGGCCGAAGCAGCCATACTCTTTGTGGATAGATCTATCTCCATTACTTATTTTCTTCCACCATATGTGATATGTTTAGTAACTTTCAACTCAGATAGACCTAAGACACTAAAAAATTGTTATTGTTAGGTAAAAAGCAAGGCCAAAGACATTTTGGACAAATACTGGTATACAAAATTTGGTAAATCAGTTTGTTTACATTGATTACCAACAATTCTTCTGTCAAATGTTGATGGTCAAAGTTCCAGGATATTAGTCCATCTGGGAAAAAAGGGAGCTAATGCCTGTGAGACCCTATTCACAGCCTATTCCTCTTTCATACAAAGAGTTCTGGATGTGATTCTATCTTCCCAAAGTCAAGTGACATGCAAGGCCAAAACATGCTCAGAATGTAATTATCCTCTCTCAGAATGTGATAACTCTCTACTTTCTTAGTGGCTTTTTTAGTTACAGGCTGACATCAACCACTGTCTTAACAAATGACAGAACAGGGTCAGAGACTTGGGAGCCTGGAGGGAAAATGAGAAGAACAAAAACAAAAACAATGCTGGCTGGAAGAAAAGCTAAAATGAAAATAGTAGCACATAAGCTTAAAAACTGGAAAACCTAATATATATGTGTGTGTGTAATTTATTCTCCTTAGGCTAGGATATAGGTCTTCAAGACTTTCTTATTTAACTTTGCTGAAGGTTTTCAGTATTTTCCCATCTTCATCTTCAGAACATGTAAGAAAATGTCCAAATAAAACCATCAGAAAGACATTCATGTTATATAAACGGGGGACCATTTGATTACAGACCCACAAATTCACAATGCCATTTAGATAGACCTCATATATTCACTTGCATAAAATGTCTGGTGCTCACCAATGGTGTAGAACCTCTTCAGTTCACTCCTCCGGGAAGGATGCTTCTGGGTATTTGCTGCATTGTTTTGCTCTTCTTCAGTGATGGAGGTCTTGGATGCAGGGGGCTTACTGGCTTGTGGGGTTTGCTTTCCTGCCCCAGACAAAGGGTTGAACGCTGGAGCAGTAACATCCACCGACTGGGACTTCTTCTTCAACCTACAGGTAAAGAACACCACATGCTGTGATTACTGACTCAAAAGATATACTTGTTCCAGATCCAAGAAGAGACAGACATGTTTATCTCCATCATATTTTTGTTTCAACAACTGAATTATATTTGGCCTTGCAGTAGAACAAGGTCTATTAAGAAATTATAGCTCTTCCCTACAGTATGTTAAGGTAAATCCTTCAAATACTCTTCAAACTACATTTTAAAGAAAACATAACCTTTGGGTTAGCAGTGGACTGCTTAATCACTGACTCAGCTTAAATCTGACCTCCTTTGGAAGCATTTCATGACACGGACCTTGGTAGCATGGACCTTGGTAACCCTCAGTGAACTTCTACTGAATTAAATTTACCAGAGCAAAAGCTTTGTAAGGAAATAGAGTATATCAATTAGTAAAAGATTCATTAATGAAAACAGTGTTTATTAAATTTTAGTCACTTAATTATCACCTATACCGTTTCTGCTATACCCAGACACCACCTATAATAAAAAACAACAAGAACAAAAAAGTTTCTTTCAAGTTGATTCCAACTCATGGCAACCCCATGTGTTTCAGAATAGAACTGTGCTCCATATGGTTGGGATCTTTTGAAAGTAGATCACCAGGACTTTCATCCTAGGAGCCTCTGAGTGGATATGAACCGCCAACCTTTTGGTTAGCAGTTGAGCGCTTAACCGTCTGCACCACCCAGGAACTTCTATAACTTATATTATCTACTTAATATTCATTAAAATGGAATCTTTTTTTTCAAGTTGCCAATGTTAGTCATGACAAATGCAAATTAAAATCCAATGCACTGTAACACACCCACCAGAATAATTAAAATGAAAAAGACATAAAATTCTAAGGGTGAAGATGAACAGTAATTAAATTTCTCCTATACCGCTTCTGGGAGTGTAAACTGTCTGGCAATATCTACTAAATATCAAGCCATGCATTTTTTGACCCAGCAATTCTATTCTTAGGATATTCCTAACATAAATATAGATATGTTCATCAAAAGACATACAGTAATGTTCATAGCAGCACTATTTGTAATACACAAAAAACTGTAAACAACCCAAATGTTCACCAACAGTAGAATGGGTAAATAAAACATAATGGACAAAAATTATAAAATGGAATTCCATACAGCAGGGAATATGAAGGAAGTACAACTACATGCAACAACATGGATGGATTTCTCAAAAACAATGTCGAGTAAAAGAAGCCAGACACAGCACAGCACACATTGTATGATTCCATTTAGACAAAGTTCAAATAACGCAGAACTAATCTATGATATTTAATGTATGGATAGGGTAACTGCTGCAGGTTATTACCTTTAAGGGGATACGAAGTGGCTTCTGAGATTCTGGTACTGTTTTATTTCCTGATCAGATGCTGGGTACAAAGATATATTTACTTTGTGAAAATCCATTGATCTATGATTTGTGCGTTTTTCTACACATAGGTTATGCTTCAATAAAAAGTTTCCATAAAAAAATGACTCATTTTTTAACTTAAATATATTCATTCACAATGGAGATTATATATAGTTACTGAATGCCTATTTGTTACAAAATAAATAGAATGAAAATCTTGGACTCCAGCCTCCAAAAGACTGAGAGTGGAGTGATTCTAAAAAAAGGATCTTTTTCCTCCTGAGGATATCTGTTCCCCATGCCTATCTCCCTGCTTTACATATGCTGAAAAGGACTGTTGATCTCATTTTTTGAATGTCTACTCTGTGCCAGGTACTGTTCTAGGCACCAGGGATACACAGTGAATCAAATAGGCAAAGCACCCGCCCTCATGAAGCTTTCCTTCTTGGCGAGGAAGCCAGGTAATAAGTAAACAAACAAATAAATATATAACAAATCCAGTGGTGAAAAGTATTGTGGATTAAAGTAAAGCAGGGTAAGAGGGACAGGGAATGGAGTGTGCACGTGTAGTATATCGGGGAGCCAAGGCGGATGTCTTAGATCACCTGGCTTTGGAGAAGAAACCTGAAAGAAGGAGACATGAGAATACCTGGGGGAGCAGTAGTTCAGCAAGTGGGGAACTTGCTTTTTGTGTCAGAGGACAAGGTGGCCACTGTGGCTGGGGCACAGAAAGATGGAGAGAAAAGCAGGAGATGAGGTAAGATGGTGCTAGGGTGACAGGGGAGCTTCAAGGTCATTAAAGAATGACGCTAAGAGAGGGTGTGAGCATGGGAATCATCAGAGAATCCCTTTGATTGCTTTGTTGAAATTAGGTTGAAGGCTGCATCTTAAAGTTAAGTAAGCTGAATACAATGGACTTCTAGTAGTAGCCACTAAAAATCACCTAGTGTACCATATTCTTGGGGAAACATGAATTTACTGTGTACAGGATTTCTACTTTTTATTAATGCCTTGGTCTTCCCAACACCACCATTCCTGTCTTAGCCTGGGGCTTGCAGACTGGAGGTAAACATTACAGAAGTACAATATGCAACTAAAGAAGGCATAAGATTAATAAAAAGAATAGGCTAGGAAATAAGTTGTAGGTCATCCAGGCAACAAAAGTTAATTTGCCCCAACATGGCTTTCCAGAAAAGCATACTTAAAACACACAAAGATTTAGAATGCACTAAAATTATTCTCGTGAATCCTAGTATGTTAGTTATCTAGTGCTGCTATAACAGAAATACCATAAGTGGATGACTTTAACAAAGATAAATTTATTCTCTCACTGTTTAGGAGGCTAGAAGTCTGAATTCAGGGTGTCAGTGTTAGGGGACCCTAGAGGCTGAAGACACCTAATTAATTAGTACTCCACCAGTTATCAGGCCACTCCCAGTCACCTCACCACCATGTCACTCACTTTCTCTAAGTTGTTTTGCAGACCCTCTGGAGAGCCCGAGACAGGTCCAGATCAAACCAGATCTGAATGGGCAGACATGCTCAGAACAGACAAAGATGACTGACAGATGACCCCAGGCTGCCACACATGCTCAGTAACACAAGAGATCTCATGTCAAGGAATGAAAAGACTCATGTCAAGGAACCAAAATCACCGGACATACGTCACCTGCAGTTGTGGAGCCCATTTAAAAAACGAAGAGTCCGTTGGCCACTTCCTCGCCATGTCTTAGTCCCACCCCATAATGCATAATCAATAGAAACTATGAATAGGTAGAACTTCCTGATCCTGCCCACCTGCCTTCTTCCACCCCATATGAATATGTATAATTCCTCAAACATATGAAATGAAAATGCTTTCTTAAATCGAGGAACTCAATCTGAGGTTGATACCTCTGAGCTCCTGCTTGCTAGCCTACGAAATAAACTCTTTCTTCCTCTCAGAAACAGCATCTGAGAGTTTGGCTTCTTGCACGCTGGGCATGGACCCATTGGTCTGGTTTCATTGGCTCCAGGGGAAGGCTTTCCTCTCTGTTGGCTCTGGGGGAAGTTCCTTGTCATCAATTTTCTCCTGGTGTAGGAGCTTCTCAGTGCAGGGACCCAGGCTCCATATGCCACATACACTCCTAGCTCTTCACTCTTGGTGGAAGGAGGTCTCTCTGTCTCTCTGCTAGCTTCTCTCTTTTATCTCTCAAAAGAGAGTGGCTCAAGATACAACCTAACCTCATAGATTGAGTCCTGCCTCATTAACATAACTGCCTCCAATCATTAACATCATGGAGGCAGGATTTACAACACATAGGAAAATCACATCAGATGACAAAATGGTAGACAATCACACAGTACTGGGAACCATAGTCTAGCCAAGTTGATGCACATTTTTATGGGACACAATTCAATCCATAACACCTAGGAACTCTATGAAATCACCAATATTTGACCATTTTTGACCTATGAAAATGTCAGTTTTCTATAGTTCACCCTGTAAACTATTTCAATATTAAATTTGAATTTTAATATAAAACAACTTTTTTGGGAAGGAGAGTGGAGGCTAAATTGGAGAAGTAAGGATTTAAAGGAAAAGTGCTAAGTTGTACAAAAAGAAAGCCAGCTTCTCCCTACCTCTCAAAAACTGTTATTATCAAAATGTAAATATGACAAATTTAATCTAAAATTCACATAGCAGATTATTTTATCACCAGACACTTGTTTACATTTTATGTTGGCCTCTTTGAGATATGACCTGGTTACTAAATTAAAATCTTATATTGGAGGATATCAGCAATGACAGCTTATATTTGATAAAGTGCTAAATACCATAACTGATGGAGTTCTACATAACTTCAAAATGTCTAAGTGTTCCACAAGCCCTTTTTACAGTCTCTTCGGAATGGGCAGAAGACATAGCTCTGGGCTCCAAAAGGCCAAAGGCAAGCAGAAAATAGCTGCTGGGTATCTTCTCTCTCCCCCTTCCTCCAAACATTCACGCTTTTATTGTTGCTGAAATCTGGAACACTGCTAGCAAGTTTGCTAGTTTGCTTAAGGAAGACTTCCATTTGCACATTCTTAGAAAGCAGAACTGTGTGGGTAATTGAACTATTACCCAAAGAGTTTAAAAATGACTATTGTGGTTGACAAGGAAACCTGCTAAATGCTACCTTCAATTTCCAAATTTCACAAAAGGGGAAGTCTTTCTAAATTTTTAACAATGTCCTTAATTAAATGTGTTAAACAAATGTAAATACGGCAAAATGGAATATGTAGGTATGCATGAGATAAAATACCCATTGATAATAAATGAAACGTTACAGATAGAGACAAAAATAATCTCTTAATAAGCACTGAAATAATTTTGGTTAATGTGCTTTGCATTTCCAAAGGAAAATGAGTGCCGTCTTGGATGCAGAATAGGAAATGGGTGAAAGGAGCCACCCCTCTTGGCCTGGTTCCAATAAACAGACTGTCTGGTGTTTCATAATCCTTGCCTTTTCTTGTTCTTTTCCTTTTGAGCAGAAAACAACTATTCTTACTCCTCTGCACATGATTCAATATCTTCTTTCAGCATGATAACAATGTTGGACACTTTTCTGAGACTCAGTTTCCTGATCTATAAAACGGGGATAATACATTCTATGAAAGGGCCTGAGGATTAAGTAAATATCCTACGTGAAAGTACCAGCAGAGCATCTACACATAGCTCTCAATAAATGCAAGTCTCAATGCTGTTATAAGAGGATGTAAACAGAAAATATAATTTTGTTCTTCAGAATTCCCGGGGGAACTGAGGAAATTATATCAGCTTCTCAGGACGCTCCCCACTTCAGATGGACATTGAGTCAGTAGGAACTGGAATACATTTTGTAGGGGGCTTTGCTCATTCTGGAGTGTGGGGTTTTGGGGAAGGAATGGAGGATAGATAACAAGAAGATAAGCTAAATGGGAATCCCCCATGTAGTGTGCAATGTGATAGCCCCCAATTCTTTAGGAAAACAACTAAATCCATGGGGCATTTAACTCAAGCATGTATTTTTTAAAATCTGCATAGGGTTGAACTAAGATAGCAAACTCAGAAGCAGGAGTGAAGACCAGGGAACCATGAGGAATTAAGGACAAGAATTAGCAAGGAAGTGTGAGGAGAGTTTTTAACTTTAAGAGCTCGGTTGCTAACCAAAAGGTCAGCAGTTCGAATCCACCAGCTCTTCCTTGGAAACCCTATGGGGGCAATTCTACTCGGTCCTACAGGGTCGCTATGAATCAGAACTGACTCAGTGGAAACAGGTTTACTCTAAGCATCTTCACATTTAGCCCTTTATTACTTTTATTTATCACTTGTGTTGAATAATCTCTGAGAGTTAAAACAATGCTGGAGATTTATTAGTCGATCATACAATGCACCAATTGGACAACACAAAGCGTGAGACTGCGTGTTGCACCTGAGATGCGGTAATATGAGGTAGTTATAAGCCAAGGGACAAAGAAAGCCAGGAAGTCCAAATGGTTTCGATAAGTCTTTCAGATATTTATTAAAATGTCTCTCGAAATTCTTTCTTCCTCAGAATTGTGTTTGGCTAAGAAGACAAATGATGCAGGTCTGGTGGGGTGGGAGGAGGGCCATTACAGGCTGCCAAGCAGGCTCACAGATAACCAGGCGTCTGCTTCTCTCCAATGCAGGAGTTAAAGAGCGGGAATTGTTGATTATACATAAATCTACAGAAACAAGCTAATTACTATTTCTTAAAAGTTAGGTTACTTATTACCTTAAACTTTTGCCTTGCAAAACAAGGTAGCAGCCACACTTGTCACACTGGCTTCGCCTCGCCGTCCCTTCTCCTTTCCCATTTGTGTGGGGTTTTCACCTTCTAACTCTCTCCACCCTTTTCCGTCTTCCCTTCAGTCATAATTAAGCAATGCTTTTCATCTTTCCTTGTCTATCATGCCCTCTATCTTCTGAAGTTTGTTATTTTGTCTAAATATCACACTATATAACTCTACCGTAAGCCTCAGCTAATTCCTGATATGGCGGAAACGCATAAGAAAAGAATGTCTTCATTTTACTTGAGTTCTTAATTGGAATTACCTCTCCCATCAGTGGAATGCAAATTGTGCCTGCATTACAACTAACTGGATGTGTTCCTGAGTTCGTAGCTATCTGGAGAAAATGAACCTTCTACTGTTCATTTATTACAGTGCAGGATCCCAGTGGCAACAGCATCAACAGCTGAGAAAATCTACTAGAGTATACTGGGACTAATCTCTAGACCCTAGGGATTTAAGGTGGTATAAAAGTGATACATAAAAGTCACATTTTCATATATTGGACTGTGTACCTTGAGAATAATAGCACAGTGTTGAAGATTCGCTATGAGTTGGAATCGACTCGATGGCTGCGGGTTTGGTTTTGGTTTTGGTTTTGGTTTTGGTTTCGGTTGAAGATTATGGACATGGGGCAGGATTGCCTGGAATTGAATCCCTTCTCTGGCATTTACTAGCTGTGTGACCATGGGCAATTTTGTTAACTCTTCCTTGCCTCTGTTTACTCATCTGTAAAACTGTTGTTATTAGCTGCCATCACGTCAATTCTGACTCATGGAGATTACAGGTGTTACAGAGTTGAACTGCTCCATAGGGTTTTCTTGGCTGTAATCTTAACAGTTAGGTCCCCGGGTGTTGCAAATGGTTCGCATTCAACTGCTAACCAAAAGGCTGGCGGTTCGAACACACCCAGTGGTGCCACAGAAGAAAGGCTTGGCGATCTGCTTCCATAAAGATTACAGCCAAGAAAACCCTATGGAGCAGTTCTACTCTGTAACACTTGGGGTCGCCACGAGTCAGAATTAACTTGAGGCAAATCGGTTTAGGTTTTTTTTTTTTTTTAATGGAAGCAGATTGCCAGGACTTTTTTTCTGCAGTACTGGTGGGTGGGTTCAGACCACCAACTTTTAGGCTTGCCATTGAGCGCAAACCATTTGTGCCACATAGAGACCTTTCATCTGTAAAATGGAGGCATTAATAATGCCTATGTAAAGGTTAAATTAATATTTGTAAAAGCACTTAAAAGACTATTTGACACAGAGTGTTATAAAAGCTTTCCTTTAAACAAAACCACAAGCAAACACTAACAGTCACTGAGCATTTGTAATGTACCAGGTACAAGGCCACATGCTGTATATACATTGTTTAATTTATTTATTGATCACAACCAACTGATGAGGTAGGTATCATGTTCCCATTTGTGGATGAGTTAACTGAGGTTTATAGACAGTGATAGGATTAGAAATAAGGGGACCTGGGAATTCAACCAGGGCATTCTGAGCTAAAGGCTACACTTTGGAATTAGGAGATAGAGAGATATTTTAGCTCTGACAAACTTACCAGCCCACCACACGACTCAGAAATAACCTGGACTGTGTAGACCTGTGTTTTCTTATCTTTAATAATGGTATGCATAATAAGTGCCTGCCCTACTAAGAGCGCTACTGCATGCATAAAATACATTAATTTACATGATAGCACTTTGTAAAATTCCACAGAAATCTACACTAGTAGTAGCTACAGAAATTCACCCTTTGTCTCATTAATAATTTGTAAACTTACACAAGTGTACATGTACATATATGTATACAAATGCAAGTGAGTGAGTGTGCCTTAAAAGCTTAATACCTGCAGTCCTTTCCAGAAACTTCCAGCAAGAAGACCATCTGTGGTTTGCACATCTCATTACTGCTAGAGAAGCTGTCTCCTGGCTTCCTAAAAGAGCTAATGTAAGAATATTATTTAAAGTTGTAAAGCTGCTGAGAATGCACATTTTCCAAGTTGGATACTGTCGCTGTTGCAAAAATCTCAAGTCATTCAAAAAGAGCTTTGGAGAGCAAATGCCTAAAAAAATTTCACTTTGCAAAATTAAGGGCTTTTGTTACCCCTCCTGTATAGTCTTACTAAAAATTAGCAGCTAAAAACAAGCCACAAAATCAGCAAAAAAAAAAAAAAAAAAGCGTATTCAGAAGTTCATGTACAGAAGAAATGAGATTGGACATTTATATGTTACAACAAGCTAATAATCTCTTGAAATATAGAGCATGCCAATCAATTACAACTTGCTCTATAAAATTACTGTAGCTATACTCTTCTGTGTGCTCCCAAACAGGAGGATTAAGACAAAAAATCTCACTAAATGTGGAATCAGGAACAACACAATTTTCTTTTACAATTCCAAACCAACGCAAAATGATTCAACAGAAGTATCTTTTGAGAATGCAAATTGGTGTTCAAAGAGTTAACGGGACACCAAAACTAAATAATCTGTTATAATAACACATGTTTCTAACACTGTATTCATTTTAAGAAATCTATGCTTTCCTATTTTGGAAATTCAAAGAATAGAAGATTTAAGAATTAAGCCACAGGTGCAATATGTAGGAATGGTTTGCAAGAAATTCTCTTGTTAAATGCAATTGAATTCAACTCCGTGAAGGACAAGGTCAGTATACATACTAAGAATCCTAAAGAAGCATATATAGATTCATTGCTATTACACCTAATTTTGTGCTATAAATACTAGAAAATAAATTTCAAACTGCCTTTCCAGAGTTTAGTAAACCTTAACATAAGAAGTTAGCATTTCTTCCTGACTTTTCATAAAAAAGATATCCAAGTTCTGTATGTTTGCCAGTTGGTTTATTTAATCTCCATGCTTACACAAAGGAGCCCTGGTGGCCCAATGGTTAAGCACTCAGCTGCTGCTAACTGAAGGGTCGGCGGCTTTACAACCCAGGAAACCTTATGGGGCAGTTCTACTCCATCATATAAGGTCGATATCTGTAGGAATCGACTTGGTGGTATAGAATGACAACATACTTACACCAAACCAGAGAAAAACAGGTATGAGAGAAGCATTTTCTATTAGAAGCCCTCAACTCTGCATCAAAGTAATTCCTACACTCACGGAACTTTTAGTCTGTTCACCATAAATTGTTGAATGAATGGTTTCTTTATGGAAAAACAAACAAACAAGACTTGTTCAAGCAAATCCACATATAAAAATCCATGAAAATAAACTAAAATATTAAGACTTTGGATAATTAAGTAGCAGCTATAATGATCAATTTAACACATTCACATAACATAGACTTCCCCCACCCCATCACAGAAATGTACGTTGGAGCTTGGGTAGAAAAAGGAAAAGAGTTTTATCTCAATCATCAATACTATGATAAAGCTGAACAATATATTGATACATTATTCATAAAGTCCAGTTTTGTATGTTATAAAGGAAAACTGTAGCTTTGAGAAGCTGACATGAGTATACAAAAATTTTCCATAGTGGTATGGCATAGTGAAAACAGCAAACCCTAAATGGCAGTATGGCAGAGTGAAAAGAGTGAGGGATCTGGAATCAAAGATCTGGACTGAAGTTCAGGCTCTACTGCTTTTAGGCAAAATAATGACAAAAGATTTTTTATTTATTGGAGATACTGACTATATGTTTACAGAGCAATGGTTAAGAATTCTGCACATCATCTTCCTACTATAAAGTTCCAATCCACTAAGTTAATAGTAGTAAAACGTTTGTCTCCCTCTCTATGTACTTTCCAGTTACGCTACTATATTGCAAGCACTCACTTTGAAACTACACAAATTTCCAATTAATTTCAGCTTTTGCCTTGGAACTTCAACACCTTTCAACTGGAAAATCCTGAAAGTGAAAACACATTATGTAAATTTAAAGATTAGGGCTTGAAGGATTTGGAAGCCAAATTCTTATAAATGTTAAATAGTCTTCTGTAGTAACTCACAGAGCTGAAATTTAATTTCATTACCTCTGATGAAATGATTTGTAACATGTTATTGCCACATCTATCACATTTTGTTTATTCATTTTAGGAAGAAGGAATCAGAGTAAGTAAGGCTATTTTAAGACTAAGCTTCTATCCAACATTGCTGATTAAAGAAATCTATTTTTAACAGGCCCTATTACAAACTATCTGTATAAAGCATATGGACTAACGGATTAAAATGTAGTTTTGCTTATGCATGACATAAGGCAACTCTAAGCTTAGTCAAGATAGCTTCTGCAGGTAATAATAATCTGGGCCAAAGTCCAGTGGTTTATAATTAAAATGCCAGTATAGCACAACAACCCCCCATATTAATCTCTCCAGATGAAGACAACAGAAATGGGAAAAGAAGCTATAGAAAAATACAAGTTTCTTATTTACAGATTAATTCAGGAACTTGGTGGGAAACACAACTCTGGTTAATTCCTTTATTTCATAACCCCTTTAAATTAACTCATCCTATTGATCAATATAAAAAATCCTCAGGTCATTCTAAATTCTTCAAAGGAAAGTGACATTTTGTGGTTTTTCAAATGTAAGATTACATTATTGATTATGTTATTGATTGAAAAAGATTATTTTTGACAACTGCTCCATTTAGATTCTAATTAGCTACCTTAGATAGGGCATGCCACGCCCTCTCTCGCAATGTAAGAATATGGGTAAATGTGTTACAGTTTTCTTTTCAGATAATAGTGGCTTAACATGAAGCTTATGCCGGTCTCCAGTAGAACAAAGTTGGATTTTAGACTTCTTCCAAGAATAAACATATTATATAATCTTTAAAAATTACATTCAAGAAATCACTTTGCTTCTTTCTCAAAGCAACTCTATGAACCTACTATTTTTCTCACTATTTTCAAAATTTTTCCTATTACTGGGGAGAAACTGATCCTCCTTTTGTCAAAGTCAGTTTCTCCATAGGTTCTCTGAAACCAGCTGCATCCTCTCTCTATACTTGGGGTTTTAATGTACTAATCACCTTCTTCCCATTGGAAGTCTTGAACCAAATGACAAACGGAAACCAGAGTCAGGGATTCTGTCACAGACTGACAGTTTGGAGAAGCTGTGTGCTGGTGAGGCTGCCCCACGGCAGCAGGAGTCCACAGCACAACACAGAAATGCTATGGGCAGTCAGGCCGCAAAGAGAGAAGCCAGAGAAGGCTGGGCCATACATCACAGCCTTTCTTACAATACGAGAAGTCACTCTTCTTCCTTTGGGGAGGCACGTGTGAGGAGGGCGAAAGGAAAAGCCGAAGCTCTCTTCTAAATCTTTCAGAAAGGAAGAAAGTTTTTAATTTTATACATAAAGGAAGAAATGCAGGAAGGGAAGAAGTTTCCTCCCATATTACCTTCTCAGGACTTTTCTCTTAGGTTACTTGCTCTGCAATAATGCTAATAATCTGTCTTTCTGTGCTAAACCATCCCCACCAGCATTCAACCCCACAGAGTTTTCCAAAGAGCCGCTGGTGGATTTGAACTGCTGGGCTTCTGGTTAGCCGCCAGGCTCTTAACCACTGTACCACCAGGGCTCCAGTGTTCAAGCAAGCTCTAACAGCTCCTGGATTGACACAGTGGCTGCAACAATGGGCTCAAACATAGCAAGGATTGTGAGGATGGCACAGGACTGGGTAACGTTTTGTGCTGTTGTACATAAGGTTGCTGTGAGTTGGAGCCGACGCGACAGCATCTAACACTTCACATCTAACATTTCCCATGCCTTCAAGTCATTTTCTCTCTAAGGCTTCTGTCTCGTTTCTCTTCTCTCCTTCACAGTACACAGCTTCATCTCCCATTCATTGCTCAGCCCACTCCAGTACTGCTTTGTACCCACCATTCTCACAAAACAACTCATTTACGTTTTCAAAAACTTCACGTGGTTAAATTCAAAGTTACCTTTTGATGTTCACTTGTCTCAACCTTTTAGCTGCAGATGTATTTGTGGAGAAGGATAATACAGTAGTTAAGAGCACGGACTCTGGAGTTAGAGTTCCTAGATCCAAAACTTGGCTTCTTATTATGTGATCTTCAGCAAATTACTCAATCTCTCTACAGTTTCCTTATTTGTTAAATAGGTTTAATAACAGTACTTGCTGAGAAGTGTTATTAGAAGGATTATATAATATCATCCATATAAAGCATTCAGCCACTAGTACACATAAGCATTCAACTTTTTCTTTTTTAATGCCCCCTTTATCTTGAAACATTCTACTTCTTAGATTCTCTGATCTATGACTCTGCTAGCATTCCCTTCTTCATTATTCCTTGCAGGGTCCTCCTTTTCTATTTAACCCAAGATTTTGGCATTCCCTGTGGCCTAGTGGAGCTGGGCCTTTCTCTGCTCTATTTTCACTATCTTCCTAAATGATTTAATTCATTCCCTTGAGTTTTAATATTTTTATGCTGAAAACTCTTATATTTATACCTCTAGCCCAAAAATTCTCCAGAGCTGCAAACCTGAATAAATTTAACTTTACAAAAAAACCCGAGGGCATCATCATTCATGTTTACCTCGCAGCGGTTAGGTGAAAATCAGGTGGGCATGGGCTGCACACAGATACTTGACAATCACTGGGCTAGACAATCTCAAATTCTCAAGACAATGAATTTGCTTTGTCAAAAGTCCCTTTGTTCAAACTGCTCCACTACTGCCTCTACCTTGTTATGGCTTCTATCTAGCAGAAGGACAGGTTTTTACAGTTTTCCAAGCCCTGGTATTTGGGACAGTCTACACAATTAACACCCATGGAAGCCACAGTCAAGAAATCAAATGACGTATTGCATTGGGCAAATGTGCTACAAAAGATCTCTTTTAAGTGTTAAATAAAAAAAAACAAAGATGTCACTTTGAGGACCAAGATGCGCCAGACCCAAGCCATGGTATTTTCAATCGCTTCATATGCACACGAAAGCCAAACAATGAATTAAGGAAGACCAAAGAAGAATGCCTTTGAATTATGGTGTTGGTGAAGAATACTGAGTATACCATGGACTGCTAGAAGAATAAACAAATATGTCCTGGAAGAAGGACAACCAGAATGCTCCTTAGAAGCAAGGATGGCGAGACTATGTCTTACATACTTTGGACACGTTGTCAGGAGGGATCAGTCCCTGGAGAAGGACATCGTGTTGGTAAAGTAGAGGGTTAGCAAAAGGGATGAAGACCCTCAATGAGATGGATTGACACAGTGGCTGCAACAATGGGCTCAAGCATAGCAATGTTTGTGAGGATGGCACAGGACCAGGCAGTGTTTCCTTCTGTTGTACACAGGAAGATCCGGCAGTGTTTCGTTATGTTGTACCTAGGGTCGTTAAGATTCAGAACTGACTCGATGGCACCTAACAACAACAACATAATTTGTGGTGCTCAGGGCAAAAAGAAAATGTGAGGCCCCTTGTTTAAAAAAAAAAAAAAATTATTCAGAATTTCCAGATCAGGACAGCAGAACATTAAATCAAGTGTGGGGCCCTCCTAAGCACAAGACCCTGGGTAGCTGCATAGGCTGTACTTCTGCAAAGCTGGCCCTACTTGTATTGCCTGATGTCGTCCCCCAAATTGCTTTTCCAAAGCACAACTTATTAAAGATGATGTTTCAGCACCTAGGAATATTGTATAAGGAAACATATGAGGATGATACTCCAGTTTGATGGATCCTTTGTTATTGGTCAGTAAATGCTATCTTGCAAGCCATGGCTCAACTCCAAAGCACTGCAGATTATAAATTGAAATAATGTCTTAACTTCCTGGCAGTCAAAATGCCCATAGTCAGTTTGAGTTCTTTGTATCTGTAGGGTTATTATTAGAGCTTAAGAAAAAATACTCTGAGTTTACTCAATTTTATCAAAACTACAAAGACATTTCAAAATAACTTGCATGTGGAGGAAGGGAAATTGAGAGTCCCAAGCCCTGGGGGTGGAACTGGCAGTGAAAAAAGCATGCTGTCCTTCCCTTTTTGCATTAAAGCAAGAAATATTTAGATGGACAGGATTTCTGTTTTACAGAGGTAAGGAAGCATTTCAGAGCAAGGGTAACTTGGAGAGTCAATAGATTATTTTGGGCTATCACACTAGGCTAACCCACCTTTTCTTTCTTTGGATACCACTGCTTCCTTCCACTCTTTCATCTCATTCAATCCACTCTCCACACTGGGAGCACTGTGCTCTTTAAAAACACAATTCAAATCAAGTCAGTTCCTCTAATGGCTTCCCATCTCACTGAGAATAGAATCCAAACCACTTACCATAGACTGCAAGATCCTACATGATCTGGCCTCTGCCTCCTTCATTGGCCTCATCTCTGTACTCCCCCTCGCTCTCTCTGTTCTGCTCAAATCGTCCTTTCAGTTCTTAGAAATCGTACTCCTCTCAAAGCCTTTGATTAGAAGTTCCCTCTGCTTGAAATGCATCTTCCCTAAAAACTCACATGTCTGGCTCCCTGTCATGCAGTTCTCAACTCAAAAGTCCCTTTTCAGAAAGGTCTTCTTTGATCGCTCAACCTAAAGTGTTAACTTTTTCAAAGTGACTCCCTATCTATCCACCACCCTATTTTCTTTTCTTCGGACTATTTATCACTGATATATTTTCTTGTAAAATACTGTTACCCCTGTTCTCTTAGTTAATGATGCAAGAGCAGGAAGTTAGCCTGCCTTGTCCACTGTTCACTTCTTCACCGTGCTTAGAATAGGGTTTTACTCACTCAATGCTTCATTCTGCATTAACTAAGATGGAAAACTTATTTACTTTCTATTATTTAAAATGACAATTTACCTGTAGAGATTTTGAGCTAGAAAGAAACGTTACATGCTTTCTATCATTTAAAAATGCCAATTTGCCTGCAGAGATTTTTAAATATACAGGAAAAAGAATGACATAATACATTTATCATGTCCATGTATAAAAAAAAAGCCAAACCAAACCCACTGCTGTCGAGTTGATTCTGACTCACAGTGACCCTATATGACAGAATAGAACCGCCCCATAGGGTTCCCAAGGAGTGGCTGGTGGATTCGAACTGCCAACCTTTTGGTTAGCAGTCGTGGCTCTTAACCACTGTGCCACCAGGGCTCCTTTATTTTATCTCTCTGGTGATTTCTCAGGAACTTATTTAAGTAGTCTACTTATAATGACAACTTGCACCACAAAAATCCAAACAGCACAACAATCATCAGCTAGAAATTAGTAGTCACTTGTGACTCCTGGGTTATTGTTTTTTTGCCACAGTAAGCAAATGAATGCTCAGTGACTACATATTTAGCATTCACTCTTCAAAGTCACAGGAAAAAAACACAGCTTTACTATACAGGCAATGATTTCAAATTGCAAGTCACTGTGAAGGCAGTGACAAGGAGGTCAGAGTTTCAGGGAAAGAACAATTCTTTGTCTATAGCATACGGTCCTATTTAACTTCAAGGGTATTGCTGGAGTCAGTACCCAAATTTTGCTTTATATCACCATGTATATCAACTTGTTATATAAGTGAGTTTACCTTCCCTTCCAACATAGCATGTGGAATAAGATTCTACTAGCTATTCAAAAATCAAGGAAAAAGAGGCCAAATTGTGAAACTTGTTCATAATTCTCGTCATGCACTCTGTTGGTTAAAGGCAGTAGTGATTTTGGGGGCAGTGAGAGGTTTGTTGTGTGTTTTCATTTTTCCTATACAGTAGAAGCAAAGTATCATATACATTTTGGGGGAAAAAGAAACCAAACAAGCTCTAGACATACAAAGCAGAATGTATTTTGTTATTTCTGCTGCTGAGAACAGAGAATAAGAAAGACAAACCATACTACACAAAGATTTGGGCCACAGAAGGGGAAAAAATTAAAATGAATACTTTTTACCTTAAATATATATACTTTTCCCTAAACTTAGGATGACCCTCAAATTGGTCTTCAACAAAGACAATCAGAAACAATACATTTATATTTATTCTGATATAAATTATTAATATTAATCATTAGCAATTATGAAATTTAATGTATTAATGATTTATAACTTATAATTATATAAATTTATAATTTAATAATAATTTATACCAATCATTATTATGATAATAATTTATGTAGAATAAATTCCAAACCAAATTGGGAAACTATCCCAAAGCAAAACAATTAATTAATTAATTAATTAACAAGCAGTTGTTCTTAATGGTAATCACCTCCTGGGAAAAATTATAGTTGTCAAAGAAACCAGGACCCTTGTAATTTTTAAGCATCTGCTCATTCTTCAGCCAAAGAAGTAAAATCTCCATCAGTTGTTTCCTTAGCATTTAAGAGGACGGGATGAATTAATGGCACATGAAACTGTTTTGGAGAAAAAAATCAAATTTTTTTTCCCCAGGTTTTCTAAATGACATACTGTAAAGGGTCCCAAGATGCACAATCACTACCATCATATAATTTAATGAGAGTAGAATGGGAAACAGAGATGCAATCATGATTTAACACAACAGTCTTGAATTAAAGTGAAATTTAAAAACATTGCATGGCTATGGTCCATGCAGTGATTGAAAGAACTTTGAATTTCATACAAAGCTTTGTTTAAGGCTAAAATATGTGGGCTGCAAACTGCCTCATGCAATTTCATTAGTAAGAAAACTTTTTTATTATTTTTGCAGATAGCACATTTTCCCTGCATATTTTTTATTACATCTGAATTACTCCGTTGATAGATTTATTTAGAAGACGGTGTGCTGGGACTTATTTTTAAAGTAATATTCCATGTTTGAATTTATTATCTAGGCAGTAAACTTCAAAAACACATTTGAGAAATGTTTGCTCTTAAAGAAACACAAGACCTAATGATCATACAATTGCACCATTTTCTCAGAAATTTTATTTTGCTACAATATTGCGAATGTAATTCATAGTAAACAATATATGTGAATTTCCAGAAGTCTCCATAAGAGCTTCAGTAGCTATTGCTTAAGAACAACTGTCTGCAACTTTCCAGCAGGCAATTGGAAGGCTGCTATACACATAAAAGTCAGATATGAGCCAGGACATTTGAATCCAGTGAAAAGTACAAATGATAACTGATCCTATGAGTTTTCCTGGGCAATACACATACGTACTAAGAATGAGGACAAAATAAGGTCACAGAAGAAGGAGAAATGAAAATATTCACATTTCATAATGAGAGGGTGAAACATGCTTTACCAACATATGTCTCACCTCACCTTTTGGCACGCAGTGAAAATGATTTAAAACAAAACAAAACACCAAAACAAAAAAACATGACAACAGAATGACTCTTCTACAGAAATAAAAATCAAAACTAATATTCAACAAGATTCCACCCCCCCCGGGGGAGGGATGTTAATCACCTACTGGGGCATTACAATGCAACTGAACAAAAACAGGGTCACTAAGCGCAAATATACTATTATGATTATAAACTGCAATCTTCATCAAATATACATTTATAGTGGCACAGTGCCTAGGACTCCAGTAGATACCTCCAAGAGTATCAAGTAATAAAACCTCAATAAGATGAGCCAGGCTTTTTTACAAGACAGTATTAGTTCAACGTTTACTGTGACTACTTTCTCGTCAATATATGGCTCATACCTTCTCTTTATTTTGAAATAAAAGTAAGACAGGCAGACAATATTATAGAAAAATGCCAGGTGTGTACAAAACTTTCTAATAGATGAAAAAGAATTACCTATCATAATCACAAAGAAATTATTAAGCACCAATGGCTCCTATGGCTCAATTAACTGAGTCCCAATATTTAAAAAGATCATAGGTCTGAGCAATGTGAAGAATAAGAATTCCAGAACACTTAACTGTGCTTATACCAAACTTGTACATAGAACAAGAGGCGGTCATTCAAACACAACAAGGGGATACTGTGTGGTTTAAAATCAGGAAAGGTGCATGTCAGGGTTGTATCCTTTCACCATATTAATTCAGTCTATATGCTGAGCAAATAATTTGAGAGGCTGGACTATATGAAGAAGAACACGGCATCAGGATTGGAGGAAGACCCACTGACAATCTGTGACATGCAGATGACACAACCTTGCTTGCTGAAAGTGAAGAGGACTTGAAGCACTTACTGATGAAGATCAAAGACTACAGCCTTCAGTACGGATTACACCTCAACATCAAGAACACAAAAATCCTTACCACTGGACTGGTAAGAAACTTCATAATAAACAGAGAAAAGATTGAAGTTATAAAGGATTTCATTTTACTTGGATCCACAATCAATGTCCATGGAAGCAGTAGTCAAGAAATCAAAGGACGTATTGCATTGGGCAAACCTACTGCAAAAGACCTCTTTTCAAATGTTGAAAAGCAAAGATGTCACTTTGAGGACTCAGGTGCGCCTGACCCAAGCCATGGCATTCTCAATTGCCTCATATGCATGTGAAACCTGGAAAATGAATAAGGAAGACTGAAAAATGAATGCATTTGAATTATGGTGTTGGTGAAGAATCTTGAATATACCATGAACTGCCAGAAGAATGAACAAATCTGCCTTGGAAGAAGTACAGCCAGAATATTCTTTAGAAGTGAAGATGGCGAGATTTCATCTCATGTACATTGGACATGTTATTGGGAGGAACCAGACCCTGGAGAAGGACATCACGCTTGGTAAAATAGGGGGTCAGTAAAAAACAGGAAGATACTCAATGAGATGGATTGACCCAGTGGCTACAATGGTCTCAAACGCAGCAACGACTGTGAGAGTGGTGTAGGACCTGGTAGCATTTCATTCTGTTGTACACAGTGTGGCTACGAGTAGGGACTGACTCAATGGCACCTAACAACATAGGTCTGAGGCTTTTCTAAGTCAATATGTCATTTTGGTTGGTGTTAGGGTAACTGAAGAGTTTATCACCATCAAAGCACTTATAAAATTTCCCTCTAAAACGTCCTGCCTTGAAGGGGACAGGAAAGCTGGTGATAGGGAACCCAAGGTTGAGTAAGGACAGTGTTGATGTGTAGTGAGGTTGTTAATCATTGTCATAGGGCAACATGTGTACTAACTGTTTAATGAGAAACTATTTTGTTCTGTAAATCTTCAGTTAAAGTGAGAATAGCAGCACAATTGGAAGAGCATAGTCAATGTCACTGAACTGTGCATGTAGAAATTTTTGAAATGGTGTATCTTTGGCTATGTACATTTTCACCAAAAAAAAAAAAAAGGTTGAGAAGTTAGAGGGTTGACATGTTGTGGGGTTGTTAACCAATGTCATAAAACAATATGTGTACTACTGTTTAA
>NW_004443945.1:11584648-11619003 GCF_000243295.1 Trichechus manatus latirostris
AGGGTTGACATGTTGTGGGGTTGTTAACCAATGTCATAAAACAATATGTGTACTACTGTTTAATGAGAAACTATTTGTTCTGTAAACCTTCACCTGAAGTACAATAAAAAAATATATATAATTAAAAAAAAAAAGAAAAAAAAGGTCCTGCCTTAAGTGCTGAACTGGTGCAGTTTACATAAATAACAGCTCTGGTGGCTATGACGCTTACTCAACAAGCTCATTTATGCTTTAAATCAACTTAAATTTCCTGTCCTGTGGCAGGAAATTCAATCTCATTTTTGTACTTTCTTCCCTTGCCCAGAGTTGTGCAAAAACCAAGGGTCTTAAGCATCACCAAAGCAAAGGGAAGTGCCCCCTCCCTCGATTTGCCCCAGTCACTGGTCCACATTGCCCCAGGCTGTATAGAATACATTGGTTCACCACTGTCCCAACCTGTGTGAGTCCTTCATGGCCTGTGATTTTGCTGCTTCTGTACCTGCTGCAAACAGGGGATCACTGGGGTGGCTGTAGCAGTCTCCCTGGGGGTACTAGCAGGTCATCCTCTCAGAGATCTTGCTGTCTTGAGAGTCTGTTAGTCATCACTAGCTCCTCCCTCGTTTCCAGGCACTTCCTGTTCCCCTGTGGGTCAGGTAGAGACATGTGACTAGTTCTGGCCAATCAGTTGTTAGTGGAAGTGATGTGTGTCACTTCTAGTCCCTTAACTGCTAGTGTAAGACCCTCCAGGCTCTTTCTTCCCTGGAATGGTACTAGCAACGTTGGCAATGGTGCCTGCTCTGTCACCCAGGGTTCTCGCCTGAGAAGACATGGAGCAGAATAAGCCCATGCTAATCAGGATGGAAATGAAGCTTGAATAAAAAAATAATCTGTGTTGGTTTATTGGGGTTAGTTTGTTACTAAAGCATAACAGCCCAGTGCTACTCAAACTTGAGCATTTATCAGAATCACCTGGAGGACTTGTTAAAACACAGATTGCTAGGTCCTGTTTCAAGACTACTTCAAGACGATTTTATATATATGAATACACATATTATATGTCAATGTGTTTATTTCCGGTACTTATATTCATTCAGTCATTTATTGACTGAAATATTACTGGTGTCATCTGGGAGCTTGCTAGAAATACACCATCTCAGGTCCCATTCTAAACCCAGTAAACCTGACTCTTCGTTTTAGAAAGATCTCCATGATTAATTTGTACGTTAATGTTTGAGAAGCACTGCTATTGGTGACTACTAGCACACAGTAGGTGTTCAGTTGATTTAGTCATTTAGTCATAGTGAATATGCATTGACTGTAGTTGCAGGTGGATAAATCAGAATACAGATGAAAGTTTGAGAGGTTTATGTTTTACAATTGCCTATCTTCGGGTTTTAAATGAACTTGGATCCTTTTCAGTGCTCATTTCATTCCTCACAGTAACCATTTACTGTGTGTGGTGAAATGTCATCAGACACAATGTATTTTTATAACGGAGAAAAACCATTGTTTTTAATGAGACCATAAACAATATAGTCAGTTTTCACTTTTCACTGAGTGCTATCAAAAAAAAAAAAAAGAGCTAAAATCCTAATACTACAAAAACTTGATGCTTCAGAACCCGTGGCTGCTAGAGGGTATCGGGCTAACTAGTAGGAAAGTTAAGCTGTACAATGAGGCAAATTAGGGGTGGGAGGTGTCGTCTGGTCCTGCAGTTTAGAAGCCATGACCTGCATGCAACATGTTCCCTTTCTTTCTCCCATCTCAGTTGCCTCAGCTGTAAAATGGGGCTAATAATAATAACCAGTCAGTGTTTATACTATTTTCAGAGCTTTAACCTCTTCCAAATATCCTCTAATTCTCATCATGACTTCCTAAGGTAGGTATTTATTGTTGTTATGTGCTGTCAAGTTGATTTTGACTCATACTCACCATATAGGAGAGAGCGGAACTGCCCCGTAGAGTTCCCTAGGATATAATCTTTACAGAAGCAGATTGCCAGGTCTTTCTCCTGCGGAGCTGCTGGGTGGGTTCAAACTGCCAGCTTTTTGGTTAGCAGCTGAGCACTTAACCAATGTGCCACCAGGGCTCCTTAAGGTAGGTAAAATCATTTCCTTTTTATAGGTAAGAACCAGAGGCTTAGAGTGGCTGAATATCTTAGTCAAGATCATACAAATGGTACATCCCAGAGCTGGGGTTTAAGCTGCAGGTGCAGAGGGCAGGCATCAGAGAGTGTATACTTATCTTTAGATTGACTTATGCTGTTTTGGTAAGATAGTACTAAATTAACCTTAATTCTTAGCTCCATTTTCCTTTCAATCTCCTCTCCTACAATGACCGGAAACATCAAAGTAGAATGTAAAAACAGTCTTGATATTCAATCAGCAGACCCTGAGTCCCCAGAAGAAACAAGCATGGATCAGAAAATACCAACATCCCAGATAGGGAAAACAGCACATTCAAATGTCGTTAGGTTGCTGTCAAGTCGAACTATGACTCATAGCGACCTCATGTGTTTGAGAGTAGAACTGTGCTCCTTAGAGTTTTCAATGACTGTGAGCTTTTGGAAATAGATTGCCAGGACTCTCTTCCGGGGCAACTCTGGGTGGATTTGAACCACCAATCTTTCAGTTACTAGCCGAGTGCTTAACCATTTGTACCACCCAGGGACTCCATCAAGGAGGTACGCATGTGACAAATACACACTTGGACATGATAGAAGCAGTGTGCTACACTCTAGTGTGTCAAGCAATACAGTTCTGCAGGCTAGACTGGCTTTTCTTTACATTGTAATACAGTGGCAATGTCACTTAGCCCAAAAGGTCCCCACCAACTGTATTTGTATCTATAGCTACAGCATTGAAGAATGCAGAACTATTTATAATGCATTTTAGAAGGATTTATTTTTAATACTAATTCAATGTCAAAGTCATTTAGCCCAAAGGCCCGCCTCAGACACTTCTGTATATACAACTATATTATTTGGTGTTGTTAGGTGTCGTTGAGTCTATTTTGACTTATAGTGACCCCATGTGACAAAGTAGAACTGCCCCCAGAGGATTTTCTAGGCCCTGGTGGAGCAGTGGTTAAAGCGATGGACTGCTAGTGGCAGTTCGAAACCACCAGCGGCTCCACAGGAGAAAGATATGGCTGTCGGCTTCTATAGAGATCTACAGCCTTGGAAACCCTACGGGGTTGCTATGAGTTAGAATCGACTCAACGGCAGTGGGTTCGGTTGGGTTTTGGGAATCTTTACAAGGGCAGATCACCAGATCTTTCTCCAGCAGCTGCCAGGTGGGGTCGAACCGCCAACCTTTTGGTTAGCAGCCAAGGGCTTAAGCACTGCACCCCCCAGGGCTCCTTTTACGCCCCCAGGGATCCTTATACATAACTATAGCTTTCTAGAACATGGAAAAATTTATGATGCATTTTAGAAAAAAAAAATCTGTCTCTGTGCATCTCCTGGCTCTTCAGAAACCTAGACTCTCCTGTTTAGGTTATAGATTGGTGAAGTTTCGTGAAAACATTAACAACACAATTTGTTAAGCATTAATAAACAACATATTATAATTTGCAGATTAATTGGCCTGGCAATTTACCATCTAGCGAGACAGTGCTTCCTTTTTCCAAAGCTTAGCTCTCTACAGTAGCCCAAATACCTGTAGGCAGCAATTTAAAACATACTAAAGGATGTGAAAGACAGTAATCGGACAATGCCATATTGCTGCTTCCAGAGTCTGGAGGGAGGAACAGTAAACAAAGGCATTCCTGTTACACACATCCATTGTGACGGCAGCCCCACATAACTTCTGCTTGGTACACCTGTGGAGGAGCCTTAGGAGAGGCTTAAAAGCAGGGATTTCCAGGTTTTAAGGGTTGCACAGTGGTTCAAGTTCTCGGCTGTAACCAGAAAGGTTGGCAGTTTGAACCCACCAGCCGCTCCATAGGAGAAAGACATGGCAGTCTACTTCTGTAAAGATTACAGCCTTGGAAACCCTATGGGCAGTTCTACTCTGTCCTATAGGGTCACTATGAGTCAGAATTGACTCGATGGCAATGGGTTTGGTTTTTTTGGTTTGGTAGCTGCAACTGTGATTGATAAATGAATACACTGGAGAAATAAGTCTCCTGTTTTCTTCCTTTGCTTTAGATTTTCTGAGGCCAAAAAACATTCCTGCTACACCAACAATGTTATGGAATGAAAGCGCCCCCCTGCCAAAAAAACTTTATATTGTAAATCCTCACCATTATACCTGTGGATATAATCCCATCTGGGAACAGGATTTTCTTTGTTATGTTAATGAGGCCATGTCAGTGTAGGGTGTGTTTTAAACCAATCAGTTTTTTCAGGTATAAAACAGCACATCAGGCACAGAAGAAAGAAGCACAGCTGCGGGAATACAGAAGCCAAGCCACATGAAGATCACCAAAGAACTGAGGAACAGAAGCTGAAAAGAGACAAGGACCTTTCCCCAGAGCCAACAAAGGAGAAAAGCCTGAATTCGGACTTCTAGCTTCCTAAACTGTGAGAAGATAAACTTCTGTTCATTACAGCTACTGTCTTGTGGTTTTTCTGTTATAGCAGCACTAAGAAACTAAGACACACAGCAACCCTTTACCTGAAGCCCTAGGTTTCTTTTTTTTTTTTTACTATTTCCTCCAAGGGCTGAACTAACTCGGCTAAAGAGATTTAAAAAGTTTTGAGGAGAGGAGAGTCATAAGTTAGTAGTATACCCACCAAAACCAAACCCACTATCGTCGAGTGGATTATAACTCACAGCAAACCTGTACGACAGAGAACTGCCCCATAGGGTTTGCAAGGCTGTAATCTTTATGGAAACAGACCACTACATCTTTCTCTCTCAGAGCAGCTGGTGGGTTTGAACTGCAGACCTTTCGATTAGCAGCTGAGTACTTTAACCACTGCGCCACCAGGACTCCTTTAGTAGCATGCAGCACTTGCTAAATGTTTGGTCAATTAAACACTAGTCAGAATGTAAGAGCTAAACAAGTGAGTGCTTCCAACATTCCCAAACCGTGTACCAGGGTACCACAAGGAGGCGCAGCAAATGCACTGGGGCACCAGGGGATATTTTAAATATTTAAATTCTCAACGAAAACATGCTGACATGTGAAGGAACCATGCAAAGGGCTTTGTCGTTTAACAACTTAAGTTGTTTGTTTCTAACTACTTAATAAATGGAACTGTTAGGTATATATTTTGGCTGAGGGGCACCGTGAGAAAAAAATTCTGAGACACTCAGGGCAAACAGAGAAAGTTTGGTAACCACTGGAGTGCCTCAAAAAACATAACCAGGTAGCATTTTATACAGTACTATTTTCCAATCGTCTTTTCAATGCTAAATCTGGAGGTGACATAATAAAGGTGACCACGTACAGACACCTTTGTATGTACTAAGCACTGATCTAAATGCTCACATAAATCATCTCAATCGATCCTGCAAATTGGTCATTCATAGTCCCATTTTACAGGTAAGAAAAGGGGCACAAGCAGTTGGCCCACTTGCCCAAGGTCTCACACATTCATTGCAGGTGGTGTGCTTCAGGAGCAGGAGCTTCTAACCATCATGCTGCTGCTTCTAACCAGGCCAGGGGAGAAAAAAAAAAAACAACCCAATTCCGACTCATAGCAACCCTACAGGACAGAGTAGAACTGCTCCGTAGGGTCTCACCAGGCAGTAGGGTATAAAATAGCGTGGTATGGGAGTCAACAAGTCACTGCCCACTTTTGCAGACTTGGAAACTGAAAATTTCACACTAGCAATATTTTCATACTTCTAAAATGCCATGGCTTTCATTAGGAGCTTTTTGTGGGGATTGCAAAGAAAAGACACATCACCACATCAATTGTATGTATTGCTTAACAGATGCATTCTATTTCAGATTAGTTAAAATGTGAAAAAAAAGTTGTCTTCCAGTCGAGGAAAAACAGCATACACACATTTGTGTGTGGGTATACGTGTGTGTGTGCATACGTATGTGTATGAACATATGTAAACAAGTGTGTGAGCATGTATATGCAAATGTATGTGTTTACACACACACATTTATTTCAGTTCTATTAACTGAAAATATCAACTAAGAAATGAGAAAAAAAAAGATAGAAAAGATAAATTGGGAGTGGGAAGGAAAAATAAAGAAAAGAAGCAGGATATTAAAGCAAGGTCAGTCATCTCAGCAAGATTGGGCAAAGGGATAACTCTTTCCAGAGGAGACATTGCCAAGAGCAAGTCTGTTGCTATTGCATTTAGAACCAGTGGAAGCTGAGATGCCCGCAGAGGCACAGCATCAGGCAATCGTCTCTGACAGGACTGGAGAGAAAGGAGTAAGTCTACACTGAGGCAGCCACTCAGTATAAAGGCACGGAGGACACACAAAACAAGCAAAGAGGCTGGGACTAACATTTGTTTGATAGTACATAAACCACATTAAATACATATTCCTCAGGTTGGCACACAATGGCCTCCACTGATTAGTATCTATCAGCCATATGATATCAGCTCCTAAGCCTCCCCTGTATATAGGCTAAACATGCCAAATCTGAGTTATCCTGACCCTGTGCCTTCTTTAAACTAAAGTGACAACATTTAAGTCTTCCTGTTGGCCAGGGGTAATGCCCCCTTCTAACTGTCCCTCAAGGCTCATCCTAAAGAGGAATACACTTTTAAAATACTGCTTCCTAGTCCCTTCCATAAGATATGCTTTATTTAACCTATGCAACTAATAGCATTTTAAATCTCCCTCATGACTACTTCAGTGGTGGTTTTCAAACACTTTAAGCCACATAATGTGTTGCTCAATGAAGAAAAGTAAAATATGTCAAAGCAGAACGTTGCTTGGCGGTGGAGAAAAAAGTTGGCACCCGCAAAAAAGAGATATATTCTTTTTTATATACCTTTGGTGTCTAGAATTATGTCTTACACATAACAGTACTCAGTAAGTGTTTGTTGGATTTAATGAAAATGGGGTTATAGGGGGGTGACCATACATCTTCATTTATCTGGGACAGTCTGGTTTAAGCCAGTTGTCCTGTTGAAATTATTAATGGTGCCCATGTTCCTTCTCAAGTATTTCAGTTTGGACACAAATTATATTGTTACCTGAGTTACAGGAAGAAAAGCTGTGCTATAGATGAGAAAAATATACTTTAGAAATGATTAAATTACTTCCTCAAAATTACAGAGCATAAGAGGAATAAGAACCACCTGGGTCACAAAGCATATAAATCTCAAGTTAACAGGAGGTAAATACTTCTCATCAAACCAAACATCATAAACAGGGAAGAAAGATTGCTGAATTACATTTTTATCATTAATAATTAGAAAATTCTAGAATTATTAGTCTTCGTAACCATGTATATAGTTATCCTAATAAATCTAAATAATATTTTGGGTTTCCTACATCATAGTTAATTTATATAATATTCCAAACAAATCAATATCAATCCTCAAAAAGTCAAGACCAATCAACCAATAAATATTTACTTAGTGTCTCCAATCTATATAAGATGCAAATAATATGTCAGATACACTAATATAAAATCTGCACACCGTTTGCACAGATCCTTAGTTATTAAAGGACATCTATCTCCTGGGACCACCACTGGTCTGCTAGTTTGTCCTGCTGTGGTGCCTTGCATGTTGCTGTGATGCTGGAAGCTATGCTACTAGTGTTTCAAATACCAGCAGGGTCGTTGATGGTGGACAGGTTTCAGCTGAGCATCCAGACTAAGACAGACTAGGAAGAAAGGCCTGGTGATCTACTTCCAAAAATTACTCAATGACCCCATGATCACAACAGAATATTGTCCTATACAGTGCTGAAAGATGAGGCCTCTAGGTTGGAAGGCACTACACAGGGGCCACAATAATGCACTTGAGCATACAAACCATTGTGAAGATGGGCCAGGACTAGGCAACACTTCAAGTTCTGTTGCACACGGGGTTGCCATGAGTCCGAGTCAACTCAGTGATAACCAGCAATAACAACCAACTGGGAAAACTTACAATCATGAGCTTTTCCAGTGATTGCCTTAAATCACCCAGTGATGGTGCTGTGCTGAGGTGGGGTCTCCCAGGGCTCATACTGCATGCACCCTTCTTCCTGACACCTGCCAAGTCACATAACTGCATTCGAGGTCCCTGGATTATTATTCAAGGAAGTATTTATTGTTCAAGTTGTTGTTTATCTGAACTATAAGAATTTTTAGGTTAAAAATTATACTGACATTTAAGATACTACTATAATGTTATTATAATATAACATTTATCTGGTAATTTCAATAAGAAATTACGCATACGAACTTACCTGCAGTACTGTACTGGAAATCTATAAATTCTGTTTCTTCTTAGGTGACAGAAAGGTATGATAAAAAGCCTCATTTATGCATAAAAATTAAATAGGAATAGAAATGAGAAAGTGAAATAATGAGAAATCTCAAAACTCTTCACGTGACCAAAAAAGTCTTATTTTTTACAGTTCCAGAGAGCTTAGTATATAAATGTACATTTTACTATGTATGCAACTGAAATACTATGAAAGCAAAAGAACAGCAATTGTTTTAAAAAAAAATCACAAAAGAACTATCAGTAATTTTCTCTAATTCATTTTGTAAGATTAAAGAAATTTAGAAAAGACACTCAGGCTTTGAGAATTTTTACCAGGATCGGGTTCCTCAATACGTCTTATTTCCTGACATAGTTAGCTCGGAAACCTAGAAGGTCAAATCTGAGAGAATGCACACATGCACAATTTGCTAGAAGAAAATCAATTTGAAACACAGAGTATAGGCTCAGTGACATTAGCTAAACATAGAACGTGGTAGTGGAGGCAATTAGAGGGTTGTGAGGGAACATTTCTTTGAAGTCTGTAAAATAGGTGGCTTAAAAAGTCTGAAATAGGTGGACAGTTCTCTTTTACTTAATTCATTCAGTAACTATTTGAGTGAACTCAAAAACATTTACTGAGTTGAGCACTTAGGCCCCAATCCTAGACACTACAAAAACAAATAATATGAATGTGTCTCTTCAGCACAATATTAAGCAAGAGAGCAATTCATTTAACAGATGAGAAACCTGAGACTCAGAGAAGTTCAGTACTTACAGAACATCACTCAGGCAGAATCCGGTAAAGCTAGGATTAAAAGTTGATACTCTTTTACAAATCCTCACGGTCTCCATACTTTCTTGAATTATAGACGCTAGATAAATCCCTGAAACTACTGCCCTGGTATAATCTTTAAATCTTAAACCAAAAATATCCCCTGAAGCCTTCTTAAAACCAAACAATAGTTTAGCTTAACTAGTAAGAATGTCTGCCATGAGCGTTGTGCTCTTTTACGATCTGTCAATCTGGGATCAAACTGACAACAGGAACTCCAAACATTAGATAGGAAACTTAGGGGCAGTGAATTTATGTTAACGGTGGAAGAACAACTCAAAAAACGAGGGAGGGTAAGAATGGTTGTACAACTCAAAGAAGGCAATCAGTGTCTCTGAATTGTACATGTAGAAATTGTAGAATTGATGTATGTTTTGCTATGTGTATTCTCAACAACAACAAAATAAAATTTAAAAAACAAAACAAACAAAAAACTGATACCATTAACCACCGTGCCATGGAGGTGAGGAAAGGAATTAGCAATATGGTAGGTTGAATAAAGGCTCCAAAAAATGTACACTTCCTAATCCCTGGAACCTGTGAATATGTTACCTTACATGGACTTTACAGATGTGATTAAGTTAAGGGACTTCAGATGGGAAGATCTTCCCAGATGATCTGGGTGAGTCCAGCATAATCATAAACCTGTTGAACCTGTTGCCGTTGAGTAGAGTACGACTCATAGCGACCTAAGGGTCCTTAAAAGTGGAAGAGGGAGGCAGAAGAGGAGAGTCAGAGGGAGATGTGATCATGGAGGAACAGCCAGAAATTGCTGGCTGCTGGCTTTGAATAGGAGGAAAGGAGCCATGAGCCAAGGAATACAGGCAGCCCTTAGAAGCCGGAAAATACAAAGAAATGGATGCTCCTTTACAGCCTCCAGAAAGGAATACAGTCCTACCGATAAGCTGATTTTACCAAGAGAGGCCAGTGTCAGACTTCTGATCCCCAGAACTGTAAGATAATAAATTTGTGTTGCTTTAAACCACTAAGTTTGTGGTAGTTTGCTATAGCAGCAATAGAAAACTAATACAAGAGGCAAGACTAGAAGCAGACAGACTAGGAGGCTATTACCCTAAACCAGAATAAAAGCAGTAAGAGCTCAAATTACAGGCAATGGCAGTACGGACGGAGGAAAGGGATATAACAAGATAAGGCCAAGTAGATATGATGGGGAGAGATAAGAACAGGAAAGGATGATGATTGGGTTTTTGGCTTGGGAGACTAAATTGTTCCATTTCCCAGTGATGGGGGGACATCAAAGGAGGAGCAGTTCGAGCAGGGCTTGGGGTAGCAGAGATAAAGAGGGAAGATGATTAGGTCAGTTGCAGATACGTGGTGCTTGAGGTACCTGTGAGAGCCTAAATGGAAACTTGAGCAGGCAGTTGGTTCTATATATCTGGATTCCTAAGATGGTACTTTCTGTACTCACTGTTAAGGAAATAAAAAGGAAACATGCATTCTTAATGTGGACCAAACATCATAAAAGTCTTCTGTCTCCCTCATTGTTCCTCGCACTATCATCTAAACTGACAGCAATTGTTCCCCAGCTTCTCTCTCCACCTTCAGTTCTCCAGCTTTCTTTTGGAAAACAGCTCATACATCCCTCTCCTCCTCTTCTCTGTCCCCTTATCCCCTCCCATGGGTTCTTGTCTTCTTTCTCTGTGTTCAGTTGTACCATCTTGCCATTGGAAGTTGTCCAGGTCCTTCTTCTTCTTACTGGCTTATCAGAACACACTCTACATCAGCTAGGAGACCCAACAGCACCATGTTCTTGATCAGGTCTCCCTCACTCCCTGTGGGAGGAAGCACACAGAGCATTCCCTCTATAACCTCCTCCCCTCTCCGTGAGTGTAGTTCTTCTGTTACTCTTATTTGTTTTTGGAGCAAGAGACCTTGTCGTGAATAGAACTGTCCACTGTCTTGACTGTTAAAGGATTGTCGCTTCACCTTACTACACTGTATTACCCACAACTTTGAAGACTAGATTTTAGTCACTGTGGCAGCTGAAGATGATGCTCAGAGAAAGACAACTTTTCTAGGCTAATAAATGCCAGAAGGAAGAGAATGCCACAGAAAACCATTTATGCACAGAGCAAAATCATTGGGCAAACCAAAGCATCCTTATATACAGCTGCTAGGTATTTTTTTTATTTCTACCTTGTGGGTACCACAAGATACCTGAAAACCTATCAAAGAAAATTCCATGCTAGGAGGGACAAGATTATAAAGGAGAATGACCTTGAACAGTCTGAGAAAACAGCACTGTCTGTTATTTGTATATAAAATACATTTAAAATTTTACAAAGATTATTCACCCATTGTGACTTTTAAACAAAGAGTCTGCTATTAAAGTTAACGATTTTTATTTTATATATTTAAATTACTTAGATTTTTAGTCTATCAAAAGTGTTAAAAAAAGAAAATTAAAGTTTAGAGTCACTGAGGAAAATTTTATGACTTTAAATTCAGTCAATTAGACAATGTTTCCGAAATAAAAAGATTCAGTTTATGAGGCCAAGAGGCGCTTTATTCTTCCAGCAAGATTAAGCTTTTTCTTGATAAACCAATTTGGATAACTTTCAATGGAAGAGAAATCCAGTTACTTTTGACAAACTTTTGCAAAAATAAATAAATAAATAAAGTGACATTGAAATTAATAAATTCATACAATCTAATAAGGAATTAATTGTTTACTGAGCAAATAAAACCTAGTTGTGCTTTTAAAATTAGTTGTACAGTTTTAATAAATAGAACAAGAGGCTAACAAACAAATCCAGTGCCCTTGGCCTGAACTCTTGGAAATTAAATATAAATTCAGTCATTTTATTTGCATCCAGGATAGAATTGCTTCAATCTGAAAAGAAAGGTTTTTGGCAAGGATGTCTCTGGAAGGCTGGCTCACACCCAAGACAGATCTTCCACCTTAGCTTATAAATACATCACCATTTCCCAGAATCTTGTCCTTGGCTTTGTGGGCTAAGAAATTTAATTTTTGATCCACCGTAGAAAGTTTATACATAACCAGATTTCCAAAAAACTAATACATTAAAATCACAGTGCCAAGTCTTCAATTTACAACCAGAAATGTTTTCAAATGGAGCAGATACTCCATTTGTCTATGTGCTAGTTATAGTTCATAACCAAATTATAATTAGCAGGTTGCTTGGTTAGCATAGAGTTAATTGCATGATTTTAATGGCTACTCTCATGGAGTTATTGGGACTTAGTTTCTAAATGGAATCATGTTTGGGTGTCATATCACTCCCCACTCCAGATGCAGGTAAAGGTAACTGTCAGCATTCCCTTCTTAAGTTGCCATTTTCCCCCCACTGCTGTCAACTCCCTGTTGGCAGATACTTTTTCTTTTATATAGCAATGTCAATACCCTCAAGTCAAATCTTGCCCTGAGAATCATTCTCAGTTGACTGCTCTAGTACATGATATTTGCTTTGCAAGTTACTTGCCAGACAGCAATCTTATTTCTTTATTTTCCAGTCCCTAATGGTTAGAAAGGAGCCCTGGTAGCTCCAGTGGTTAAGTGCTCGACTGCTAACTGAAGGGTCAGTGGTTCAAATCCACCAGCCGCTCTGTGGGAGGAAGAGATGGCTGTCTGCTTCCGTAAAGATTACAGCCTTGGAAACCCTATGTGGCAGTTCTATCCTGTCCTATAGGGTCGCTATGAGTCAGAATTGACTCCACTGCAACATTTTGGTTGGTGGTTAGAACTAACTGTTGCTACCATGTTTGCCTGTAAAAGTAAAATGACTAAGTGGCTTATGATACTGCTCAACAGTTTTCAAAGCACTTTCGCGTGTTCATTTTCAATACTTGTAAAGATTACCTTACCTTCACAGTGATTTAAGGCCCAAACAACCAAACATTAAAGAAACTCTGGCAAGACACATTCTGCTTATTACTAAAAGAAATGGCTTAAATGCCTTCACACTATGACATGTGTAAAGCCACTGCTAATATGAAAGAGTCTTTGAAGCCTGGAACAGGTTCACAGTGAAGTGAAAATCAAACTAAGTGTGAATAAAACTAATTCTATAGTTAATAAGAGATTTTAGTACCTTCTCTGTCTGCTATTTAAGTCTATGAATATCTGATCAATTGAATGTCCATCAAATATACTACCGATATTAGTGTATCAAACTAGTAATAAGGTAATTAACATTTTTAAACGCCTACCGTAAGCCAGGAACTATACAGGATACTATATTACAGTCTTGATAAGTAGGTATTATTATTCCCATTTCAAAATGAATAAACAGTGGTTTCAGTAATCTATGTAACTTTCTCAATGTCACCAAGATTGCAGGGGCTAGAGATGGGATTTGAGGCCAGTTTTGTCTGATTTCAAACTCTTGTTCTTCCCAATACTCCACACTGCTTAAAAATCTTACCTGCTCATTGCTAAAGGATTCTCTTGGATGGCTCCCTTGAGAAGTGATTTTAATTCTTGCTTTTGTTTTGTCCTCCAGATAATTTGAGGCTTAGAGAATGCCTGCCATAGCATAACCTTTAAGAGTTTCCAACAGTAACACTCTCTCCACCAAGCTGCAGTAATACAGAGAGGCCAGAGGGCCAGAAGAATGTATGAGTTACTCTAGGTCTTTTTGAAACTTTTCTACTTTTTCTTCATTATATATTCATGATGCTTTTAAAAAGTAAGCCAGCATGATGCTTGTCGCAGGAGTGAACAATCATTAAATGTTTGTTTGATGAATAAATGACTATAGTCTTGAATGTTAATACAAATATGTTATTTTTACCTGCCCATTATCCTCTCCCCAGTCTTCTGGTAATAGCATCTCAAATTTCTTTTAGGAAACCATCTCTCTGCCACTCTCAGTCCCTGTGGTCTGGGTGAGGCTGATTTTACTCCTCCAGAGCCAGGGATGAACACGTGACTCGGGTCTACACTGATCAGTATACTCCATTCTCCTGACTGCAGTGATTGCTTCAGGGATGGGCACATGACCCACTTGGGCCAGTGACAGTCAGGACTTGAAATTTTATGGAACTACTGGTAACAGGAAAGCTTTCCCTTCTTGGGATATGAAGCTAGGAAGACAAATACCTAGAGTTGCTAGCAGCCAACTTATCATGACCAGGGGAGAGCCTGCCCCAAAATGGCAGAAGAGTACATGCAGGAGAATACAGGGGAAAATAAAATGAATAGATACACACAAACATGGGGAAGTAAAATACAGAAACTGGAGAGAGACTATTGACATTGGATTCAGCCTTTGAATTCAGACATGCCTGAAGGTAGTTTTATCCTGAACTTCTCAATTTCATAAGCAAATGATCTTTGTTTTCTTCCCTTTTTGCCTCCCTCCCTTCCTTCCTTCCTTTTTTTTCTCTCTTTGCTTAAGATAGTTTAAGTGGGGTTTTGGTTATGTGCATCAAAGGATAGTGGCTAATAAAGTTACCTAGAACTCCTAGCATTTTTCATTTTAAGCATTACATTAAGATGTAAAGTCTCAAAAGTCTAGCATTTTATATTCCACTTTCTTTGTAACTCCACAAAGCTGAAGTTTATGCTCCTTAGTCAGTGGAGGCTAATAAATGGCACAAAGTTTATACATCTAAACTTGCTTTATAAATGTGAGTTATTATAATATTAATTTATAACTAACATATGGATGTACTGCCTGCTCATTTGAGAAACTTTTATTAGAGATTTCAATAATTTAATGTTAGTGATGACAATCTCGTGGACTCAAACCCTGTTGTGTTAGCTTGTCTCTGTTGAATGACTGGCCACTTGGCTTACACATACTCCTTTAATATGAGTTGGACCAGGCCTGCCATGTGGACTTGTGTAGATTTTGCAATGCACATCTCTAGGGTATCATTCACATTATAGCCATAATATATTTGTATGTTTACTCTGATAATTCTCCAGTAGATGGTAGTAAAGTGTCTTGAGGAGGGGATACTCTTCTCTACTATACACAATGGCACCATAGGGACAAAATATATGAACTAGGAGTCTCTCTTACTCTTACTGAAAAAAATGCCTCAAATTATATATCCCACTCATGGAAATCCACTAACATAATAAGCATATAGAAAAATTAAAATTAATTTCTTAGCCTACTAATAACTCGAATGCATGACTATTAGGAAGAAGTGTCACAGAATAAAATAAGCATTAGCAGATATGATGTAAGCCAAAGAAATAAAATAATTCTGAGACACATATCAACTTAATAGCACTCAAACTATGAGTCCCAAAAGGGCATGCTTTCAATAGATTTCTCAAACTAAAACAGGCTGCAAGGTCAAAGAAATATAACAGGTGGCAAAGCTGAGTTGCTTCATTTAGAGGATGATTTACACTTCTCTTTCTCAAAATCTATTTGGATACACCCTTTCCCCCCATGGTTTGTCTAACCCAAAGACACTTCATATTTGTCCTCAATTTCAAGTCCTTCTGTCACTTACAAAGGAGCCAGTCAGATGTTCTTACCAGAGCTATGAAAAATGTTCCTTGGAGAACTATGCAATATGGCCTTAGAGAGTTCTGCTTATGTCTATGGAAGTATTAATATACAAAACCTTTTGTATCTAGTTATATTATGTTTCTGGTATCCAACTTCTCTCGTTGTTGAGTCTTCAGTGCACTTGTGTAAAAGTCTCCTTGTTTAAATTTACCATGTAGAATTAAGGCGGTAGCAGAAAACTATGTTACACAGCTTCAGTATAAGGCCTTCAAAGACCATTCAATATCCAGTCTTTAACAGTAAGGCTCCTATGTGTCATAAGTGGCTGAATTGTTTAAAACTCCAAGATCTAAACATGCTCTACACTAAGCCAGTTGTCTGTCTTAGGATCAGAACAATACAAATTTTTCAGATACACAAGAGGCTGTTGTCATTATACTCTTCATTATTCTTGCTTAGTGCTAACCATGGTCTGTTCATTATCTCCATTTACTTGGTAAACCTGTCCTAACAGTACCGGAGATTATTATGTAAGATTCAGAGATAGCAATTTATTTTATTCAGTGACCTGAAACCAGGAAGCTTTTAAACAATTAACTGTCAGCTTAATTTATTTTAGAAGTGTTCAGTTATTAGCTTCCTTAGATTCATGACACTTTATTGGTCTAAAGAGTTTTTCACATACATTAAATAATTTGTCCATACAACCCTTTGTGAAACAGGTGAGACCGGTATTTTTATTTCTACGAGCAATCTCAACTTGGGAAGTTTCAATGACTTGTGCAAGTTTATGCACCTAGTGATTGGCATAGGGGACACACAAACCAGATATGTGACTCTAATGTCTCAGCACTTTCTGCTACGCTACATCACATTGTTGACTGAGGGTTTACCACGTATACTATGCATACATTCCAAAAGCTCATGATCTAGTTCAACAGATAAGACAGAAATACATGAAAAGATCTAAGAAATCCTGTCACCCAAATGGTCTGGGACTGAAATATGTTTATATTTTATTATCAGTCAATTGTTCAGCCAACCAATCAAAGCACATCAATAGGACAAAATAAATAGCATTTTCAGAAAAAAATGGCATTATTATACACACAGCAGTTATTATTTTTCCATAAGCTTAATTAAGGTAAAATCTATTTACGTTAGGCATTTATATAAAGGAAATGGGAAAAAAGCAGAAAGTGAAATAGCTGTAACAGGTTTGAATTTCAGAAGCAAGAAAATTGGGGGACTATAACAATGTGGAGAAGCAAGCGATCTGAATTGGCTCTGCTGTACTGGTATGTGCTGTTAACAAAGTTAGCTGAACTTTCTGGGTTTCTCCTCTTTTTCTTCATCTTCTTTTCATCTCTTCGCAATTTCCTGTCACGTAACACTTGAGGATTAATGAAAAAAACAACCAGTTCTTTGGGAACTACTCTCGGGATAGGGAGCATTCTAGAAATGAGGCATTGCTACTATAGTTGTTAAAAATACAGAGAAGCCAAGAAGTGGCAAAATCCTTGTAATATACTATCACAACTCCTACAGCTTCCTCCTACACAACCAGCCAACTTAACAACTGAAAACACTGCACTGTAAATATGTCAACACTATTTACATTCCCGGTAATGTCTCATAAGTTTGTTCTTTAAATCAAGTTAAATTTTTAATCTTTTGATGAGTAAACTCTAAAGTCCAAATCTTTATATTCTCAAGTGCTGCTTGCAGTTCAGGAATAACTGAACTGTTAAAAAACAACCAAAAACCCAAACTCATTGCTATTGAGTGGATTTCGGCTCATAGTGGCCCTGTAGGGTTTGCAAGGCTGTAAATCGTTATGAAAGCAGATTGCCACATCATTCTCCCATGGAGTGGCTGGTGGGTTGGAACCGTCGACTTTTCCATTAGCCGGCAGTCGAGCGCTTTAACCACTGAGCCACCAGGGCTCCTCTAAAAAAGAAAACAGGTGCAAATACTGATTAAATTTACAGGAACTGAATTATGGAACCAAATCCTGGATCTCTCTGCAGAGGCCAGTTTATATAAATTCTATGTAAATTTATTGGCCATCTCTAAATTGAAATAAACAAACAAACCCATTGCCATTGAGTCTGATTCAAACTCAAACAGACCCTACAGGACAGAGAAGAATTGCCCCATAGGGTTTCCAAGGCTATAATCTTAGCAGAAACAGACTCCACATCTTTCTCCCACAGAGAAGCTGGTGGGTATGAACTGCTGAGCTTTCGGTTAGCAGCCTGATGCTTAACCACTGTGCCACCAGGGCTCCCCACCTCTAAATAGTAAACATAAATACCCAAGGTTAAATTTCTCTATGTTTGTGCAGTGAAGGTCATAACATGGCTGCCATGGATGGCCAGCCAGGCTGTGCACTGCACAGCACCGGAGGACAAAGGTGCAATGGTGTCTTCTGGAACTCTACAATGAGGCACACCTGTAAGTGAATTTAGTGAAAGAAATTGCTTCTTATTAGTAGTTGAGAAAATGTGATGAGTAAATCTAAAGTGATACTGTAGAGGACAATAAAGACTCATTAGGCAGATGAGACATTGCATAGAGTATGTCAATGGGAATTGGATGAAAGATTTTGATTTATGATTCCATTAAGCACAGTGACAGGGTAGCATGCATAATTATCAGCCGCATACGGTTGGTAATGATTTCCAGAAGTAATTTAAACAAGCACAGTCCTAGAGAAATGGACAATATAAGACAGGTATTGGTGCAGTAATATTCAGGGCACACACTAAATATTCACAACAAAAAAGTTAATCATTGATACTGTATAAAGAAAGAGTTAGTGTAATATTAAGTTATGATGGAGTTGTAAGAGTGAGCAACCTAAGGGAAAGTCACTCTTTTTTTCTTCTTCCTAGAAGATGGGCATTTAACTGCTATAATATGCAATAAAGAATATCTAGAAATTATTAACATTCTGCTACTGGAAGGGAATTTAATAAAAAAAACTTCAATCATCTTAGATTATTTAAATAAAGTTTAATTTCCTATTTTAGGAGAAAGTACACACACACACACGTTCTCTAAAGTTTCTTAGAAGCTTACTCTAATTTTCAATCTGATTCATCTTAAATGCACCGTTTGTGGCTCAGTTCCAGGGTGTTACTGTTGTTAGGTGCCATTATGTTTAGCACTGACTCACAGTGACCTCATGTGACAGGGCAGAACTGCCCCATAGGGTTTTCTTGGCTATCTGTACAGGAGCAGATTGCCAGGTCTTTCTCCTGTGAAGCAGCTGGTAGGTTCAAACCACCAACATTTTCGTTAGCAGTTGAGTGCTTAACTGTTGCACCCCAGGGCTCGTTTTTTCTATTCTTACTTGCAGGAAAACTTGTCTTATTGTTAAAAAGTTATACTGGGTTTATAACGAACAATAAGCAATAGGAGAAATTATATAACAGTTCTTCCTTATAATCAAATTACTTTTAGAAATAATCTACAGATCATGTTAAATTTAACTATTAACCAGCTCAAATACACAAGGGCTCTCACTACCTTCTCACTCACCACCCACTCATCAAATACACAAGGCTTCTCACTACCTTCTCACTCACCACCCACTCACTCCTCATCCTAAAATGTCCTCTTTCTCTAGATGTAACTGAGTCTAGTGCTTATCTCTAAACAAAAACATCTCCTCCAACCAATTACTGCACTTCATCTTTTTTATAGGTGCTCTCCCTGTCTAGCACTTTCCTACTTACTTCTGAGGCACACAAAAATTCAACCATGAGATATTTTACTACCTTTATATTCTGCTTTGCAAGTATAAATTAAAATACAGTCTTGAAAAATGTCAACTTTCCGTGATGTGAGGTAGCCTAAAGTATATAACACAGTAAAAAGTAATCTACTTGGACTCTAATAATTTTGAATTGACAGCAGTTTGGTTAGGGGTTTGCCAGTTTATTTTTTTCCTATATATTAAGGATGGTGTGGTTTGTGAAATAGTAATGTAAACCAAAAAATTAAGGACTCCTTCAGTCATACCCAATCCTTGTAGAATTGCTAGTTAACATAAAATTCATATACCGATAATAAACTGTTCTCATCTATTTATATAACAAGGTTACCTAAGGACATTACTAAAAAAAAAAAAAAAAAAAACAGTTGCTGTCAAGTCTATTCTGACTTATGGTGACCCCATGTGTTTTAGAGCAGAAATGCATTCTATAATGTTTTCAATGACTGTGATCTTTTAGAAGTAGATTGACAGGATTTTCTTCCAAGATGCCTCTGGGTGGATTTGAACTATCAACTTTTCAGTTAGTAGCCGAGCTTAACTGTTTGTGCCACCCAGGGACATCATAAGGATATTAGTCAAACCAAAACCAAACCCATTACTGTCGAGTCGATTCTGACTCATAGCCACCCTATAGGACAGAGCAGAACTACCTCATAGGATTTCCAAGGAGCAGCTGGTGGATTCAAACTGCCAACCTTTTGGTTAGCAGCCAAGATCTTAACCACTGTGCCACCAGAGCACCATAAGGACATTCGTCAAACCAAAACCAAAATCAAACCCGTTGCCATCAAGTGGATTCCCACTCATAATGACCCTATAGGCATTAGTACTAGTTAATAATTACTTTGTCGAGTTAAGAAGTGTCAAAAATGGTTTTAAATGTAGGAGTAAATGTTATATCTCTCATACGGGAGGTCTTTCCAAATTACTTTCCTCTTACTCTCTTATATTCTGAGAGCCTTCCAATCTCCAGCCAACTTGAAAATCATAGATACAGTGACAGGTTATAGCCAGAAGTGTGCCTAATCAATAACAACAGGGACAATAATGCTAACATTTATTGAGTGAGATGCACTAAGCTTCACATGGATTTTCTCATTTAATTCTTATAATCTTATGAGGTAGATAAAAACCATCACAACACCACTACCAACAGCAATAAAATTATGACAGTAATGTCAGCCCCTGTATTGAATACTTCACCTTCATTTAATTTAACCCAGCTCTCTGAGGATGGTATGATATATATTTTCCTCATTTTACAGATGAGGAAAATGAGACACAGAAAAGTTTTGTAACTTGTCCAGGCCAACAGCTACTAAATGGCAGACCAAGATTTAAACTCAGTTTGGCTCCAGAATCTATGCTTGTAACCATTACACAATGCTGCCTCTTTATTCTCTCATGAAATTCTATGGAACAGATACTAGTTTATTATTCACATTTTACAGAAAATGAAACTGCGGCACAGGAAATTTAAGTAATTTAAGATTACCTAGCACAGGGGTTGGCAAACTATCTGTAAAGAGCCAGATAGTATTTTTGGCTTTGCAGACCATAGGCTGTCTGTCACAACTACTCATTTCTACTGTTGTAGTGCAAAAACAGCAGCAGATAATAGGTAAATAGATGAGTGTGGCCATGTTCTAATAAAACTGTATTTACCAACAGGAAAAATGTGAAGTTCATATAATTTTCACGTGTTACAAAATATGATTTTTCTTTTGATTTTTTTCAACCACTCAACAATGTACAAACTTTTCTTAGGTCATGAGCCAGGCAAAAACTTGCAGTGGGCCAGATTTGGAACACAAGCTACAGTTTGTAGACTCTTGACATAGCTTGTGATCGTTGGAGCTGGTAAAACAATTCTAAGTAATCCATCTCCAGAGTTCACACTCCAAATCACTGTAATTGAAAAAAGCACTTCTCAAACTTGAATGTATACAGGGATCTTATTAAAATGCACTTCCATATGTTATCATAAACTCTCTTAGTCATTAGAATTTATACTCCCAATAGTCTGCTACTGTCCATAATCAAATTCTGAAAAGCTTATGCCCTCCAAACATATTCTGAGTAAAGGGATTTACACCCCTATGACATGGGGGTGCCAACCTACTCAATAAATAAAATAATTAGTTATATTACAGAGTTTACCTGTTGTCAGTACTAAGGGAATGTAAGTCTAGAATTCACATAAAATGTAATAGATACATATAGTTGTCACTGGATTGATGAGAACATAGTTCAACTGAGTCATCAAACTTTTGGTTTTACACAGATAGCCTCTTTGTTTCTGCTGACAGCTGTGGGCCTTATGTCAGTGGCAACAAAAAAAAAAAAAAGGCACTAGAAGAATATGAAGGAAAACACGGGGTTCTTATCTGTTTTTTCTTAACACAATATTGAACTGGCAACACTGAGAAACTTCCCCCTCTGATGGCACTCCAGACACTAAATGTATAGGAACAATTTCATAGGCAGTTGTCTGAAAAGTATTGTGACAGGTTTTCCGTTGTTTTTTCTTTTTAAATTGTTGTGCTTTAAGTGAAAGTTTACAATTCAAGTTAGTCTCTCATACAAAAATTTATACATACATTGTTTCGTGACCCTACTTGCTCTCCTTATACTGTGACAGCACACTTCTCCTTTCCACCCGATTCCCCATGTCCCTTGAACCAGCTCCTGACCTTCTCTGTCTTCTCACCTCCTCTCTGGACAGGAGCTGCCCATTTAGTCTCATGTATCTGCTTAAGCTAAGAAGCACACTGTTCACAAGTATCATTTGTGTGACAGTTTTTGTTGTTGTTGTTGTACTAATCATGTTTAACTCCTAAAAAATTAGAAACAATGCTATTTATAAATGTCTGCATTTTCCACTAGGAATTATACACTTAAACTCCTACTTTATTAAGAGCCTTCTTCCCCCCTCCCCCCGGTAGATCTGTAGTCATATCATGTGGCTCTTTTTGGAGCCTTTTAGAAAATCAAAAGACATATACTTTGTGTTAAAATAAAGTCTTTATGGTTATCTTAAGAGTTTATTATTTTACATAACAAAAGGTTACATTTAGTTTTCTTTTAAACCTACAATCTAGTACTCAGAGCCCTAACATTTGTTTTATTTTTCTGAAGAAACCCTAAGATGCTTAATGACAGCATTAGCTGCCTAAACAAAACACGTATTTTTTATAGGCTTTTCAAGTGGTATTTTCAAAGGCACCAAGAGGAAGGCTGATATTGTGTGATGACTACCACTAGGATGCAGCGATATTCTTTGACCTTTATTTAATCACTATCATCAAAAGGCATTTACCAGATGCCCAGTTGTGACAGCAATTTATTTGTGCTGTGCCATTAAGTTCCATCCTGCCTTAGGATTGGAAGAAATCTTGAGTGGTCATGTTATCCAGCATGAGCTTCCAACCAAGAATCCATTTAACTAGTTCAGCAAGCGAATTTTCTCTCCTTTTCCAAATAATATAAGCATCATTCTTATAGCCTTCCCTGTCAATCACTGTATGATGACTTCAACTCAAAACAGGTAAACAAAGCAGGTTTTGTAGGATAGCCAGTGGTGTGCAATTTGTATAATGCTACCAAAAAAAAAAGAGAGAGAGAAGGAAAGGCAGGCAGGCAGGCAGGCAGGCAGGAAGGAACGATAGGAAAAAACAATGCCTGCCCTGGTTAGATTGTTTGCAATATGGCTTATTGTTGGTTAAAAACAAACAAACAAACACCCCAAAACTCAGAGTATAAGGTTAAGAAGAACAGCTTCCAAAAACAAACAGGCATCTACAGTCCAGACCGTATGGAGTGAGACTACTGACTCCGAATCAAACTAAACCCGTTGCCATCGAGTTGATTCCAGCTCACAGTGACCCTATAGGACAGAGAAGAATGGCCCCATCGGGTTTCTAAGGCTATAAATCTTTACAGAAGCAGACTGCCACATCTTTCTCCCGAGGAGAGGCTGGTGGGTTCGAACCACTGGCCTTTGGTTAGCAGCCAAGCCTTAGCCACTGCACCACCAGGGCTCCTGAGACTACTGATTACTCTGGCTTACCAGGAGAAATTCCTGAGAGATAACGACTGGACACCAACATTTAGATGATGGGCAAATGTGGATATTGGCTTTAGAAGAAAACAAGATACATCTTGCTGGAGTGACGGGAGTGACAGATAAACGTAGTTTAATTGTATAAGTATCTTCCATGACCTAAGCACGGGATTGCAAACTGTTTGTTTGCATGTAGGTATGTCCTGTTTTTTTTACCATGGAACAAAAATTTACTGCAAGCTTATTTCCCTCTGGAAACAACCTCTCTTCCCCTCTCAGTCACATGCCTCCAGTGAAACTGACTCTAGACTCAGGTCTAAACCAGTCCTTACATTGTTTTCCCTCAGCCACAGAGACTGGTTTAGGAATGGGCATGTGACCTAACCAGACCAATCCAGGCACAGGAAGATATATACTATTGTTTCTGGGAAAGGCATTTTCCTTTTCCATTGTCCCTAAAACTCCAGAAGACAGAGAGATGGAAGTTGGTGTTATCATTTTGCTACCACATGAACCCCGAGACTAAAGACAACAGACAACACAGCAGAAGACACAGACATGAGACACAAAGGAAGCAAGTTTCAGTGGTATTATTTAAGTCCTAAATTCAGAAGTTCCTGAAATCTGAACTTTCCAACCTACATGAGCCAATAAAGTCCTTTTTTGTTTATGCTATTATGTGTAAGTTTTTTTTTTCTGTTAACAAACTAGAAGAATCTTAATACAGTAATTTAAAATTAAGTGATATTTTTAAAAATATTGTTTTACTATGATTTTCACTTAAGTTTTGTGCATATACATTTTAATAGTGAACCAATTCAGTCAACTCTCTATATGTTGTCCCCTTAGCTTGACTGTACACTATTTGAGGTAAGGGATTATGTCTTGCTTTTCCCAAGGTATCTAACAGTATATTTTTATTGTATACATTCAAAAGTTCATGGTTTGATTTACTAACTCACCCTTTTCTTTATGCATAGGAAAACCTCACTAGATTTAAATTGGGGGAAAAAGCATCAGCCCAAAACTGTTTAAAACATGGTCTTTAAGAATACATATATTTATATACAGCATACAACTACTTTTGGAGCAAATGAATCCTAGCTTATATATTCAACGGGGTGTTTTCTTACATAAATCTGAATCTAATCATGAGGAAATACCATTGAAATATTCAACAAAATAACTGACAAGTACTCTTCAAAAGTGTCAAGGTCAAGAAAGGTAAGAAAAGACTGATACAGATTAGTGGAGAACAGGGAGACACAGGAGCCCTGGTGGTGCGGCGGTTAAGAGCTACAGCGAGTTATGGCTGCTAACTAAAAGGCTGGCAGTTTGAATCCACCATCTGCTCCCCTTGGAAACTCTATGAGACAGTTCTACTCTGCCCTATAGGGTCGCTAAGAATGGGCATCAACTCAACAGCAATGGTTTTTTTTGTTTTTGTTTTAGGGAGACACAAAGGAGCCCCAGCAGTACAGTGGCTAAGTGCTCAGCTGCTAACCAAGAAGTCAGTCGTTCAAACCCACTAACTGACCCATGGGAGAAAGATGTGGCAGTTTGCTTCCATAAAGATTACAGTCTTGGAAACCCCATGGGGCAGCTTTGCTCTGCCCTATAAGGTCACTATGAGTCGGAACCGACTCAACAGCAATGTGTTTATGTGCAATATGGGATTTTGGACTGGATCTGGGCCAGAAAAGAACATCAGTGGGAAAACTGGCAAAATTCTAATAAGGTCTGTGTCTTAGTTATTTAGTGCAGCTATAACAGAAATATCACTAGTGGCCGGCTTTAACAGCAGAAATTTATTTTCTCACAGTTTAGGAGGCTGGAGGTCTGAATTCAGGGTGCTGGCTCTAGAGAAAGGCTTTGTCTCTCTGTGGGACCTGGGGGAAGGTCCTTGCCTCTTTTCAGCTCCTATTCCTTGGTGATCATGGTGGTCTTCATGTGACATGGCATCTACTTCCCCATCTCTGCTTGCTTGCTTCACTGCTTGCTCATCTGCTCTTTTCATATCTCAAAAGAAATTGATTTAAGACACATACTACACTAATACTCCCTCATTAAGGTTAACATAACAAAGAAAATCCATTCCTAAGTGGGATTATAACCACAGGTATAGGGGTTAGGATTCACAACACATATTTTTGGGGGACACAATTCAATTCATAACAGTTTGTAAATCAGTTAACAGTACTGTACCTATGTCAGTTTCTAGGTTTCAATAATCGTATCATGGTTATGTAAGATGTTAACATTAGAAGATAGGTGAAGGGTATGTGGGAGCCCTGTGGCTCTTTTTTGCAAATTTTCTATAAGTCTAAAATTATTTCAAAATAAAAAAGTATAAAAAAGGAGTATTTTCTTTCCAAAGTAACTCAGACATATCCCAAAGAATTTATCTATCAGAATTACTTTCAGAGAAAATTAAAACAGCAACAAAATCTCTCATTTTAAAATAAGAATCACCAACTCGGTATTCTGCCTTATTTACCTGATGCCAATAAAGAACATTCAGCATTGGCAACATTCTAGAATGTCATCCAGGAAATCTGTGTTGTTGTTTACCCACCAGGTCCATAGTTAACGAGTGACCGAGCATATTCCATTCAACACACCAGAAAAGGAAGACTTATGTGACAGTTCTTTAACTGAGGTCAGAGTGGAAAGGTCTTGCCTGCTACGTTGATGAAGCTAAACTGGATTCTGTAGGCAGTGGGCTGCTACTAAAGGTTTTTGAGCAAAGTGATAAAAAACTTCTCTAATCAATTATTAGAGAACACATTTTCTCTAGTCAATCACTGCCAATTATTAACATTAAAAGTATTAACCATCTGATTAGGGGTGGGGGTCTGGGGACCATGCTTTCAGGGAACATCTAGGTCAATCGGCTTAACAAAGTCTTTTAAGAAAATGTTCTGCAACCTACTTTGGTGAGTGGCATCTGGTGTCTTAAAAGCGGCCATCTAAGATGCATCAAGTGGTCCCAACCCACCTGGAGTAAAGGAGAATGAAGAACACCATGGACACAAAGAAAGTATTAGCCCAAGAGACAGAAAGGGCCACATAAACCAGAGACTTCATCAGCCTGAGACCAGAAGAACTAGATGGTGTTCAGCTACCACAGTGACCACCCTGACAGGGAACAAAACAGAGAGTCCCTGACGGAGCAGGAGAAAAGTGGGGTGCAGAACTCAAATTCTACTAAAAAAGACCAGACTTAATGGTTTGATTGAGACTGGAGGGAGCCTGGAAGATGTGGTCCCCAGGCTCTCTGTTAGCCCAAAACTAAAACCATTCCAGAGGCCAACTCTTCAGTCAAAGATTAGACTGGACTATGGGACATAAAATGATACTCCTGAAGAGTGTGCTTCTCAGCTCAAGTAGATACATGAGATTAAATGGGCAGCTCCTGTCCACAGGTGAGATGAGAAGGCAGAGAGAGTCAGAGGCTGGTTGAATGGACACAGGAAACCTGGGGTGGAAAGGAAAAGTGTGCTGTCACAGTATAGGGAGAGCAAGTAGGACCACAAAACAATGTATGTATAAATTTTTATATGAGAGACTAACTGAACTGTAAACTTTCACTTAAAGCACAATTAAAAAAAAAAAAAAACCTCTCTGCTTATACACTAGATCCTATTCCCTCTGACTTAGTCAAGCCTATTGTCCCAACAATTTCTCCTCTCTCTCCTACTTCATAAATTTTCCTTCTCTACTGGACCATTACATCAGCATACAAACATACTGCTATTTCTCTCATAAATACTTCCTATCAATTCTCTTCCCCAGACATCTCATTTGTCTCATTTCTGGGCCTCTTTTGTAACAAAACACCTTGAAAGAGTAGACTATATTCATTTATTGTCTCCAATTCTCTTCCCAAGGAGCTCTGGCTATGCCATGGTTAAGCACTGGACTGCTAACCAGAAGATCGGTGGTTCATACCCACCAGTGGCTCCACAGGAGAGAAAAGACCTGATGATCTGCTTCTGTGAAGATTACAGCCTAGGGAACCCTACGGAGTTTCTACTCTGTCCTATAGGGTTGTTACGAGTTGGAATCAACTCAACACCACAGAGCAATTCTCCTCCTACTCTCTTTTAAACCCATTCTACCAAAACTGCTCACATCAAGGTTACCAATGACCTCTTTATTGCTAAATCCAATGGTCAGTTATAAGTTCTCATCTTACTTGTCCCTTTTGCAGCATATGGCACATTTTATCACTCCCTCTTCCTTCCTACCCTTTTTCACTTGACTTCTAAGACACCACACTCTCTTGTTTTTCCACCTACCTCACTACTCATTTCTTCTCAGTCTCTTGCTAGATCTACTTCTTCTCCCTGAATTCTTAACAGTGGATGCCACAGGGAATTCCTTGGCCCTCTTCTCTATTTACACTCACTTCCTTGGTAAAACCATGGTTTTAAACACAATCTATATGTTGACAACTTCCAAGTTTATATTTCCAGAGCAGGTCTTGTCCAAAGACCTACTGGCATCTCCACTTGGATACCTAATAGACATTACAAACTTAACATGTTCAGCCTGAGCTTCTTTTCTTTACTCCAAACTGCTCCACCTGCAGCCTTTCCCATCTCAGTTGCTGGCAAACCCATTATTCCAATTGCTCAGGCCAAAATACTTGGAGTTATCCATGATTCTTCTCTTTTAGTCTCACCCACATCCAATCTGCTACCAAAACTTAGCTCTATATTCAAAATACAGGAATAACTGGGGGAGAATCCCATTACATTTTCCCAGTAGACCATCTTCTGGTTTTTAATACACAAACATCATAGAAGTTACACATTTTTTGATATGTTTAGATGAGAAAATTTTATATTTTCAGATCATATTGTCATTCCTCTATTCAAAATGCTGTTCCCCTTTACACTGAAAGAATAATCAAAACCCTAACAGTAGCCTACAGGCCAATCATGATATGCTTTCCCTAACCCCACTACTTCTTTGACCTTCTTTCCTGCTATTCTTCCCCTCACACATCCTACTGCAGCTGTCTGCTCTCCTTGCTACTCCTCAAATAGGACAAGCATGCTCAAACCCTCGGGTTTTGCTCTAACTCCTTCCCCCACCTACAAGGCTTCCCCTCAGCTATTTGTTCCACTAATGCCCTCACCTCATTCATGTCTTTGCTTAGACTGACCTTAATGAGGTATACAGGCCTACCCCCTGAGCACTGTATTTATTACTACAACCTGATTTCAGCACTGGCATTCCCAATGCTCATTTCACGTTTTACAAACATTTTCTAAGGTACGTCTCTGTGTGTTTTGAATGTCACACTTTTTTCAGCCTTTCTACAATGACCATGTGATCAACAGAGGAAGCCTTGGAGGATGCCTCAATCACACAAGCCACAACATTTATGCTGTTAATCACAAACTGCACGTCCACTTGAGTAAGCTGTACTACTTACTCAAACTGTGCTGTTTTCAGTTAACCCTTGCAATTCCAAGCGTTCAAGGGTACTCATGGCCAACCATATTTATTCTTTTGTATTTCTATCTATAATTGTAACAGAATTTTATTGTGCTGTCTGCCAAGCCTATACATGCCCTTCTATGTAAACTGTGCTCCCAAGGCTCTGTCACCCTAATTTAACTACTCTGACTGTACTTGCAGACACAGCCGATTGGACTAAAGGTGGATACATGGCACAAGATGAACCAACTGAATATGCCCTTCAGTAAAATTTGAACTTGAACTCAGAGAAGTTATCTATATAGTCACAGAGAAGTTATACAATCACTGTTAGGCATTCAAATTGAGAAATGGTATAAATTGGGGCAAAAGGACCCATGTTTGGTCATAGGCATGCCAACACAGAAAAGGTTTACATGCAAGAAGGGAAGGAGACAGGGAAGAAAGGAGAAAGGGAGAAATAATACGGATATTAATAAACTCCTTGGTTCTTAACCATTTTCTGCTTCCTGCTCTAATTTCTTATGAGGCCTGACTATACTTTCTGTCCTTGATTGTCATGAAATATCCTGATTCCTTACAATAAATTCTCCTTTTATTTCAATTAACCTCAATGTGTTTTTGTTTCTCATGACTGAATGATCCCTAATAAACTATCTCTCAGCTCAATTACTACAACATTACTAGACTCCTTGCTTTCTCTCTTGTCCAATTACAATCCATTCTCCACAAGCAGCCAGAGTGGCCCCTATTAATGTAAATCCATATATATCACTCCATGATTAAAAACTTCCTATGAGATGATTAAAATTTCTTACTACAGCCTACTAAAATATCCTACCTGATCTTCCCTCTGACTACTTCTCTTGTCTCCATGGCTTCCCAGTCTTACCATTGTTCACTACCTCTCAGTCACATTGGTTCACTTTCTCTCCCACAAACATGCCCAGTTTATTTTTGCTTTATAGTCTTTTCCTGTATATTCCTTTGCCTAGAATACTCACTCATCCTACGGAGGTTTTTATGTAGCTGTCTTCTAAAAATCATATGGATGTCAATCCAAATGGTCTTCCTTGAACACCATAAGCAAATAAACTCCATAATTCTGTTTGATTTTCTTTACAGCACTTATAACTGTCTGATCTTGTTGTTTTGCTGTTTACATGTTTATTTTCTGACTATACTCACTAAAATGTAAGTTCCACAAGGGCACGAACGTTGTCAGCCTTGTTCACTCTTCTATCTCCAAGGCCTAGAATGGAGCTGGTCATGGATAAACATTCGTCAAATAAACAGGTGAAGAATGAATGAATCTATACTGCCACTTATTTTGCTGTCTCATTCCCTGAATCATCCCACCACTGAGAACTGTATTAAGAACTTTACTTATTCATCAATCTCTGTCTCTGGCATTCTCTATCTAGCTCTGCACCAACTTGAGAAGCCATTTCACAGTTTTGATCCTTGGTCATTTCATGTGTCAACAGTGGATGAAATGATCTAGAACACAGTTTGGAAGTGGAAAAATAGCAGGCTTTGGAGCCAGAGAGATTTGGGTTCAAACTTGATGCTACCACATACTAGCAACAAGTTTCCTTATCTAAAAAATGGGAATGATACTCCCCTAGCTTACAGAGTTATTCCTTATAGATGTGAATATGACACACAAAGCCCCATGTCTGGCACATTGCAAGTGGTCAGTAAGTATCATCATTTCTAAGATGTACAATATCAAACAAAAAATAACTATTGGCCATCAACAGTGTAAGTTATGTTTTAATATCTGTAATCAGACTCTTACTTTGTATATTTTTAAGTGTGTTCAATATCCATTGTCCAGATATTGTCTGTACAAAGGAAAAAAACATTTATTGAGAACCTACTGTAACACAACACTACAATATGTATTTTTAAATATAGCTAAATTATTTGCAGCAAACTGCAGACTACCTCAGGGACAGTCAATTTTCATTGTTCTATCTCTACCCTCACTCCTTTATACTTAGTACAAAAAAAGTGTATTTCCTCTGGGGAAAAAAATCAATAAATGTAAACTCAATTGGAGATAAATTACATTCACATAAAATCATTTATATGGACATAAATAATTGAACTGAAAGCAATAAAACAAAAAGATAACCATTTAGTTTATAAGATTAATTTTTAACTTCCCAAGGACAATCAAGAACATGATCAAATTACACTAGAGTTGAATGTAAATGATTTGGGTTAAAGGAACAGTCATTGAAAGTAACACCTCTCTTCCTTGCCACCCTCTCCCCCATACAGTGAGGCTCTTCGGTACAATCTACTTTTCAAATCAAAAGGTTAATACTCCTCTCTTAATCCTGTAATATTTTCCCAAGCTTATACTAGGATGATTCAATTTTATGAAACAATGACGAATGGCTATCTTTTTATTAAATTCAGAATTCATGCAAACTAAGCAGTGAAGTATCTAAACTTTGTTACAGTACATAGGATACAAAAATTCTTAAGATACAGGCTTTGCCTTCAATTGAGGAGTTCATGGTTTAGTAAAGAAAACAGATATGTCAATGAACAAAGTATAATATGTGGAATGGCAGAAGCTTGTACAAGGTATAGAAGCTGTATGGTGGAGGAAGTGATTAATACTCTTTGGACAATGACATTAGAGAAGGTAATACCTGAGTCAGTATCATTTATGAGTGAATAAATTTGAGACTCAGATAAAGTGACTTATCCTACATCACATGGATAGTTCATGGAAGATTCAGCAATAGAACTCAAGTCTCTAAATTGTCTGTTGGATAAAGTACTATAACAGTATTTTGTCACTGCGTTCAAGATGGTAAGTTTTCCATTCTTAATTCAGTAATACAGGAGAAAGGATGCTGAGTGGTAAGGATGTGCCTCAGACTTCATCACAGTGTTAGTATTATAAGTACTCAAGTAAAAAATCTTAGTATTATTCTTGACCTTTCTTTTTCTCTCACATTCCACAACTAGCTAATCAGAAAATCATGCAGCATGTACTTTAAAAATATATCCAGAATTTGACCACTTCTCATTCTTCCATCACCACTACTCCAGTCAAAGCCAAGATATCTCTCACCTGGTCTCTCTACTCAGTCCTAGTCTACTCTCAACACAGGAGCCAAAGACCTTCCATTAAAATGCAAATCTGATCACAAGCATCGCTTATCTGCTCAGTACCCTTAAGTGGCTTCCCATCTGACTCAGGGTTAAAGCCAAAGTCCTCACAATGAATTACAAGGCTCTGCATGGCTTGGCCTCCTATTGCTTTTATCAATTTTTAAATTTTTTACATTTTGATGCAAAACTCTGCACAGGGTGTAAGAAGCCTTCTCTCATCTAAGTCATTAATTTTGTGGTCTAGAAACAAAGTTATATTTCCCCCAATGGCTTAATTTTATTCCAATAACTATGCTATCAAATTCTCCTATATTATTTAAAATAAGAACAAATATTCCTATTTCACAAGATGTTTTGATGATCAGTGCAGTACTGTGCTTGAAAATGTTTTATAAAATATAAAGTGCTATTATTATTCCAAAAGAAACATTTATGTAATATAGTACTTTTCAACAAAGATTCTGAAATCAATCAAATCAAATTAATAGGCTACAACCAAACCAAACAATGAGAAAGCGAGCAGGGATTTTTAGAAATTAGTATATTAAAATAAAATCAATATGTAAGTAACAGAAAAAAGATAAGTTTACTCGCATGTAAATGAGGTTCTGTGATTACATTCTGCAATTCTGTGGTTTTGAATGAAATCATGTATGGATGAAGAAACTGAGGTTCAAAGCAATAAGTGACTGCTACCGAGATGACTCAAGCTTTCCTATTCCCAAGTCACAACACTAAAAATTAGCAATAAAGCACCTATGGAGCTCTTACTGTGTACCAAGCATTATCCTAAGCACTTTATATGAATAACACAATGATCCCAGTACTCTTATAATCCCTATTTAACTTACACGTGAGCTGAGATAAACACAAGGTATGTAATTTAGTAAGGTCACATAGCTTGGAAATAGCTGACACAGGATTTGAATCCAGGCAGTTGACTCCAGAGGCCAAACTCTCAGCCTCTATGCCACTTCTCTAAGAGGAGGTAGATGGCTTAGCCTTCCATCCTGAATTCTTGCGCATTCCATCACGTCAGAGCAGTTGTCTGTATGAGTTCATGTGAAATTAGATAGCACAATGAGTTCCTCCAAATGTCCACAGAATATAAACAGAGATATAGTATATCCGTGGTATTAAAATTTCATGGGGAAGGGAGGATATTAGGGAAAATGTTGTCTAAAAAGGCTCCTATTGGGGGGAGAGTGATTATTAAAAAAAAAAAAAAGGTTGAGAAATATTGCATTGTATCAATACTTGACTTAACTGAGAAAAACTAGATGTTTACCCTATGTATTTATTTCAGAGTAGATTCAATAAATTCCCTCCTGTCATTACTTAGGAGACTACTGTAGTTTAAGCTTATGTGGAAGAGTAATTTAAGTAAGGTGAGAAATCTTACCTTATTAAAGCTAACAATCAGCCTTGCCCCCATATTGTTTCCTACCAGTCTCCTTGACTTGCAACTTCGTTTCCTTATACCAAGAAGAACAATCCTGTTGCTATGGAGTCAATTTCAGCTCATGGAGACCCCATGTGCTACAGAGTAGAACTGTTTTCTTGGCTGTAATCATTATGGATGTAGATCACCAGGCACTGGGTGGGTACGAACTGCCAACCTTTAGGTTAATGGCTGAGAGCAAACTGTGCCGCCAAGGGACCTCTTGTTTCCCTACAGTGGATAAAATAAGAGCCTAGCAGAGCAAGTACTCAAGTTACTACAGAGGCAGTGGGATGTAGTAGAAAAAGCACAGGATCTGGAGGCAGAAGAGTAGAGGTGACCTCTAGGTCTACCATTTACTAGTATTAACAAAATCATTTATGCCCTCTGAGTCTCAGTTCTCTCATCTATAAATGGAGATAATAACTGACATGTAAAGTAGAAATAAAGAATTATAAATTATGTTAGGTATTGTTATTATTTAAAGGAATGTAGGCAGTTGCATTTATTACTACTGAAATACACTAATAATTTAAATGTTTATGGCACTTTCAGTTTGTAAAGTACTTTAATATCACATTTGATCCTCGGATAGACAGGATGGTCATGACTACCTCTCTTGTGGTTCTCAGACTTTAGTGCTTTACCCAAGGTCACAAAATCATCAAGTGTCAGAATCAGGTCATCTAACTCCTGCTGCAATGCTCTTTCCAGCAAATCTTTCCGTCTTTGACACAGTAACAAGCATCAGAAATTTCACTGAGCTTCTAACATAGTCACTGACTTTAGAACAACAAAATAAGTGATGATGCTGAGAAAACTCGGAAATTTTCCCCTTGTGATAACGTTTTTGCTGAGAGTCAT